>NC_134137.1:7891287-8194318 GCF_033958435.1 Carettochelys insculpta
CAGGATGGTGATATTGACTGTAAAATGGTCAGGGAGATGAGAGAGGAAATAGAAATTAAAAAAAAAAAAGCAAAACACCTTGATAATGGTGGGAGATTTCAGCTATCCCCACATCGGCTGAGTACATGTGTCCTCAGGGCAAGTTGCAGAGATAAACTAGTTCTTGGAGCAGAAACTCTTAGAACACACAGTAGAAAAAGCAATTTTTGGTTTAATCCTAACTGGAGCACAGGATTTTGTCTACAAGGAGAATATATCTGGCCTGCTTGTAAACGGTGACCCTAATATAATTAGAATGAACATCCCTGTGTTGCGGAACACACTTCTGCAGCCCAAAACTATAGCATTTAATTTCACAAAGGGGAATACAAAAAATGAAGAGATTAGCTAAACAGAATTAAAAGCTACAGTGCCAAAACTGAGAACCCTAGAAGCTGCACAGAAACTTTAAGAGACGCTAGAACAGTAATGAATTGAATTGTCTGACAATAGATGAGCACAGTTTGTTGGGGAAGAGTTAAGGTGGTTGTTGAAAGGATGAAAGAGGAAATCATGCCTCATCCACCTGCTGGAATTCTGTGAAAGGGACAAGAAGCATGTGGACAAGAGGGACCCCGGGGACAGGGTGCACTTTGATTTTCAAAAATCTTTTTACCAAGGGCACTCATCAAGGACTCTTAAATAAAGTGAGCTGTTGTGCAGTATGAGGGAAGGCCCTCAAGATCAGGGATTCCCAATCTATGGGTCGGGACCCAAACATGGGTTGCGGTTAGATTTGTTAAGGGTTGCCAGCAGCTCGGAGCTGCATGTGGCTCTTAATGGAGTCATTTGAAGCTCCTTAAAGCTTCCACATCCAGCAGCTCTCTCTATCAAGAGAGAAGCATTTGCCTATTATACAAAGATGATTTAGATATTGGCATAGAAAGTACGCTTATTAAGTTTGCAGATGATACCAAGCTGGGAGGGGTTGCAACTACCTTGGAGTATAGGGTCATAATTCAGAATGATCTAGATAAATTAGAGAAATGGTCTGAAGTAAACAGGATGAAGTTTAATAAAGATAAATGTAAGGTGCTGCACTTAGGAAGGAATAATCTGTTTCACACATACAGAATGGGAAAAGACTGTCTAGGAAGGAGTACAGCAGAAAGGAATCTAGGGGTTCTAGTAGATCACAAGTTAAATATGAGTCAACAGTGTGATGCTGTTGCAGAAAAAGCAAACATGATTCTGGGATGCATTAGCAGGTGTGTGGTGAACAAGACACAAGAAATCATTCTACCGCTCTACTCTGCGCTGGTTAGACCTCAGCTGGAATATTGTGTCCAGTTCTGGGCATCCCAATTCAAGAAAGATGTGGAGAAGTTAGAGAAGGTCCAGAGAAGAGCAACTAGAATGATAAAAGGTCTGGAGAACATGACTTATGAAGAAAGGCTGAAAGAATTGGGCTTGTTTAGCTTGGAAAAAAGAAGATTGAGGGGGGACATGATAGCGGTTTTCAGATATCTTAAAGGGTGTCATAAGGAGGAGGGGGAGAACTTGTTCTTCTTGGCCTCTGAGGAGAGAAAAAGAGGCAATGGACTTAAACTGCAGCAAGGGAAGCTTAGGTTGGACATTAGGAAAAAGTTCCTAACTGTCAGGGTGATCAAGTACTGGAATAAGTTGCCAAGGGAGGTTGTGGAATCTCCCTTGCTGGAGATATTTAAGAACAGATTAGATAGATGTCTATCAGGGATGGTGTAGATAGTGGTCGGTCCTGCCGTCGGGGCAGGGGACTGGACTCGATGGCCTCTTGAGGCCCCTTCCGGTCCTAGTGTTCTATGATTCTATGATTCTATGAAAGACATCTTCTCTACCTTTGATATTCCCAAGCAAGCCACTTAATAGACTCTTGCAGTAAGTAATTTTCACACCCCTCTTCCCCCCTTTTGCCCCCCTTCTCTTCTATGTAGCTGGTTTGTCAGTTTTCATTTTTTGTTTGTACCTTCCTCCAGCCCCAGAGTGTGACTCACCCAGCCCGCCCCCTACCCCTGACCATCCAGCCTCTGAGTGTGACCCCAAGCCCCGATTCCCTGAGTGTCACCCCCATCAGCCTCTAAGTGCGACCGTCCCAGCCCCCTAGCCCCTGAATGTGACCACCCAGCCTTTGAGTGGATCTCCCAGTCGCCCCAGTCCCTGAGTGTGAGTCCCCCCAGCCCTTGAGCGTGATTTTACTTTTTCTATGACAAAACTACTATGAATATATAAACATGAGGAGGCACAATTTTAAATCCTTGCCTCAGGCACAAAATTAGCTAGACATGGCACTGCTACCCCCTGGTTTTGAATTGCCTTGGGTCACCAAAGGCTTATCTAGACTACTTCCCTACTTCGAAGGGAGGATGGTAAAGAGGGTGTTGGGAGATTATTAATGAAGTGCTGTGATCCATATGCAGGACTTCATTAAGCAAATTCCCCCTGCGGCAACTCCGAAGTGTTAAACTTTGATGTGCTGGCTCACGTCTTGCCGCGGCTCACCCGCCAGTACTTTGAAGTGCCTGGGGTACTTTGAAGTCCCTTTATTCCTCAAAATTTTGCAGACTAAAGGTACATTGAAGTTGCCGAGGCTCTTCAAAGTATCGGCGCATAAGCCACGGCTACACACAAGTCGGCACTTCGAAGTTTAAACCTTTGGAGTTGCTGTGGGAGAGAATTAGCTTAATGAAATGCTGCATATGCAGTGCAGCATTTCATTAATAATCTCCCGACACCCTCCTTACCATCCTCCCTTCAAAGTAGGGAGGTAGTGGAGATACAACCCAAGTCTTCCTGAATTGTCAAAATGGGTCCCCATCTGGAAAAGGTTGGGAAGGTTTGGAAACTTGGTAAAAGAGAGGAAACGTAGGGTAGGAATTAATTACTAGCTTTCAGAACAGAGAGAGATAACTAGTGGTTTCCCCTAAGGGTCCATACTGGGGCCAGTCCTATTCAACGTGTTCACAAATTATCCGGAAAAATGGGTAAACAGGGAGGTGACAAAGTTTGCAGATAATACAAAATTGCTCAGTACAGTAAAGTCCACAGCAGACTGCAAAGAACTTCAAAAAGACCTCACAAAACTGGGTGACTGGGCCACAAAAGGGCAGATGAAATTGATGGTTGATAAATGCATAGTAATGCATGCTGGAAAACATAATTCCAACCATACATGTAAAATGACAGGGTCTAAAATAGCATTTACCACTCAGGGAAGGGATGTTGATGTCTTTGTGGATAGTTCTCTGACTACATCCACTCAATGTGCAACAGCAGTCAGAAAGCAAACAAAATGATGGGAGTCATTAATAAAGGAATATAAAAGATAGAAAATATCTCACTGTCTTCTGATAAATCTGTGGTATACCCACATCTTGAATACTGTGTGCAGAGGTGATCACTTATTCTCAGAAACATATTGAAATTGGAAAAAGTTCAGGAAAGGGCAACAAAAATGATTATGGGGTATGGAAAAGTTTCAGCTTAAGCAGAGATTTTATGGCAGATATGTAAGAGATTTTTAGCCAGGGTGGGCAGGGATGGTATTTTTCAGGTCTGAGAATGGGCAATGGAGTGTGGATCACTTGATGACTACTTGTTCTCCTTAATTTTTGGGTCACCTGGAAGACAGGACCCTGGGCTAGATGGCCTTATGGTCTAACTCAGTATTGTGGTTGTGAAGTTTTTATGTACCCCCACCAAATTTTTACATGTAATAGAACTTTTCCCAAACATTTGTAGGTGTTGAGGTCCACAAAAATAAATCAAACTGGGGATCCTCAGCATGCAAACATTTGAGAATTTATCACCCATATGGAAAGCATCTCACTTAGTGGGTGTGACTCAGATTAAACTATATTTGAATTACAGATATTGACTGAATATTCATAATTTCGGTTACAAAATTCATACATGAACACAAACTAGATAATCCTTTCCAGAGAACCATAAGTTTCCCAATGACATCTTTCATGGCCCGTCTTGAATAAAACATATCACAATCATGCTACAATTATGCTGAAATAAAATCACCAAAAAGACTATGGGGATGGAGTCTCACACAAACATCGTGAATTCTTCCCACCGATGAAATCGCTGAAGCCTATAACAGCAATAATTGGAAACAAAACAAAGACAAAGAGGGGGACTTGCAAGCTGCATATCTGGGGCTAGCCAGGCCAAACGTACCCTGAGATGGCCCAAATGCACTCAAAGAGAGGAAAGGTCCCAGGATTAGTCTTGGACCAACAACCATGAAGAACAATAATACTTTCATGATTGCAAAATATATCCTCTGTGAACGGTTAAACTTGGCTGGCGCACCCTTAAACTTTAGTGCTGCTTGTGTAAGCCACACATCCTCCATTCCTGGCCAATTGTTCCTGTGGGTCCCTGTCCACACATCATTGAGCACAGCTGCGCCGTGATATGCCTCACCCAGCAACAAACCAGGAGTCACAACCCACAGTGGGATCTCAGACAAATACCTCCTCAGACAGCAGTGCACCCAGTGTCTGACTGCAGTGGAGAAAGGAGAGGGATCAGCCTGCACTGCCTTTCTGGGATCAAAGGGAAGCTCAACACTAGCAGGGAGCTCAGTGGTTTGAGCATTAGCTTGCTAAACCCAGGGTTGTGAGTGCAATTGTTGAAGGGGCCATTAGGGGATCTAGGGCAAATGGAAGGATGGAAGGGATGGTGCTTGCCCCTTTCAAGAAGTCATCGGAGGGGACTTCAAGAGCTCCCTTCCAGTCCTATGAAACGTGTATCTCTGTAGATCAAGCAGTGCAGGGGAAGAGAACAGACCAGACCCTGAAAAAGGGGACGAAAGGAGCAGCTTAACTAGCTCCTCCTCAAAACGCCACTAGACTGCCATGTTTGGCAGCCAAGCAGAAATCCAGATCCACCTGCCAGAGGCTGTCTTTCATCTGTGGCAATGATTGATATTTCCTCAAACCTGTAATGAGGTTGCTCATGGGAGGAGTAAAGGTCTGGATGACGGTATAAAGGGACAGTGTGCTCTGCACAACTTTGCAGTCTGAATCACGCCTGTGCCCAGGAGGACATGGTACATCACCTTTGTCTGTGCACTAGGCAAGATTTCCATTTCCTAGCCACCTCAGTGTCAGGAATCTGCGCCATCAGGAGGTGGATTGTGCGGGTCTCCTTCCCTACACGCACACAAACTACCTTCCTGAAACTCACCCGGCTGGATTTCCAGCACTGCCTCATCTCCCTCAGCCAGAAATATATTTTTCTTTTCATCATTTCAGTCCTTGTTGGTTGCTCCAGCCCCAGAGATACCGAGGGACAAAGAGAATAGACCCCCCTTCCTCCCTGAAAACACCCTGTTATCCTGCATGTTCTGACCCTCCAAACCTGTGAGTTGTACATTTCAGCTACTCTCCTGTAACTTCTTCTCCTATTTACATGAGTTCACCCATCCTCAGAGGCCACAGAAAAAGGCCACCTGAAATCTCTGGTGCCTAATGGTTGGTGTAAATTAGGTCAATTGTTTCAGTTCCTTCATGTGGATCTGGGGTGAAATCTTGTCTATGCAAGAGATATTGAATGTGTGAAATACTGAATTGGAAAACTTGAGTAAACCAGAGGATAAATCTGCACAACCCATAAAAGGAGTCACCTTGAGTGATAGGACACAGTAGAAGAGAAGCAATTGATCTTAAAAGTACATATTTGCCTAAACTATTTCCAATGTCTTTGTAGTTCTGATTTTATCAGCTAAAGACATTTGTGTTTCTGGAAGTACTAACCAGACTAAGTCAACCTGGCTGGACCTTAACACTGGACCTGTTCCCAAACTTTCACCATTGACTTTAACACAGAAAGAGGGAACTCACCACAATCAGCAAAGACAGGAATTCTTACTACACCAAGAAGGCAGAAACCTGAGAATATGTGCATGAATCTCACGTGTCTGATCCTTGATGTGCTGGGCAAGATATTTATGAATCCCTTAACTGTCCCTGTGGGATCTCAGGTTCACCAGGGTAATTACACAATCACCAATCTCTCATGTCTTTGAGAAGGGGAAAGAGAAGAAAATACACCCTGAACAACTGCAGCTTGAGAGCCTCTCCTGGGAGTAAAGAAAGGATTCACCAATAACAGGGGCTCAGACTCTCATGGAAAACTTAGTCTTCCTACGTCTTCAAGAAGTTGGCGAGAGCTTCCTTTTCTTACCGTCACGCGTTGACATTTGCACTCGATGTGGTAGTGCCGCCAAAAGACATGAGATCAAAAAACATTTTCAAATGATTGTAGCAGAGCTCCACTGCCTATCGTCCATGGCCTTGTAATGTCCAGTCTGTTGGCTTTCCAAAAGTCATGGCCATCCTGTGCTGGAGAAATGCTGATTTGATACATGCTAAGGGAGCATGGAAAAGGCTTTCTTCTCCCAGTATTCTGCCATAAAAATTGTTTGCCAGTATCACTTTGTAAGTTCATCTACTGTCTGAGTCAGCTTTCCAAACTGATTTGATTTGTCAAAAATTGATGCAAAAATGGCGTGTTTTCTGCTTCATCAGTATTACTGTCAAGGGACATCTTCCCCCACTGTGTGATTCCTTCTCCGCTCCCAGGGCCAAAATGAAGTGAGATTCATCACACATGGTATTCCATATTTAACCAGGGAGCAGCCACGGATGTTCCCTTTTCAGTTGCACTGGAGGAATATCAGTATGTTCGTATTTTATGGATGTGTGTCCTCTGGAGGAGAATTCGATGGTGAAGGAAGAGCTGCCTTATCTGAATGTATTCTTTGGGCTACATTCCTTCCCTCACGCTTGTGCCACAGGTACGGGGAGACCTGTTTTGACTCCAGAGAATATTAGTGTGATGGGTTGTCACCACTTGCATGATGTTTGGTGGCTGTCAGAGTTGGAGTGCCCCTCTAACCAAAAATATGGTGTGGGTCTTTTAGCTTTACCAGTGATTTAGCCTCTCCAGATGCTCTTAACATCCAACATGACAGCAGATTGTGCCACATATACAAAACAAGCCCTTAGAGGGCCTGTCTAAACCACCCACATCACATATCAGCCAATTTCTTAGCTTTGTGGCTCACCCCCACCCCCACTTGCCACTGTTTTGCATTGTACATGGATCTGTACATTATAAGCTCATCCATAGAGCTCATATTCAATTGATGCAGAAAGGATTCACAAGTAGCCTGTGTGAACAAAGCTGAGATTTTCTCAAGACATTTCGCTTAGACTGGTTATATTAAGCAAATGAACTACAAGAAGACAGCTTTTAACCTATAAAACCAGCAAGCAGATCAAAGCAGATTATCCATCAAATTAAAAAAAGGGGCAAACTGAGCCTAAAATACCTGAATGATTGGATATGAATTAAAAGTTCCTCACCTTAGTTGGTGATATTAGTGAACTACCTGGTTTTCATCCACAGCCTAGTAATTCTTCTAGCCTGTGACCAACACTACCATCAGTTCAATTTTAGTTACTCTGGTACCAGGAGCTCTGTTGTGTGAGAACTGAGGCCAGTTGATGATATTATACCCACCTTATGAAGGTTTAAGCTGTGACAGGAATCCTTTGTTCCCCAAAGTGTTCTCCCTTCTGTTTATGGAAACAAAATATAGGTTCCCAAAATAAAGTCCAGGATCATGTGATCTAGTCATATCCCCTTCTGTGCTCTGTTGAATTATAGCAGCCATTATCCATGGCCTGTCTGGAGTATTCTAAGGAAGGCTTACAGGGCACAGGATAAACTTCTCTAAAGACTTATTGGACCTCCTAATGGCCAATTACCCGAAAAAGCATCTTCACAACCAGTTGTCTCCACCAGAAACATTTTTTCTGGTGAATGTCACTCAGGTATAACTACATTTGGAATACAAATACATACGTTACATTCATAAATTTAGAGAAAAAATGATACTGGCAAACAAACTGGATAATCATTTTCAACAAATCATAACTTTTCCAATGACACCTAACATGACATATCTTGCGCAACATGTGCCAGATATGCCATAATTTTATCTTAATCGTAGAAATATGAAGAATATGTATCCCAGGTCATCATGCTCTGATGTGGAGAATCTGCTCCTACGCTTTCCAAATATTCAAATGAGATCAGTAAGATATATTAGAAAACATGATTTCAATGACACATACCACATGAGGAGTTCAAAAGTAGTTGCTACTCAGAAAACATATAGTGGCATTATCGTAGATATCTCTCATAAAACATTTATTAAATGTTCTGCAGAATTAAAAGTAAAATAACGGGATGGTACAGAAGGAGGAGATAACGTTATTTAAAACCCACTCCTTTGAGACCACATGAATTCTGATCACATTTTCTAAAAAGTTGATATTTTGGATAAGATTAAGCTACAGAGAAGGTCAATAAAATGATCGAGTCTGTGGTGCAGCTTCCGTATGGGGAGAGATTAAAAAGACTAACCCTTTTGAGCTTGCAAAAGAGCTGTCAAAGAAAGGGTAAGCAGAGACTCATAAAATTATGAACATTGCACGCACAGTGAATATGGAAGTTTTGATTACATCTTCACATATAACATAAGAATAGCCACAATGACAACAATATCTCTCTGAAGTGGTAACAGATCATTTACCCCCCATCGTTTTTTATGTCCAAATTAGGTTATGTTTTCCAATACACATTGCTTGATATTTGTCATCATTAAAATTCATTTCTCATAATCTTGCCCAATTGCTTAATTTTGAGAGATACTTTTGAAGCCCTCTACAATATGCTTTGGGTTAACCGTCTTGAGCAGTTTAGTATCATCTGCATATTTTGACACCACACTGTATACCCCTATCTCCGAGACAGTTATAAATATGTTGAATAGGATAGGTCCCAATATGGACCCTTGTGGGAAACCAGACACTACATCTGTCTAATTCCGAAAACTGACAATTTAGTCTTTCCCTTTGTTTCCCATTTTTCAACAAGGTCAACCCGTGTCAAGACATTTCTCTTTGTCCCATGACCTCTTAATTTACTTAAGAGCCTTTTGTGAAGGACTTTGTCAAAGACTTTCTGGCAGTCTGAGTACATTACAGCCACTGGATCCCACCTGTGTACATGTTTATGACCAACATGAAGAATTCTCGTAGAATGATGAGGCACGATTTCCTTTCTCATAGGGTTACACAAGACAACATGGCAAGAAGTCCTGTGGCACCTTAAAGACTAACATAAGCTTTCATGGGCAAAGACCCGCTTCATCAGATGCATGAGTGGAGATGGGGTTCCAGAGGAGGGTTTAAAGAGGGAGACTTAGTCAAGAGGAGGGCCAGAGTTGACAAGGTCTGTTCATTCACAGAGGATGTGGCCCATTATCAGCAGTTAATGTGGAAGTGTGAACATCAAGAGTAGAGAAACTGCTTTTGTAATTAGCCCGTCGCAGTTCAATCCTTGGTTGATGGTATATAATTTGCAAATGAATTGCAGATCTGCAGTTTCTCTTTGGAGCTTATTTCACAGAATCACAGGGCTGGAAGGGACCTCAGGAGGTCATCTAGTCCAGCCCCTGCTTCAAGCAGGATCAACTCCCACTAAGTCATCCCAGCCAGGACCTTGTCCAGCCAGGACTTAAAAACCTCAAGGGATGGAGAATCCACCACCTCTCTAGGCAACACATTTGATTGTTCACCACGCGCCTGGTGAAGTAGTTTTTCCTAATATCTAACCTACTCCTCTCCCTCTTCAACTTCTGACCATTACTCCTTGTTCTGCTATCTGACACCACTGAGAACAGTTTTTCACCCTCCTTTTTAAAGCTCCCCTTCAATAAGTTGAAGCTGCTATTAAATCACCTCTAAGTCTTCTCTTCTGTAAACTAAACAAGCCCAAATCACTCAGCCTATCCTCATATGTCTTGTGCTCCAGATCCTTAATCATTTTTGTTGCCCTTCGCTGAACCTGCTCCAGCAAATCCACATCCTTTTTATACTGGGGGCCCAAAACTGGACCCAATGTTCCAGATGTGGCCTCACCAGTGCCGAATAAAGAGGAATAATTACTTCTCTAGATCTGCTCGAAATACTCCTCCTAATGCTCCCTGGTATGCCGTTAGCCTTCTTGGCTAAAAGGGCACACTGTTTACTCATATCCAGCCTTTCATCCACCATAACCCAGAGATCCCTTTCCATCGTACTGCTGCTGAGCCAGTCAGTTCCCAGCCTAAAACAATGCTTGGGATTCTTCCACCCCAGGTGCGGGACTCTACACTTCTCCTTATTGAACCGCATCAGATTTCTTTTGGCCCAGTCCTCCAATTTATCCAGGTCGCTCTGGATTTTCTCTCTACCCTCTAACAAATCTACCTCTCCCCCTAGTTTTGTGTCATCTGAAAACCTGCTGAGGGTGCAATCCAGGCCCTCATTCAGGTCATTAATAAAGATGTTGAATAACACCAGCCCCAGAACCAAGCCTTGTGGCACTCCGCTTGAAACAGACCAACATCCAGATATTGAGCCATTAACCACTACCCATTGGGCCCAACCATCAAGCCAGCTTTCTATCCATCTTATAGTCCAAGGATCCAGTCCATATTTCCTTAACTTATGGACAAAAATGTTGTGGGAGACCATACCAAAAGCCTTGCTGAAGTCAAGGTATATCACATCCACTGACTTCCCCATGTCCACAGAGATTGTTACCTCATCAAAAAAGCTAATCAGATTAGTCAGTCAGGACTTGCCCCTGGTGAATCCATGTTGGCTACTTGTTTTCACTTCCTCCTCTTCCAAGTGCTCCAAAATGGATTCCTTCAGGATTCCCTCCATTATTTTCCCAGGGATTGAGGTAAGGCTTACGGGTCTTTAGTTCCCTGGATTGTCCTTCTTTCTTTTTTTAAAGATGAGCACTACATTTGCCTTCTTCCAGTCATCTGGTATCCCCCCCGATCTCCAAAAGTGTTCAAGGATAATGACCAAAGGTTCAGCAATGACCTCTGCAAATTTCCTCAGTACCCTGGCGTGCATTAAATCCAGACCCATGGACTTGTGCACGTCTAGTTTTTCTAGATAGCTCAGAACTTGTTCCTTCCCCACAGATGGCTGCCGTCCACCTTCCCATACTGCATCGTCTTGGACTGTCATGTGGAAGTTGAATTTGTCAGTGAAGACTGAGGCAAAAAAAGCACTGAGTACTTCAGCTTTTCCTGCACCATTTGTCACTAGGTTACCTCCCTTATCCAGTAATGGCCCCACACCTTCTCTGATAACCTGTTTATTGTTCACATGCCTGTAGAAACTGTTCTCATTACTCTTCACATCCCTTGCCAGCTGCAGTTCCAATTGTGCTTTTCGCTTTCCTGATTACTGCCCAGCATTCTCTCGCCGTATGTTTATACTTCTCCTTAGTCAACTGTCCACATTTCCATTTCTTGTATGCATCCTTTTTGCATGCATTTTTTGAAGTTTTTTGTTGTTGTTGTTGTTGTTGTAGGACTGCTACTTTTAAATCTGTTACTTAGTGCCCAGGGAGATTGAAGTGTTCTCCTACAAGTTTTTATATGTTACTCTTCCTGATGTCTGATTTGTGTCCCTGCTTCCCAACATCTGTGAAAGTGAAGGATCGTTGTCCCGGATGGGTTGTAGATCACTGAAGATGTGTTGGAGAGGCTTCAGCTGGGGGCTTTATGCGATGGCCAGTGGTGTACTCTTGTTTTCCTTGTTGGGCCTGTCTTGTAGCAGGTGGCTTCTGGGTACATGTCTGGCTCTGTCAATCAGTTTCTTCACTTCCACAGGCAGGTATTTCAGTTCTAGTAAACCTTCATAAAGGTCTTGTAGATGTTTTTCTCTGTCTGACGGACTGGAGCAAATGTGGTTGTATCTTAGTGCCTAGCTGTATCCTATAGATCATGTAGTGTGACCTGAATGGAAAGTGGAGGTAAATAGGTCAGCATAGAGTTCCGTGGGTTTCTGGTATAGTGTGGTATTTATGTGCCCATGACTGATTTGCACAGTAGTGTCCATGAAGTGGATCTCTTGTGTGGACTGATCCAGGCTGATGTTGATGATGGGCTGCAAACGGTTGAAATCACAGTGGAACTCTTGAAGAGCTTCTTTCCCATGGGTCCAGATGATCATAATCACAAGAGCAAGTGAGTGCATAACAGAAACTGTGTGAAAGAGAACATGTGGGTGAGACAGCCTCCCACAGTAATGGCTTTCAAATTGAACCAAAATACATGCAGTGCCTTAAGGAAGATCACTCAGAATATTGGAAAATGAAAGGGTTTCAGGCAAGGACAACAGGAAAGATGAAGTACCCAGAGAAACTTTCAGATCGAGAGAGATTGCAAGGACTTGGATTGTTATCTTATAAAGAAGATGAATAAGGATAGTGTGATGGAGTGGGGGGAGTGCTTGTGAGAGTCAGTCTGGATGTGTGTGTGACAGGGAGAGCAGCTAATTTGGTTCTGCCCACTGGGTCAGCTGGCACTTGGATACCCCTGAATCCTGACTTGCCAGTCTAGGATTCCTTTCTCAATGTGCTTCTGGAATGAACTTCAGACCATCTACAGTCCTACATAGCCACAAGCATTCACTCAGGAATGGACAAACCCAACTACAGTTATATGTAGGAAAGACCTGACCAGGAGATTTCTGTAGACGGTTTGGAAATCCCTTTACCTTGGGTCCACCACTTCCTCCAGCGCACTCATTTTTATTCAGATGTTTCCAGAAGTCCTCCTGTATAGGGAAAGAAGAAAAACACTGATGGAGTCCCTTCCTGTCTTGCATAGCTTTAGCACTGAACACGAACCCTTTGTCTGAAAACTTAGTTCTCATATCAATCTGCAGGGAAGATATTGAGTCTGCAAGAAGAAGTCCAGAGTTACGTAGGTTATCTGGAGAAGGCTCACAAGGTGGAAAACAAATTTCTTCTCAAGACTATTGTTTTCCCAAATGGCTCATTGTCCAGAATGGGCCCTTTCCAACCGGTTGCGTGTACTGAAAGAATCTTTGCTAATCAATGTTACACTGGTGAAACTATCACTGAAATAAAGGTGTGTAGCCCATATTCATAATTAAAGATACAAAAATGATACATGGCATCCTACATGACAAATTATCCTGTAATAAATCTCATAATTCCACTGGAATAATATCAGCCCAATGAATAAAGGGTGCAGTGTGGTGCAAAGATAAATGGTTCTTTCTAAGGAACAAGCAAAACAGAATCGAACTCAGTGTGAAACAAGATGAATAGTGGTCTATTTTAGGCTGAACAGCCATCACTATTATGGTTCCCATTGGAGGAGTTCCATGGCAGAGTGTCTGCCCCATCAAGTTACATCTTTTGTCCTGCACAGCACCTCTCACTGGGCTCGTCATTTCCTGCCCACCATAAGCCCAACTGGCTTGTGTTGTCTGGTCAGATCATGTGGAAGGGGTGAAACTCCAAAGCTGGTGCTTGATTTTTCCCCGACTTTCATGATGTTCTCTAAGCAGATGTGCTAAGGTGGCCCCACTTGAGCAGCTCTCTCCACACGAGCTTCTCCCCTGACCCACTGATCACTATATAATATTCCAGTTCAAACAACATACAATTTGATAAACAGGTAAGAAAAGGTGAAGGAAGAACATCTGGGTGAGGCAGCTGTCCACAGCAATCTCTTTCAAACTGAACCAAAATATGCAAAGTGCCTTTGGCATGAAGAAGTTAGGTATGCAAATGACTGTGAGTGCCTGCATAAAGATCAGCGGGTACATTGGCTTGTGCAGGGTCTTTTATGATCTTTGGCCACAAAAACCACAACTGTCAGATTTCCCAACAGGCAGATAATGTAGGAAACAGTGAAAGGGATGGAAATCCAGAGGTGAAAATATTCCAGGCCAGGGATTCCCATTAGGATGAATGCTGATGAGTTAGCAAGTATAAGATGGAAGGCTTCCATCTGGTGGTTCATGCCTTGATTGACCTCAAAAATATTCAAGGTGCCTGTGAAGAGAAGGAGTAATCAAGTAATTTATACAATAATTACCAAAGAACAGGTTCATCTCACGATAACCCATATGTAACCAGGAAACAGCCAAGGATTCTCCCTTATCAATTGCACTGATGTCATTTCACAGGGTCAGATTGTATCTTGCTGTGTCCTGTGGAGTGAGGAAAAAGTGACAAAGGAATTGGACTTCCATAGCTGGATGTTTTCTTTATGCTACAGTCCTTCCCCTGTGCTTGTATCCTATGTATCAGAAAACCTCTTTTAGATACTAGAGGATATTACCATGATGGGCTGTCAACACCTGCGTTCACTTTGGAAGCTGTAGAAGCAGCAGTGCCCCTCAAACTACCCAGCTACCCAGCTGATGTGTCCCCTTTTTCATTGCTTTGCCAGTGCTTTAGCCTCTCCAGGTGCTATTAACACCCAGCATGACAGCAGAGAGTACCGCACACCCAAGCTGACCTACCAGATGGCTTCCCTATGTCTCCCACATCAGACATCAGCCAATTTTCCATCTTCCAAGGCTCACAGCTGCCTCCCACTGGAATTTAAACCAAAAATGACATTTTCTTGCATGATACATGCATCTGTGCAATGGAAGCTAACAAACAGAGTTCACATTGCCCCCAGTGTTAGAAGAATACAAAACCAGCCAGTGCTAGCCAAGCTGAGATTTTCCCCAGCCAATTCACTTGCCCTGGTTGTGTTAAAGAAACAAATTAACTACCAGGAACCAGTGAAAAACAAGAGGCTTTAGGGCACTGAGTCCTGAGCACCTCACCTCCCCGCCCCCCAAAACACAACAGAAAAACAAAAACAAACAAACAGAACAAAAAAGACACCCCTCACAAAAACAACACAAAACACAAAACCTTGGGACAAGCAAACAGGATCTAATTTGGTGTGAAGCAAGCTGAATGTTGGTCTATTTGAGGCTGAATGGGCATCATTGTTACTGCTCCCAGCGGAGAGGTTACCTGG
Source organism: Carettochelys insculpta (assembly GCF_033958435.1). Taxonomy (NCBI): domain Eukaryota; kingdom Metazoa; phylum Chordata; order Testudines; family Carettochelyidae; genus Carettochelys; species Carettochelys insculpta. The sequence continues at coordinate 7,906,259 of NC_134137.1, forward strand.
CTGAGCTTTGGTCCTCCTCTCCTGCTCAGCATCTCTGTTGTCTCGCGGTTGGCAGGAGAGATCATGTGGGAGGGATCAAACTCCCCAGCCTCAAAGACATTGCCCTTGACTATCACCCAGACTGCTCACATCAAAACCTGGAACTGGGTTGGACCCTGAGTCTCATTGTGATCCCTTAGCAGAGGGACTAAGATGGCCCCATCTCAGAAGCTCTGTCCACACAAGCTGCTCCCCCGACGCCCTGATCACAACGTCTTGTACCTTTTCAACCAACATACAATTTCATACACAGGTAGGTAAGGAAAAGAACAAGAAAGGAAAAGGTAGAGGGAAAGAGCGCACCCTGTTCTGTGGGCACAGTGACTCCACAAGCAGATGTCTCTGGTATGCACAAAAAGTTAACTGTCTGTTCCTGGCATTCCCCAGCTCTCTCCCCTCGGCCCTGTAGTGAGTCAAACCCCTGCTCAGGTGGTGGGTTAAAACCTCAGGCTCCAGGGCATAGGGTCCCTTTCCCTGGTAGCTGCCCTTAGATGCAGTTCATGTCCTGCCCTCTGACACCAAGGTTCAAGGCCCTTCTGTCAGGTGACGTCTCCCTACACTGGCTCTGTGGCCAGATCCCTCCCTGCTCTCCCCAGCTGCTCATCACTTGCACGTGCTGTGCTACGTGTGGCAGAGACAGCAGACACTATGCAGGTTTCAGCCCCACAGCTCCCTGCTGGAAGTGTTCCTGGCTCCCTGTTGGTGTAGCTCGTTTGTTCCACTCTTCTTCCAGATATGCTTTGCTCCTGCTCCACCTCCCCAGCTCCACCCAGGCACCGCTTCCCTGCCTCCCCCCGAGTTCTGCCTCCTGGGTGAATGCTGCTACTCCACCTCCCATCCAACTCTGCCCGCTGAGTGTCCCTGGTCCCTCTGGTTCTGGCTGGGGTTGCCAGATATTTCCTACATGAAGAGCCAAATTCACTTCAAATCATCTAAAAAGAGACCAATCACTTTGTTTTCACAACAGGGTTTTCTTAACTTTCACCTTCTTCTGTGTTACTGCACAAAATTCTTTATTCCTTCCACACTTCAGGGGGACACACAAACCTTTCACCCATTCATAGGGCTCAAGATGCAACCGTGTTAATACAAACACCTCCCCGCTACCCCTTCGTAGGGCTCACGGTGTAATTTCCTGCACATCTGCAGGATCTGTTTTACTGAAAAAGCCTGACATAGTTATCATCTTATTCTCTCTTTATTGACAGTTACCAAGCAAGTAGAGTAATGCTAAGTGCTCAGAGTCATACTCACAAATCCTGAGGAAGGCAGGCAGACTTCTGTGCCAGGCAAAGTCAGTCTCTCTGGATGCTAGTTCTTGCATTACACATTCATCAGAGGAATTCTGGCAGCTCTGGTGTTAGGCTGTGTCCTGGAGGTGAGTTCTTCTCCCACGGCTGCTTCTTCTTCTCCTTCCTGGTAGTCCTTTCCCTTTCTTCTTTCTCTTCCTTACTGGACTCAAGTATATGTAGTGAAACCTTAGTTGTGCCTTGATCAATTATCTGATCTGAAGAAGTGGGTCTGTCCTATGACAGCTCATTGCCTAATAAAGAATATCGTTAGTCTTTAAGGTTCTATAGGTCTACTTTTCTTGCTTTTTGAAGACGAAGACGAAGACAACTAACTCTCTGAGGCTAATTGAAAGCCATTAGCGGTACTTCTAACCCAGTTGTGGGTCGGGAGGGTGGCTCAAAATAAAACTGACAAAATATAGTGTTAAATGTACGCTGCAAACAGACCTAAATATGCACAGTACCGGAACAACAATAGATCACATTATTTACTTTTTATTGCATTCAGTGATCGTAGTCAGTGTTCACATTTCCTCCTGAATTAGCTTGATAAACTTAGTATTTATTTGGTTTATCCCCAGGCTTTCATGAAGAATGGGATGTAAAAATAAAAAAGGTATATTTGGTTCAACAAAACCCTCAACATATGATATATAAATTCAGCAGTTTATCGTCTTTCTTTGGCTATGTGAAAAGGTGGCTTTTTTCATCAAACTGACCAAAACCCCTCTTCACATGCTAATAACAGAGAAAGCTGCAGTGACTTCTGGAAGCCTTGAAGTTACAGACAGAATGAGTGACAGGGCGTTTCGGGACAGGGGCGAAAGGGTGAAAATGAAGGAGGTCAAGAGATGAGCAAAAGGAGGGGAATCAGCAATGGGGAGAACTGGACTTGGTGATGGATTGGTAAGACATTAGGTGTGAGGAGTTTCTCAGATTGTGAACTTCAACAATGCTGAATTCAAGCAAACCACTGATTAACTGAGGGCCCCAGTGATCATCTCCTGCAGGTGTATTTGCCAACTTTGTCATAAAGCTCTTTCGTATGGAACCCATAAATGATAGGATTGAGCATGGGGGGAAGAAGGAGATAGACGTTGGCCAAGATGACATGAATATGGGGAGCAATGCCTTGACCGAAGCGGTGTGTTAAGCTGGTAAAGAAGGCAGGAATAAAACTGGTGAGCATCACGCAGATGTGAGCTGTGCAGGTGTTGAGGGCTTTCCAATTGGGTTTATTGGAAGAGATTCTAAAGACAGCCTTGATGATAAAACCATAGGACAGAAAAATGAGTGTCCGGTCTAATGCAACTACTACAATTGTCACCACCAAACTGTACACACTGCTGACTCTTATGTCCCCGCACGACAGCTTTGCCACAGCCATGTGCTCACAATGAGTTTGGGCGATCATGCGGTTGGCACAGAATGGCTGCCTGCTCAGAAGCAGGGGAAGGGGCAGTATTAACACAGCAGATCTCAACAAACCTACAAACCCTAACTTAACTATTCGTGCATTGGTGAGGAAAGTTGTGTATCTAAGAGGGTTGCAAATGGCAACATAGCGATCAAAGGACATTAACACAAAGATGGCTGACTGTGTAAAAGCAAGCATGTGAAGGAAGAACATCTGGGTGAGGCAACCATCTGCAGTAATGTCTTTCAAATCGAACCAAAATATGCACAGTGCCTTCGGCATGAAAAAGTTACTTATGCAAATGTCCGTGAGTGCCAGCATGAAGATCAGCAAGTACATTGGCTTGTGCAGCGTCTGATCTTTTCCTACAACAAACAAAAGAGTCACATTTCCCAACAGGCAGGTAAAGTAGGAAAAAGAAAAAGGGATGGAAATCCAGAGGTGGAAATATTCCAGACCAGGGATTCCCATTAGGATGAATGTTGATGTGTTAGTAAATGTGAGATGGAAAGCTGCCATCGGGTGGTTTGTGCGTTGATTGAGCTCAAAAATATTCTCGGTGCCTGTGAAGAGAAAGAGAAAACAGCAAGGAGGGTTATATACTTTAAACAATAATTACAAAAGTACATATTCTATAGTTATTAAGAATGTAGAAAGCATGGTGGGCAGTGAGATGGCAAATATTCGAGATGGCACCAGATTATTTAAATCATACACCATCCCAAACTTGTCCAAAACAGGTAAATGGGCACCATGATGGCAGAAGAACGTCAAATATTCCGAAGGGTATGCTCATTACAGGGAAAAGCTTGAACTCCAGAAATGCCTAAAAAGGGTTTAATTTAAATGTGTGAACTACGGAGAGAGACCTCAGCATCAGGACTCACAGTACTAGTATAACCTGCTCATAGATCCATGAGAAATGAGATGCGGAATCATTCTGACAATTTAATGCCATGAGATCAGTCACTATGTCACCCTTGTCTGGCCTCCTCTATGTTCCAGTGGTCACCCTCCTCACACAGGATATTCCAGAACTACAGGGTTTCAGAAAAGGCAATGGGAATGATCAAGGATGTGGGAAAATCCTCATTTGGAGAATGGTTGAAAACATGGGAATTGCTACCTTACAAAGGAAATTAACAAGAGGAGATATGAGAAATTTTTATAAAAGATTGACTTGTAGAGAGTAGGTGGAGGATGTCTCCTTCCAGTCTCATAACACAAGATCAAGAGGGGATTCAATTAAAATCAAATATGGAAAATTCGAAAGGAAAAAAAAGAAAAAAGAAAACTTTTTTCACTCATGACTTAAGTGATCAGTGAAGCCATTGAGGGCACTGGAAATTCAGGCCATTACCTAAGCAAGAAGTAGGATGGATCTGGATATTTTTACAGTTTGTGAGACTGTCCACTTGCTATAAATACAGCCAAAAAATAATTTGGAAAGCCTAAACACCCATGTGTTACAGAGCAAAAGGCAATCACTCTTTGTTTGTTTCGGGCATTAGGGTGACAGCCTCATCACTGTCAAATCAAACATAACATATCCATCTGTCTCTGGAGCTCTTACACCTTTTTCTGGAACATCAAGGGCTGTCACCACCAGAGATAGAAAACTGGACTTGATGATTCATTGTTGTGGTTCTATGTTGGAAAGGAGCAAAGTTTCCCTCATGAAAATAGATGTAATCATGACAAGCTATGACGTTCTGCTCATAAGAATGAGGAGTCGGGTTCTTGTTATATAGGGCTACAGATATGCATCTCTCTTACTTCCCGTTTTTTTATGAGACTTACTTGCAGATATTGAGCTTTACCTGGAAACAAGTTAGAGGTTGTTAACTGTCAAATGAAGTAATTCGAAATCATCTCAGAGTCGTTGCCATGTTCGTCTGTAGCTTCAATGAGAAGAAGCAGTCCTGTAGCACCTTAAAGACTAACAAATACATCAGGTATCATCTTTCATGTGTATGACCCATTTCTCCAGATGAGTGGAGTGGACACTTGGGCTACGTCCACACTACAAGATAAATTGGACTTTATTAGAATTGATTTTACAATGCCAGGTTTTCTGAATTCAATTTTGAGTATCTTCACTTCCCACAGGCTCCCAATAAATTTGATACATTGCTTACATACTTGAAACCCCAAACATGGACTGTTGCAGCCATGCCTTTCAGGAACCTATCCCACAGTTCTCTCAGCCCCACATTCTGAGCCACGATCAGCAGTGTTGTCAGTTTCCTGGGTCCCGCAGCTTGGGGGACTGGGGAAACCGACTGCGCAGCAACCTTGATCAATTTCCCAGCTCCTGATAGTACAGTGAACCCTTTATTTAATGGACTAAAAGTGCTGTCCATTCTTCCACATAGTCCCTTAAATGTGTGGGTTTACTGCCCATCCCCACAGGCTCCCCCATCCCTAGTATCATCCCAACTTCCCCCAAAAATACAACCTCCCAAAAACATAACCCCAAAAAATCACTCAAAACACCCCCCACCTCCAAATAAAACCTCTCCAAAAAACCCAAACCCCTGCCACTCACCCGCTCCCGTAGAAGAATTGCCGGAGCCTGCTGGCTGGGGCAACGTGGTTGCATATGGCCAAGGGTGCCTGCAGGGAGGGTTTCTGTCCATGGGCATCTGGCCCCGCATGGCTTGAGCCGCTCAGCTGTGGGGTGCCTAGCCCCCGCCACAGGAGTGCAGCAACCTGGTCAGTTTCCCAGCCCCCTTTAGCAGGGAGCTGGGAGCCAGGTGCAGCACACAGAGCTTTGTGTTAGAAATAAAGGACACTTCTGGAGGCTAATGAATTCGGTTTTAAGATGTGGTGCTTCCACACTGGCCTTTAATTAAACTTCTGCATTCAAACTTCATGCTGTACCCATCAGGTACCTGCGGTTTTGTAATCTCGAGATTCGGTCATCCTAAATCAAGCTAATGGTAATTCAATGAAGACAATCACCTGATAATATCAAGCTAAATGACTTAAATTTGAATTTATCTCATTGTGAAGACACAGCCTCAGAGTCCAGGACCAGCTGGTGAAGTAAATTAAGTAAAGTAGGATGGTCCCATTCCTGAGAACATCAAAGGTGAGGGAATTTCCATTGCAATCAATAAGATAGTTGAGATCTTTCAAGAAAATACTCACCAGCAGCAACATACTATACAAAAATTGCATAAATTATTTCAAGATCACTTATTTCAAATTTTCTGCTTTGCAAATGAGACTGAAGCTTGAAATAAGTGCCTATTTCGAAAGTTCTGCTATCCTTTTCGCAACAAGAGGCGTAGTGGAATGAGAATACGGCACTCAAAATAGCATGTGTTAGACAGCAGTAAAGTTATTTCAAAATAACTTCTGTTAGTTCAGAATAACCTTGATGTGTAGATATAGCCATTGAAATAACATCTCTAAAAAGACTCTGTGGTGCCATATAACACAACCATCAGTTATTCTTACTACAGACGAAATATCTGAAGTTTCATAATGACAATGGTTGGAAACAAAGCAACATAAAATCTGTGACACCAGAACTGCATTTCTGTGACTAGCCAGTAGTAGTAGGCATCCTTCAGTCTGCATAGACTATGGATCACGCCCTTTAAAGTTTCAATTGAGGACTTCATTTACAGCGTCTATTGTGACTATAAAGACCCACACAAGAGTGACAGTCCTTGCTGCATCTCTTGCAGATGTAGTGGGTGTCTGGGAAGTCCTTATTGTGCTTTCTGTGCGCTCGTTTCTCCTCTGCTAGCTGTCTGATCTTCAACTCGCTCTTCTGAAGGCCCTTGTGTAACCTCTGCCTCCCTCTGCTGCGGTCGTCTGCTTGTTCTTCCCAGTTGTCCAGCTCGACCTCTACCTCTCTGAGATCTCTCTTGCAGACATCTTTGTAACGCAACTGGGGGCGTCCGGGAGGTCTTTTGCCAGAGGCTAGCTCACCATACAGGATGTCTTTTGGAATCCTTCCATCGTTCATCCTGTGGACGTGGCCAAGTCAGAGGAGTCGACGCTGCCTGAGGAGGGTGTGCATGGTTGGGATTCCAGCTTGCTCGAGGACAGCGGTGTTGGTAACTCTGTCCTTCCATGATAATCCAAGGATGCGCCTGAGGCAGCGCAAGTGGAAGACATTTAGCCTCTTTTCCTGGCGGGCATACAGGGTCCAAGTCTCACTGCCATAAAGGAGGGTGCTGAGGATGCAGGCTCTGTAGACTTGAATTTTGGTGTGAGTGTACAGCTTGTTGTTATTCCACACTCTCTTGCTGAGTCTGGACAGAGTTGTGGCCGCTTTTCCGATCCTCCTATTTAGCTCAGTGTCCAACGACAGGGTGTCAGTGATGGTGGACCCGAGGTAAACAAACTCGTGGACGACCTCTAACGTATAGCTGTCAGTGCTGATTGATGGGGATTTAGCAACATCCTGACCGAGTACGTTCGTCTTCTTTAGGCTGATGGTAAACGCAAAGTCCTTGCACACTTTGGAGAACCGATCCAGCAGTTTTTGAAGCTGGTCTTCTGTGTGAGACACTACAGCAGCATCGTCTGCGAACAGCATGTCTCTGATGAGGACTTCTTGCACCTTAGACTTAGCTTTCACCCTTGCAAGGTTAAACAGTTTCCCATCAGATCTTGTGTGCCGCAAGATGCCCTCTGTTGAAGATCCAAAGGCATGCTTCAGGAGGAGTGCAAAGAAGATCCCAAACAATGTCGGAGCACGCACGCATCCTTGTTTGACGTCGCTCCTGATTCTGAAAGCATCCGATAATGCGCCGTCATATTGGATGGTTCCTCTCATGTTTTCGTGGAACGACTGGATCATCTTGAGTATCCGTGGAGGACAGCCTATCTTGTGGAGCAGTTTGAACAGACCATCCCTGCTGACCAAGTCTAAGGCTTTGGTCAGGTCGATGAAGGCTATGTAGAGTGGTTTTCTCTGCTCCCTGCACTTCTCCTGCAGCTGCCTTAGAGAGAAGACCATGTCAACGGTAGACCTCTCTGCACGGAATCCTCACTGAGATTCGGGGTACACCCTCTCAGCAATCTTCTGGAGTCTGCCAAGGATGACGCGAGCGAACAGTTTACCAGTGATGCTTAGGAGGGAGATTCCACAGTAGCTGTTGCAGTAGCTTCTGTCTCCTTTGTTCTTAAACAATGTTACAATGTTAGCGTCACGCATATCCTGTGGAACCTCACCCTCTTTCCAGCACAGGCACAGTAGCTCATACAGGGGTTCCAAGAGTGTGTCTGTGGCACATTTGATTACCTCTGGTGGTATACCATCCTGACCAGGGACAACATAAGAACATAACATAAGAACATAAGAACATAAGAATGGCCATACTGGGTCAGACCAAAGGTCCATCAAGCCCAGCATCCCATCTGCCGACGGCGGCCAATGCCAGGTGCCCCAGAGAAGGAGAACAGAAGACAAGTGATTTATCTCCTGCCATCCATCTCCTGCCCTTGTTATGAAGGCTAGGGCACCATACTTTATCCCTGGCTAATAGCCATTTATGGACCTGACCTGCAAAAATTTATCAAGCTCTTTTTTAAACCCTAATAGAGTCCTGGCCTTCACAGCCTCCTCGGGCAAGGAGTTCCACAGGTTGACTGTGCGCTGTGTGAAGAAAAATTTCCTTTTATTAGTTTTGAACCTACTACCCATCAATTTCATTTGGTGTCCCCTAGTTCTTGTATTATGGGAAAAGGTAAATAATTTTTCTATATTCACTTTCTCCACACCATTCATGATTTTATATACCTCTATCATATCGCCCCTCAATCGCCTTTTTTCCAAACTGAAAAGTCCCAGTCTCTCTAGCCTCTCCCCATATGGGACCCTTTCCAAGCCCCTAATCATCTTAGTCGCCCTTTTCTGTACCTTTTCTAATGCCAATATATCTTTTTTGAGGTGAGGAGACCACATCTGCACGCAGTACTCGAGATGTGGGCGTACCATAGTTTTATATAGGGGAAGTATGATATCTTTTGTCTTATTATCGATCCCTTTTTTAATAATTCCTAACATCCTATTTGCCTTACTAACTGCCGCTGCACACTGCGTGGATGTCTTCAGAGAACTATCCACTATAACTCCAAGATCCCTTTCCTGATCTGTCGTAGCTAAATTTGACCCCATCATGTAGTACGTGTAATTTGGGTTATTTTTTCCAACATGCATTACCTTACACTTACCCACATTAAATTTCATTTGCCATTTTGCTGCCCAATCACTCAGTTTGCTGAGATCTTTTTGTAGTTCTTCACAATCCCTTTTGCTTTTGACTGTCCTGAACAACTTGGTGTCATCTGCAAACTTTGCCACCTCACTGCTTACCTCATTTTCTAGATCATTGATGAACAAGTTGAACAGGATCGGTCCCAGGACTGAGCCCTGGGGAACACCACTAGTTACCCCCCTCCATTGTGAAAATTTACCATTTATTCCAACCCTTTGTTTTCTGTCTTTTAACCAATTCCCGATCCATGAAAAGACCTTTCCTCCTATCCCATGACCACCTAATTTACATAAAAGCCTTTGGTGTGGGACCGTGTCAAAGGCTTTCTGGAAATCTAGGTATATTATGTCCACTGGATGCCCCTTGTCCGCATGTTTATTAACCCCTTCAAAGAATTCTAATAGATTAGACAGACACGACTTCCCTCTGCAGAAACCATGCTGACTTTTGCCCAACAATTCGTGCTCTTCTATGTGCCTTGCAATTTTACTCTTTACTAGTGTTTCTACTAATTTACCTGGTACTGATGTTAAACTTATCGGTCTATAATTGCCAGGATCTCCTCTAGAGCCTTTTTTAAATATTGGTGTTATATTGGCCGTCTTCCAGTCATTTGGTACCAAAGTGGATTTAAAGGATAGGTTACAAACCACTGTTAATAACTCCGCAATTTCACATTTGAGTTCTTTCAGAACCCTTGGGTGAATGCCATCTGGTCCTGGAGACTTGTTACTATTCAGCTTATCAATTAATTCCAAAACCTCCTCTAATGTCACTTCAATCTGAGTGAGTTCCTCAGATTTGTCGCCTAAAAAGGCTGGCTCAGATTTAGGAACCTCTGTAACATCTTCAGCCGTGAAGACTGAAGCAAAGAAATCATTTAATCGCTCCGCAATGGCACTGTCTTCCTTGATCGCTCCTTTTATATCTTTATCATCCAAGGGCCCCACTGCTTTTTTAGCGGGCTTCCTGCTTCTAATGTATTTAAAAAACATTTTACTATCGTTTTTTGAATTTTTGGCTAGCTGTTCCTCAAACTCTTTTTTGGCTTTTCTTACTACATTATGACAGTTAATTTGGGAGTGTTTATGTTCCTTTCTATTTTCCTCACTAGGATTTGACTTCCACTTTTTAAAAGCTGCCCTTTTCTCTCTCACTGCCTTTTTAACATGGCTGTTTAGCCATGGTGGTTCTTTGTTAGGTCTCTTACTGTGTTTTTTTATTTGGGGTATACATTTAAGTTGGGCCTCTAGTATGGTGTCTTTAAACAGTTTCCATGCAGCTTCCAGGGATTTTAGTTTAATTACTCTACCTTTTAGTTTCTGTTTAACTAGCTTCCTCATTTTAGTGTAATTCCCCTTTTTGAAATTAAATGCCAGAGTGTTTGACCGCTGCGGTGTTCTTCCCAACACAGGAATACTAAAAGTTATTATATTGTGGTCACTATTTCCAAGCGGTCCAGTAACAGTTACCTCTTGGACCAGATCCTGCGTTCCAGTCAAGACTAGATCGAGAATCGACTCTCCCCTTGTGGGTTCCTGTACTAGCTGCTCCAAGAAGCAGTCATTTAAGGCATCAAGAAATTTAATCTCTGAATCCCGTCCTGAGGTGACATGCACCCAATCAATATGGGGATAATTGAAATCTCCTATTATTACTGTGTTTTTTATTTTGATAGCCTCTCTAATCTCCCTCATCATTTCAGCATCACTATCACTGTCCTGGTTAGGTGGTCGGTAATATATTCCTAATGCCATATTCATATTAGAGGAATGAATTGTTATCCATAATGATTCTATGGAACATTTTGATTCCTTTAGGATTTTTACTTCATTTGATTCTATATTATCCTTCACATATAGTACCACTCCGCCACCCGCACGACCTGTTCTGTCTTTCCGATATAATTTATATCCCGGTATGATAGTGTCCCACTGATTGTCCTCATTCCACCATGTTTCTGAGATGCCTATTATGTCAACTTCCTCCTTTGATATGAGGTACTCCAGTTCACCCATCTTATTAGACAGACTCCTAGCATTAGTGTAAAAGCATGTTAGAAAACTACCACTATTTATATGTCCGCCTTTCACAGACGCGGTGGATTTTTTTATGCACGATTGTTTCACATCTGATCTTGCCCATATATTATTTCCCACGTTCCCTATCTGACTAACTTCTAGGGAATCCCTGTCTATGGAGCCTCGTGTAAGAGAAGTCTCCGTCCGATCCAGGTGCTCCCCCGCACCAATCGGCTTTCCCCCACCTCTTAGTTTAAAAACTGCTCTATGACCTTTTTAATGTTTAATGCCAGCAGTCTGGATCCACCTTGATTTAGGTGGAGCCCATCATTCCTGTATAGGCTCCCCCTACCCCAAAAGTGTCCCCAGTTCCTAATAAATCTAAACCCCTCTTCCCTACACCATCGTCTCATCCATGCATTGAGACTCTGAAGTTCTGCCTGTCTATCTGGCCCTGCGCGTGGAACTGGAAGCATTTCAGAGAATGCCACCAAAGATGTTCTGGATTTCAGTCTCTTTCCTAGTAACCTAAATTTGGCCTCCAGAACATCTCTTCTACCCTTCCCTATGTCATTGGTACCAACATGTACCACGACGACCGGCTCCTCCCCAGCACTGCCCATAAGTCTGTCTAGATGCCTCGAGAGATCCGCAACCTTCGCACCAGGCAGGCAAGTCACCATACGGTTCTCCCGGTCATCACAAACCCAACTATCTATATTTCTAATGATCGAATCCCCCACTACTAAAACCTGCTTCTTCCTAACAGCTGGCGCTCCCTCCCCCGGAGAAGTATCCTCGGCATGAGAGGATACAACATCACCCTCTGGAAGGAGGGTCCCAACTACGGGATGGTTTCCCTCTGCTCCCCTTGACTGCTCTCCTTCCCTGAGCCTTTCATCCTCCGTAACAGCCTCAGGACTGTCAGATTGGAGGTGGGACAGCCCTACTATGTCCCGGAAAGTCTCATCCACAAACACCTCTGCCTTCCTTAGCTCCTCCAGTTCAGCCACCCTGGCCTCCAAAGCACGCACTCGGTCTCTGAGGGCCAGGAGCTCCTTGCATCGAGCGCACACATACGCCACCCGCCCACAGGGTAGGTAGTCATACATACTGCACTCGACACAATAAACAGGATAGCCCCCACTCTGCTGCTGGGCTTCTGCCTCCATTTCCTACTCTAGTTATATATGAGGGTTAATTAAATGTTTCAGATAGAGGTTGTTATAAAGGATTTAGTTTAAGGGCAACAGAAGTCACTGGCTCCCTCCAAGCTCCCCCTCTAAACTCCCCTCTCCAAACTCCCTCCTGTTAGCACGCCCCCTGTTTGCCAGCACCCGGTCGCAAAGCTCCCTGGTCGCTTACTAGCAGGGTTTAAGTGCTCGGCCTCCCTGATAGCTCCTCCCTCTGCCTACAGCTCAGCCAATCAGCACACGGTGTTTCAATTCAAACCTAATCAGCTTCCAACTGCCTGCCTGCCTGCCTGCCTGCGCACACGGCCTTTCAAACAAACAAACAAACACTCAGCTCAGCACTCCAAACAAACAAACTCCAAACTCCAAACAAACACACAAGCCCAAAACCTCCAAATATAAGCAGCCACTTACCCCAAGGTGCTTTAGTTTGCTCCTTCCTTCTCCTCCTCCAGGAGAGCCTCTCCAAACTCCCTCCTGTTAGCACGCCCCCTGTTTGCCAGCACCCAGTCGCAAAGCTGTCCTTTCCTGCTGCAATGCTGTCGATGGCTGTCTTCAGTTCATCCAAAGTCTGTTCTTGATCCAGTTCATCCATTACTGGTAGGAGCTCGACGGCATCGAGGGCTGCGTCAACCACAACGTTCTCGCATCCTGAGACAGCCCAAAGACACTTGGGGACAGGAAATCGTAGAGTCCTAGGACTGGAAGGGACCTCAGGAGATCATCTAGTCCAGCCCCCTGCTTCAAGCAGGATCAAACCCCACTAAGTCATCCCAGCCAGGACCTTGTCAAGCCGGGACTTGAAAACCTCTAGGGATGGAGAATCCACCACCTCTCTAGGCAATGCATTCCAGTGCTTCACCAACCTCTTAGTGAACTAGGTTTGGCTAATATCCAACCTACACCTCTCACTCTTTAGCTTTTGACCATTGCTCCTTGTTCGGCCATCTGACACCACTGAGAACAGTTTTTCAGGAAGTTGAAGGCTGCTATTCAATCACCCCTAAATGTCGAGTGTTAGTCTTGGACGAAAACTCAGGATTAAAAAAACCTCAGCATTGCAGCCAACATCCTCCCTGTAAAGTTAAACCTGGCTCACTGAACTCAGAAATTTCAGAGATACTTTCCTGCCCCTGTAAATCTCACTCCCTGTCACACAATCCTCACAACTGGTGATTTGTTCCTGTGGTTCCCCCACACACACAACACCAAGTCCTGTCAAACTGTGTTACCCCACCCCTGCTGGACCCCATAGTGGGAGTTCACAGAAACACCACCTCCCTGCAGTGCACCCAGTGTCTGACTGCAGTGCAAAGAGAAGGGGGATCATGCTGCACTGCGTTTCTGGGATCAAAGGGAAGCTTCACACGAGCAGCTAGCTCAGTGGTTTGAGCATTAGCTTGCTAAACCCAGGGTTGTGAGTGCAATTGTTGAAGGGGCCATTAGGGGATCTAGGGCAAATGGAGGGATGGAAGGGATGGTGCTTGCCCCTTTCAAGAAGTCAGGGGAGGGGACTTCATGAGCTCCATTCCAGTCCTATGAAACGTGTATCTCTGTAGCTCAAGCAGTGCAGGGGAAGAGAACGGACCAGACCCTGAAAAAGGGGACTGAAGGAGCAGCTTAACTAGCTCCTCCTCAAAACGCCGCTAGACTACCATGTTTGGCAGCCAAGCAGAAATCCAGATCTACCTGCCAGAGGCTGTCTTTCATCTGTGGCAATGACTGATATTTCCTCAAACCTGTAATGAGGTTGCTCGTGGGAAGAGGAAAGGTCTGGATGATGGTGTAAAGGGACAGTGTGCTCTGCACAACTTTGCAGTCTGAATCACGCCTGGCCCCAGGAGGACATGGTGCATCATCTTTGTCTGTGCACTAAGCAAAATTTCCATTTCCTAGCCACCTCAGTGTCAGAAATCTGCGCCATCAGGAGGTGGATTGTGCGGGTCTCCTTCCCTACACGCACACAAACTACCTTCCTGAACCTCACCTGGCTGGATTTCCAGCACTGCCTCATCTCCCTCAGCCAGAAATATATTTTTCTTTTCATCATTTCAGTCCTTGTTCGTTGCTCCAGACCCAGAGATGCAGAGGGACAAAGAGAATAGACCCGCCTTCCTCCCTGAAAACACCCTGTTATCCTGCATGTTCTGACCCTCCAAACCTGTGAGTTGTACATTTCAGCTACTCTCCTGTAACTTCTTCTCCTATTTAAATGAGTTCACCCATCCTCAGAGGCCACAGAAAAAGGCCACTTGAAATCTCTGGTGCCTAATGGTTGGTGTAAATTGGGTCAATTGTTTCAGTTCCTACATGTGGATCTGGGGTGAAATCTTGTCTATGCAAGAGATATTGAATGTGTGAAATACTGAATTGGAAAACTTGAGTAAACCAGAGGATAAATCTGCACAACCCATAAAAGGATTCACCTTGAGGGATAGGACACAGTAGAAGAGAAGCAATTGATCTTAAAAGTACATATTTGACTAAACTATTTCCAATGTCTTTGTAGTTCTGATTTTATCAGCTAAAGACATTTGTGTTTCTGGAAGTACTAACCAGACTAAGTCAACCTGGCTGGACCTTAACACTGGACCTGTTCCTAAACTTTCACCATTGACTTTAACACAGAAAGAGGGAACTCACCACAATCAGCAAAGACAGGAATTCTTACTACACCAAGAAGGCAGAAACCTGAGAATATGTGCATGAATCTCACGTGTCTGATCCTTGATGTGCTGGGCAAGATATTTATGAATCCCTTAACTGTCCCTGTGGGATCTCAGGTTCACCAGGGTAATTACACAATCACCAATCTCTCATGTCTTTGAGAAGGGGAAAGAGAAGAAAATACACCCTGAACAACTGCAGCTTGAGAGCCTCTCCTGGGAGTAAAGAAAGGATTCACCAATAACAGGGGCTCAGACTCTCATGGAAAACTTAGTCTTCCTACCTCTTCAAGAAGTTGACAAGAGCTTTCTTTTCTTACCGTCACGCGTTGACATTTGCACTAGATGTGGTAGTGCCGCCAAAAGACATGAGATCAAAAAACATTTTCTAATGATTGTAGCAGAGCACCACTGCCTACAGTCCATGGCCTTGTAATGTCCAGTCTGTTGGCTTTCCAAAAGTCATGGCCATCCTGTGCTGGAGAAATGCTGATTTGATACATGCTAAGGGAGTATGGAAAAGGCTTTCTTCTCCCAGTATTCTGCCATAAAAATTGTTTGTCAGTATCACTTTGTAAGTTCATCTACTGTCTGAGTCAGCTTTCCAAACTGATTTGATTTGTCAAAAATTGATGCAAAAATGGCGTGTTTTCTGCTTCATCAGCATTACTGTCATGGGACATCTTCCCCCACTGTGTGATTCCTTCTCCACTCCCAGAGCCAAAATGAAATGAGATTCATCACACATGGTATTCCATTTTTAACCAGGGAACAGCCACGGATGTTCCCTTTTCAGTTGCACTGGAGGAATATCAGTATGTTCGTATTTTATGGATGTGTGTCCTCTGGAGGAGAATTCGATGGTGAAGGAAGAGCTGCCTTAACTGAATGTTTTCTTTGGGCTACAGTCCCTTCCCTCACGCTTGTGCCACAGGTACGGGGAGACCTGTTTTGACTCCAGAGAATATTAGTGTGATGGGTTGTCACCACTTGCATGATGTTTGGTGGCTGTCAGAGTTGGAGTGCCCCTCTAACCAAAAATATGGTGTGGGTCTTTCAGCTTTACCAGTGATTTAGCCTCTCCAGATGCTCTTAACATCCAACATGACAGCAGATTGTGCCACATATACAAAACAAGCCCTTAGAGGGCCTGTCTAAACCACCCACATCACATATCAGCCAATTTCTTAGCTTTGTGGCTCACCCCCACCCCCACATGCCACTGTTTTGCATTATACATGGATCTGCACATTATAAGCTCATTCATAGAGCTCATATTCAATTGATGCAGAAAGGATTCACAAGTAGCCTGTGTGAACAAAGCTGAGATTTTCTCAAGACATTTCGCTTAGACTGGTTATATTAAGCAAATGAACTACAAGAAGACAGCTTTTAACCTATAAAACCAGCAAGCAGATCAAAGCAGATTATCCATCAAATTAAAAAAAGGGGCAAACTGAGCCTAAAATACCTGAATGATTGGATATGAATTAAAAGTTCCTCACCTTAGTTGGTAATATTAGTGGACTACCTGGTTTTCATCCACAGCCTAGTAATTCTTCTAGCCTGTGACCAACACTACCATCAGTTCAATTTTAGTTACTCTGGTACCAGGAGCTCTGTTGTGTGAGAACTGAGGCCAGTTCATGATATTATACCCACCTTATGAAGGTTTAAGCTGTGACAGGAATCCTTTGTTCCCCAAAGTGTTCTCCCTTCTGTTTATGGAAACAAAATATAGGTTCCCAAAATAAAGTCCAGGATCATGTGATCTAGTCATATCCCCTTCTGTGCTCTGTTGAATTATAGCAGCCATTATCCATGGCCTGTCTGGAGTATTCTAAGGAAGGCTTACAGGGCACAGGATAAACTTCTCTAAAGACTTATTGGACCTCCTAATGGCCAATTACCCAAAAAAGCATCTTCACAACCAGTTGTCTCCACCAGAAACATTTTTTCTGGTGAATGTCACTCAGGTATAACTACATTTGGAATACAAATACATACGTTACATTCATAAATTTAGAGAAAAAATGATACTGGCAAACAAACTGGATAATCATTTTCAACAAATCATAACTTTTCCAATGACACCTAACATGACATATCTTGCGCAACATGTGCCAGATATGCCATAATTTTATCTTAATCGTAGAAATATGAAGAATATGTATCCCAGGTCATCATGCTCTGATGTGGAGAATCTGCTCCTACGCTTTCCAAATATTCAAATGAGATCAGTAAGATATATTAGAAAACATGATTTCAATGACACATACCACATGAGGAGTTCAAAAGTAGTTGCTACTCAGAAAACATATAGTGGCATTATCGTAGATATCTCTCATAAAACATTTATTAAATGTTCTGCAGAATTAAAAGTAAAATAACGGGATGGTACAGAAGGAGGAGATAACGTTATTTAAAACCCACTCCTTTGAGACCACATGAATTCTGATCACATTTTCTAAAAAGTTGATATTTTGGATAAGATTAAGCTACAGAGAAGGTCAATAAAATGATCGAGTCTGTGGTGCAGCTTCCGTATGGGGAGAGATTAAAAAGACTAACCCTTTTGAGCTTGCAAAAGAGCTGTCAAAGAAAGGGTAAGCAGAGACTCATAAAATTATGAACATTGCACGCACAGTGAATATGGAAGTTTTGATTACATCTTCACATATAACATAAGAATAGCCACAATGACAACAATATCTCTCTGAAGTGGTAACAGATCATTTACCCCCCATCGTTTTTTATGTCCAAATTAGGTTATGTTTTCCAATACACATTGCTTGATATTTGTCATCATTAAAATTCATTTCTCATAATCTTGCCCAATTGCTTAATTTTGAGAGATACTTTTGAAGCCCTCTACAATATGCTTTGGGTTAACCGTCTTGAGCAGTTTAGTATCATCTGCATATTTTGACACCACACTGTATACCCCTATCTCCGAGACAGTTATAAATATGTTGAATAGGATAGGTCCCAATATGGACCCTTGTGGGAAACCAGACACCACATCTGTCTAATTCCGAAAACTGACCTTTTAGT
Organism: Carettochelys insculpta; assembly: GCF_033958435.1. Taxonomy (NCBI): domain Eukaryota; kingdom Metazoa; phylum Chordata; order Testudines; family Carettochelyidae; genus Carettochelys; species Carettochelys insculpta. The sequence goes on from NC_134137.1 coordinate 7,924,183, forward strand.
CTTTCCCTTTGTTTCCCATTTTTCAACAAGGTCAACCCGTGTCAAGACATTTCTCTTTGTCCCATGACCTCTTAATTTACTTAAGAGCCTTTTGTGAAGGACTTTGTCAAAGACTTTCTGGCAGTCTGAGTACATTACAGCCACTGGATCCCACCTGTGTACATGTTTATGACCAAAATGAAGAATTCTCGTAGAATGATGAGGCACGATTTCCTTTCTCATAGGGTTACACAAGACAACATGGCAAGAAGTCCTGTGGCACCTTAAAGACTAACATAAGTTTCATGGGCAAAGACCCGCTTCATCAGATGCATGAGTGGAGATGGGGTTCCAGAGGAGGGTTTAAAGAGGGAGACTTAGTCAAGAGGAGGGCCAGAGTTGACAAGGTCTGTTCATTCATAGAGGATGTGGCCCATTATCAGCAGTTAATGTGGAAGTGTGAACATCAAGAGTAGAGAAACTGCTTTTGTAATTAGCCCGTCGCAGTTCAATCCTTGGTTGATGGTATACAATTTGCAAATGAATTGCAGATCTGCAGTTTCTCTTTGGAGCTTATTTCACAGAATCACAGGGCTGGAAGGGACCTCAGGAGGTCATCTAGTCCAGCCCCTGCTTCAAGCAGGATCAACTCCCACTAAGTCATCCCAGCCAGGACCTTGTCCAGCCAGGACTTAAAAACCTCAAGGGATGGAGAATCCACCACCTCTCTAGGCAACACATTCCAATGGTTCACCACGCGCCTGGTGAAGTAGTTTTTCCTAATATCTAACCTACTCCTCTCCCTCTTCAACTTCTGACCATTACTCCTTGTTCTGCTATCTGACACCACTGAGAACAGTTTCTCACCCTCCTTTTTAAAGCTCCCCTTCAGGAAGTTGAAGCTGCTGTTAAATCACCTCTAAGTCTTCTCTTCTGTAAACTAAACAAGCCCAAATCACTCAGCCTATCCTCATATGTCTTGTGCTCCAGATCCTTAATCATTTTTGTTGCCCTTCGCTGAACCTGCTCCAGCAAATCCACATCCTTTTTATACTGGGGGCCCAAAACTGGACCCAATGTTCCAGATGTGGCCTCACCAGTGCCGAATAAAGAGGAATAATTACTTCTCTAGATCTGCTCGAAATACTCCTCCTAATGCTCCCTGGTATGTCGTTAGCCTTCTTGGCTAAAAGGGCACACTGTTTACTCATATCCAGCCTTTCATCCACCATAACCCATAGATCCTTTTCCATCGTACTGCTGCTGAGCCAGTCAGTTCTCAGCCTATAACAATGCTTGGGATTCTTCCACCCCAGGTGCGGGACTCTACACTTCTCCTTATTGAACCACATCAGATTTCTTTTGGCCCAGTCCTCCAATTTATCCAGGTCGCTCTGGATTTTCTCTCTACCCTCTAACAAATCTACCTCTCCCCCTAGTTTTGTGTCATCTGAAAACCTGCTGAGGGTGCAATCCAGGCCCTCATTCAGGTCATTAATAAAGATGTTGAATAACACCAGCCCCAGAACCAAGCCTTGTGGCACTCCGCTTGAAACAGACCGACATCCAGATATTGAGCCATTAACCACTACCCATTGGGCCCAACCATCAAGCCAGCTTTCTATCTATCTTATAGTCCAAGGATCCAGTCCATATTTCCTTAACTTATGGACAAGAATGTTGTGGGAGACAATACCAAAAGCCTTGCTGAAGTCAAGGTATATCACATCCACTGACTTCCCCATGTCCACAGAGATTGTTACCTCATCTAAAAAGCTAATCAGATTAGTCAGTCCGGACTTGCCCCTGGTGAATCCATGTTGGCTACTTTTTTTCACTTCCTCCTCTTCCAAGTGCTCCAAAATGGATTCCTTCAGGATTCCCCCCATTATTTTCCCAAGGGTTTGAGGTAAGGCTGAAGGGTCTATAGTTCCCTGGATTGTCCTTCTTTCTTTTTTTAAAGATGGGCACTACATTTGCCTTCTTCCAGTCATCCGTTATCCCCCCCGATCTCCAGAAGTCTTCAAGGATAATGACCAGAGGTTCAGCAATGACCTCTGTCAATTTCCTCTGTACCCTGGCATGCATTAAATCTAGACCCATGGACTTGTGCACATCTAGCTTTTCTAGATAGCTCAGAACTTGTTCCTTCCCCACAGATGGCTGCCGTCCACATTCCCATACTGCATCGTCTCGGACTGTCATGTGGAAGTTAACTTTGTCAGTGAAGACTGAGGCAAAAAAAGCATTGAGTACTTCAGCTTTTCCTGCATCATCTGTCACTAGGTTACCTCCCTTATCCTATAATGACCCCACACCTTCTCTGATAACCTGTTTATTGTTCACATGCCTGTAGAAACCCTTCTCATTACTCTTCACATCCCTTGCCAGCTGCAATTCCAATTGTGCTTTTTGCTTTCCTGATTACTGCCCAGCATTCTCTAGCCGTATGTAAATACTTCTCCTTAGTCAACTGTCCACATTTCCATTTCTTGTATGCATCCTTTTTGGATGCATTTTTTGAAGTTTTTTGTTGTTGTTGTTGTTGTTGTTGTAGGACTGCTACTTTTAAATCTGTTACTTAGTGCCCAGGGAGATTGAAGTGTTCTCCTACAAGTTTTTATATGTTACTCTTCCTGATGTCTGATTTGTATCCCTGCTTCCCAACATCTGTGAAAGTGAAGGATCGTTGTCCCGGATGGGTTGTAGATCACTGAAGATGTGTTGGAGAGGCTTCAGCTGGGGGCTTTATGCGATGGCCAGTGGTGTACTCTCGTTTTCCTTGTTGGGCCTGTCTTGTAGCAGGTGGCTTCTGGGTACATGTCTGGCTCTGTCAATCAGTTTCTTCACTTCCACAGGCAGGTATTTCAGTTCTAGTAAACCTTCATAAAGGTCTTGTAGATGTTTTTCTCTGTCTGACGGACTGGAGCAAATGTGGTTGTATCTTAGTGCCTAGCTGTATCCTATAGATCATGTAGTGTGCCCTGAATGGAAAGTGGAGGTAAACAGGTAAGCATAGAGTTCTGTGGGTTTCTGGTATAGTGTGGTATTTATGTGCACATGACTGATTTGCACAGTAGTGTCCAGAAAGTGGATCTCTTGTGTGGACTGATCCAGGCTGATGCTGATGATGGGCTGTAAACGGTTGAAATCACAGTGGAACTCTTCGAGAGCTTCTTTCCCATGGGTCCAGATGATCATAATCACAAGAGCAAGTGAGTGCATAACAGAAACTGTGTGAAAGAGAACATGTGGGTGATACAGCCTCCCACAGTAATGTCTTTCAAATTGAACCAAAATACATATAGTGCCTTAAGGAAGATCACTCAGAATATTGCAGAATGAAAGGGTTTCAGGCAAGGACAACAGGAAAGATGAAGTGCCCAGAGAAACTTTCAGATCGAGAGAGATTGCAAGGACTTGAATTGCTATCTTATAAAGAAGATGAATAAGGATAGTGTGATGGAGTGGGGGGAGTGCTTGTGAGAGTCAGTCTGGATGTGTGTGTGACAGGGAGAGCAGCTCCCAGTGGCTAAGAAGGAGCCCCTGGAGCTGTAACCTAAGCTGGCAGGTAACACCTCTGACCTGAACAAAGAGCAGGGAGGAGCCGAGCTGGGTTTGAATCTGAGTGGCCAGTTAGAAGCTAGGGGGAGAGGGAGCTGAAAGGCAGCCAGCCTGGCAAGGGGGGAATCTACACCCCAGAGGAGCACCCCTCAGGCTCCTCTGCCCAGGATGGGTTGGAATGACTGTCCCTGATTGCTGCACTGCCTCTTCTGTAAGAAACTGGCCCTCTGTCACCTAATAAACTTCCTGTTCTACCTGCTGAGTGACAGTCATTCCTGCCTGCAGACGGGGTGAAGTGCTTGGGGACCCCAAACCCCATCACAGATAGACATGAGAAAAGTCAATGAAAACTGACTAATAGAGTGTGGATGAATAATGTTCTCCCTGCCTGGTAACAGAAGATCAGGAGGATATTCAATCAAACCTTAAGTTGGCCCGCAACATGGTGGAGCAGGCCTTCGGGCGCCAAAAGGGATGGTGGAGGTGCCTCCTCAGGCAGCTGGAGATCGGGATCCCCAACGTACCCCAAGTGGTGGGCACCTTTTGTGTCCTCCACAACATTGTGGAGGGAAAGGGGGACGCCTATGTCCCCGTGGGGGGCCCTCCGGCTGTCTCTGTCTATGTGCAGCCCGGCACTGCCCCCGTCCGCCAGGCCCACCAGGACAGCCACCACATTCAGGAGGCCCTCATGCAGGCCTTTGCCGATGGCCAGCACGCACGCCCACATCCTACGCACATCCGTCACCCACCATCCCTGCCACTCCCACCCCCACCAGCACTGCACCCACACATCCACTGCCTACCACCCACCAAGGAGCACAGCACGGAGTGGTGAATAATAAAGAAACATTTATATAAATAAGTGTTTGTAAATATGTACAAGGGGAAAGCCAACCTGGGGGGGGAACCTAACTTGGAGGGCAGTGGGGGGAACCACTCATTCTGGGGCGGGGTTGTGAGCCGCAAACCCCATCGGCCCCTGGAGCCCCTGCCCCCCTGGGTGCAAGGTCCTGGCGGGTGGGGGAGGGTGCCAGTAGCAGCAGCAAATATTGCTGGCGGGTGGGCCTGGTGAGGGAGGAGGGGCCGGGCTCAGTGGGGCCAGTGGGGTCAGGTTCAGTTGGCAAGGACAGGGCTGGGCCAGCAGGGGGAGACGCTGGAGTGGGCCAGGAGGTGGACCACAGTGGCCATGTACTCCCGCACAGCATGGCCAGTGCCCTCAAGGGTGTCCAGCAATCTATCCCAGGCCGCCCTCTGCCCTTCCATGTCAGTCTGTGTGAGCTGGAGGTGCTCCTGGGCCACCTTGGCCTGGCGCTGGGTGGCTGGCTCTTCCTGGGCCCCCGAGGGGGCCCTCCGGCCACAGCCCCGATGGCACGCTGCCAGGGGTGGAGTCCGGATACCGCCGACGGCTGTGGGCGGGCTCTTCGGGATGAGGGATGACACGGGGCTCTCCTGGCCCACGGATAGTGCGGCTGGGTGGAGAGAAGGAGAGCATGTCAGTAGTGTGCCCCGGACAGAGGGGAACCGGCTGTGGCCTACATGCCGGAGCCCACACCATGGGGCCCCCGCCCCCAAGGATCACTGACCCCTCCAGACAGCACCGACCACCCCCGACCTTGGGACTGGGCCTCTATCCTGGGGTATGATTCAAGGGATCTCTCCTGCAGGTGGCACTTCCTGGCCTGTGGTGTGCGGGCCCCAGGCGCTGTCCAGCACAGACCGGCCGTCACCCACTAGCGGCTTACAGTGCTGTCCAATGGGGGGGGTGCTGGGCGCCACTGGTGTGGCACCATGGGGTTCCACATCTAATGTGGGGGCTGGCCTGTGAGCGGCCAGGGACCACCGGTTCCATGTGTGGGCACCTAGAATCCTCCAGCAAGCCTGAAGTGGAGTCAGCTGGCCCCAGTCTGCTTGGACCAGCTCACGCCATCTGCTCCTTAGTTATCCTGCAGCCCCGCAACTCTCGTGAGCAGACCATGAATTTTTGGGGCTGCCCAGTCCTGCCAGCCTCGGTGAATAACTAGTTCCAAACACTTCTCAGGCAGAGTGAATCCTGGGGTTTGTTTAGTCAGTTACTTGAGCACACTTTCATTTGTTTCATGGGAGTTTCAAGAGGCTAAATAAATAATATCAAGTTTACTGCTTTAATCACAAATTACAGACATTCATAAACAGATGCCTGAGGTACATCCTTCACAACAAACAGCATGACCTCGTTACAAAGGAGGAGCAGCAACAGAGGAGGACAAGAACCACTTGACGTTCAAATCAAAAGAAGAAAGCACGGTCTGTCAAGCCCTCTAATGGAACCTGCAAAGAAAATACACAAGAGGAAGACAATGGACAACATGCAGAGGATCTACTGAGATTGCAGGACAGCAACTGGTGTATGCCTGGAATTAACTGTAAGTTTCGTCTCGAGACAGAGTGAAGTGGAGGAGACCTGTAAATGATCTATGTACTCCACTCAGAAGGTTGAAGTCAAGATAAGTCAAGTTACAGCTCTAGCCCCACAATAAGAGAGTTCAGGGAAAAGGTTGTACATGATACCCATCTCTGCAAAGCTATACATGATACTAGTACATGAAGGACTATTAAGGGGCTTCACCCACAGTTCTGTCATGGCCACTTAAGAGCGCAGCTAAGATGTCCCCCTTCCAGGGTACGGTCTCAGTTCTGACCATATCCCAAATCTGCTTATCACTGTGTTACATTCTAAACATTATGAGAACGTAAGAATGACCACACTGGGTCAGAATAAAGGTCCACCTAGACGAGTGTCCTGTCTTCCAACAGAGGCCAATGCCAGATGCCCCAGAGGGAGTGGAGAGAACAGGTAATCATCAAGTGATCTCTCTCCTGACATCCATTTCCAGCCTCTGAAAAAACAGAAGCCAGGGACACCCTCCTACCCACCCTGGATAACAGCCATTCATGGACCCAACCTCCATCTAGAGCTAGAATTTATCTAGCTCTTTTTTGAACCCTCTTTAAGTCGTGGTCTTCACAACATCCTCTGGCAAGGAGTTCCACAGGCCACTCTTCACTGCGTGAACAAAATGTTGCTTTTGCTAGTTTTAAACCTGCTACCCATTAATTTCATTTGGTGACCTTTAGTTTGTATGTTACGGGAGGAAGTAAATAACTTTTCCTAAAGTCACTTTTTCAACACCAGTTTTGATTTTATAGGCTTCTATCATATCCCCGCTGTGTATTCTCTTTCCTAAGCTGAAAAGTCACAGTCTTTTTATATTTCTACATATGGCACCTGTTCCAAACCCTTAATCATTTTACTTGGCCTTTTCTGGACTTTTCCAAAGCCAATGCATCTTTTTTACAAGACATATTAAACATATTAAACAAGAATTGTAAATGGGGAAAAAAAGGAAGAAAAGTGTGAAAGGGACAAGGAACCCACCCTACAGGCATGGAGACAACATAGAAAAAGTTCATAGTCTGTTCTGCATATTTCCAAGCCTACTGGCAACGGATTCTTCCTCAAGTGGGAAGTCCACAAAGCCCTTGACCCTCCATGGCCCTGCCCTTTGTCTTCCTCCCAGTAGCCCCTCTTGGTCTATATCACAAATGAAAGCTTGAGTGATTTGATTTAAAAGTATCTGTAAGCCCCAGCAGGAGTTTGTTCTCCTCAGCAACATAACTATGAGATGCCAAATTGAAGCCCCCAGTGCTGGTACGTGCATACTGATTGAGGGCTTGGAGGGGTTTGCAACCAAAAGAGAGAAGGATGGGATTAAAACACCTGCGGAGAAGCTCAAAATGTACATAGCACAGAAAGGGAGGGGAAACTTTCTCAGGCTGGGGCCCACAGATAAATCAGTTGGGGGCCACATAAAAGCGAGAGGGGGAAATAAGTCCTCACAGATGTGGCCCCTGACTGAGACACCTCACGGTCCAGCCCCACAGGTGGGGAAGGGTGGACGAAGGGGACAACAGAGGTTCAGAGATTGTCCCAGGATAGATTAATTCTTTTGAGGGTGGGAAAAAATGGGGGCTTCAGGGTTCAGCATGTGGAAGGGGGCTGATGGGGAGCAGAAAGGGGTGTGAGGTTTGAGCAGGATGGAAACTGCAGGACCGTGCTGAGGGTGGGAGTCTGGGTGGGAGGGAGGTTGCAGGAGGAATCAGACAAGCCAAGGTCTGGATGTGACACACGAGCCATGTTTTCCAACCCCATATGGTACAAAACCAGCAATAAGAGGATGATGTTGTTTATTTCCAATGGCATTCAGGGATAGTGGCCAGTTCCCAGATTTTGAATGTGTTTTTCACTTTTATTTTCAAAAGGCAAAATTTCATCCTCACTCTTTCTGTCTAGCTTCTGCTGTAGGTCAGACACCCGCACTGACCAAGGAAATCAGTTCTTCCACCTGTACAACCAGTGCACAAAGGAATTAGCATCCTTACGTATGTACTCAAACAAAGAACGTTTTCTAAGAGTTCCTCTTGCAACTTGTGGTGTAATTTTGTTTACATCAGGTTCATCTGAGACAATAATCTTTCAACTGCAGCATTGCTTAAAGGTCGGGTCAGCAAAGAAAGAGAAAACAGGTGACGTTCATTAAAGCCTTTGTCCCTGTCACCAGACAAGATGTGTTTGATACCTTCAAGCCAAAACTGTTTGTCCTGGTTGCTCTGAGGTCAGGGAGCCAGAGTCTGATTCCTCTATGGCTGTTCCAAGTGTCCAAGGCCTCCATAAAACAACGGCAAAAATGAGTTATCAGCCAGTCTTGGAGCACTGGTACGTTATTGCGCGCGCATGCACACACACAAACACACACACATACACCTTCCAGAGTACAGTATCGGAGGGGTACCCATGTTAGTCTGGATCTGTAACAGCAACAAAGGGTCCTGTGGCACCTTATAGACTAATAGAAATGGCCCTGCAGATTTCCAAGACCAGCATCTGATGAAGTGAGTCTGTGCTCACGAAAGCTCATGCTCAAAACTTTCCTGTTACTCTATAAGTTGCCACAGGACCCTTTGTTGCTCTTCTAGAGTACAGTAAGTGTCAAGGCCGTAAAGCACTGGTGTAAACAGGCTTCCAGTGCTCAGAGCTACTCTCTCAGCCTGGAAGTAGCAGCCCTCATCAAAGTGATTTTTCTTAAAGTGCTGGTGGAGATCTGTCTTACGCTGAGGTGAGACCACACTGTTGCACTGTTGTGACAGTGTTTTAATCTGGTAAATGTAGACAAAGCCTGGGGAATAAAGGAATGAGGAGAGAAGGACTTAGTAATGTAAGTGACTCAGTCACTTCGTTGTTGGGTGGCAATCTGTTCTATCTCCTTCACAAACTCCAGCATGAAATGTCCACAACTCCTTTTGACATCTTCGACAATGGAAATGGTTACTGCATGCACTGGAGCAGTGTGCTAAAAGTCACTCCGAATTCAACTGTATAGAGGAGTAAGGTGTTTGACACAATGGTGATGTTGCAGTTTAACACAGCAGTCCGCTTCTCAAGAAACACACTCTCAGAAGTCTTACCTAAAATCCCCGACTACAACATCCTCAGGTCCTGCAACAACTTACTCCCATTCACGTTTACAACTGAAATCTTTGGTTTGTCCTCCACACTGACTGAAGCATCCCAGGTCAAAAAGTGAGGTCAATTTTATTCCAGGATCACTGTTGATATAACAAAGAAGTTGAGCATTCTTGTTTGCTTTTGTTTTTAGCTATCTGAAAGTGTTACTTCGGTTTGATAAAAGGAAAACCACCTGGTGTGAGAGAACAGTAGTATCTTCTGGTGGTCTGGAAGTCCGAAAAAGGCCAGGTGACAGAGTATGTGGAGCGTAGGCTGGTGGGTAATGCCAAAAGAGATCCAGTGACAATCAAAGAGAGAGAACTCACCAATGGAGAGAGCCGTGCCGGGTCATGGAGTGATAAGATATTAGGTATGAGGAACTTCTCAGGCTGTGAACTTCCCCAGTGCTGAGCTCAGCCAAACAGTGCCTCAGCACCCTTTATGAATAGAGAGCTATCCTTTTCTCCTCTTACTGCAAAGACTTAAAGTCAGTGGCCGCAGGTAATCACCTTCTGAAGGTGTATTTTCCCACTTTGTCACGAAGATCTTTGGTCTTGACCCCATAAATGATAGGGTTAAGCACCGGGGGAACAAGGAGATAGAGGTTGGCCAAAGTGATGTGCACATGGGAAGGAATGCTCTTATCAAACCTTTGTGTCAGGAAGGAGAAGAGGCTGGAAGTATAAGATATCAGCAACACACCGATGTGACCTGTGCAGGTGTTGAGGGCTTTTTGGGTGGCTTTCTTGCGGGAGATGCTCAGGACAGCTCTGATGATCAGTCCATACGACAATGCAATAAGCATCAGGTCCAACCCGCTGACTGCTAGTGCTGTCACCAAGCCATACGTCCTATTGAATGTGGTGTCCCCACAAGAGAGCTTTGCCACTGCTATGTGCTCGCAGTAGGTATGGGAGATAATGTGGTTGGCACAAAACGGCTGTGCCCTCAGGAGCAAGGGCAGGGGCAGTACAACAAAAACAGCTCTTAACAAACACACTAACCCCAGCTTAGCTACATGTGCGTTGGTGAGGATGGTGGAGTATCTCAGGGGGTTACATATGGCAACATAGCGGTCGAGGGCCATGGTGACGACGATGGCTGACTGCATAGCAAGAACCATGTGAATGAAGAACATCTGTGTGAGACAGCCGTCCAGAGTAATGCCCTTCAAATTGAACCAAAATATAAGCAGTGCCTTAGGCACGACAGAGGTCGACTTTCCAATGTCCGTGAGCGCCAGCATGCAGAGCAGCAGGTACATTGGCTTGTGTAAGGTCTGCTCTTTAGCTACAACAAACAGAAGTGTGAAATTTCCAAACATGCTGCTCATATAGAATACAGAGAAAGGGATGGAAATCCAGATGTGGGCCGCTTCCAGGCCAGGGATGCCCGTTAGAATGAATGTTGAAGGCTCAGAGGAGCTGAGGTTGAAAGCTGCCATGAGGTGGGTGTGGAACTGAGTAAGCTCAGCAGTCTTCATGGTTCCTGTGAAGGGATAGAAGCAGAGCAAGAGAGATTACACATAATGAAGTCCAGAGACGTCCTCCAAGGGAGCTAAGCAAGCCATGTGGATGGGTCACAGGATGGCCCATGAACTTCAGTGTCAATAATTTTAAGGGGTCTCCCCATTGGAGGAAATATCTTCAACTCCTCAAACACCTAACAAGGTTCTAACTTAACTGTGGGATGTCAGGACACGAGCTGGCTGTCAAGGCACTCTGATCTTGGAATTCTGCTCTGGGAATTCCTGCTCACTGTTCGTGGTGAGAAACAGCACAAACCATTGGTCTGCAGCAGGAAAGGAATGGGGAATCGTTGAGAAAATACAAGACCAAAAGATAAAATAATGTTTCAGCCTCTCCTGGACTTCTCTGTGTAACACCTGGGCACTTTTTCTCTCTGTGATCATGTTGAATGGAGACCCCTGGGGAAAATAATCCTATGCTCTTGGAGCCTTGAAACTCTTACTAGAGGCGTGTATTTCATACGGTGGAGAGATCCCCTTAGGTACTGCATGGTGAGAAACGTAATGACTTGAGTCCATAAAATATCCGAAGGATGAACATACAACCCTCACCATGAATGGCAAACATAGGTGGCTTTCAAATGGTCCTGGAGTATTCAGGGATGAAATGTTTGTGTAAACACGGCCCACTCATTTAGGCAGGTGCCAGTGGCTCTGGTATTTATCTAGGCCCTCACATGTCCCAGGGTTGCAAGCTCTCATTAGAATGTGTATATATCTCAGCCTTCAAGTTGTTGCTGTGAAGCAATCTCTGAAGTCAGGCATGGTGTCTATAGGTGCACAAAGAGCCACAGCAGCCTTGCCCTGGTGTTTGCCACTCTCCATGGGTGATTCTCCATGGGGAAACTGATTGCCTCTCTGTCAAGGGAGCAGGACTTCAGGGGAGATACCTCCTGCCCTGCAGAGTAAGAGCTGTGGGGAGCACCAGGCAGCTCAGAGGGCATGTGTCATGGCTTCTTCCCCACTTTAGCAAGATAAATGCAGAAGTGGGGGCCAGCAAAGGTACCTGCAAAACCTTATCTACCAGGTTTTGGTATAAACGTCCCCAAAAAATCCTAAAAACCTTAGATTTTGGGGATAAAATTCACTGCCACCAACCAAGTAATAATAAGGAAACCAGGGAGAGACTACTTGGGAAATCTCAGCCCCAAAACTAAAAACCAGGACACAAACATTGACCAAAACCAGGTTAATAAAAAGAAAAAGAGAGAACCTTTTTTATTACAACAATATTTCTGTTGCAAGCCTCATGACTAGATGGAAGAGTCACAAAGTAAAACACACGGGGAGTTTTCACTGTGGGCCTAGAACTTAGTTACAAGGGGAGTAAAAGAACGTTTCTAAAAAGTGCACAGACATCAGATCCCACTTCCCAAACCATAAAACAATAAAGCCGAAAGAACTCATCTAAACTTTACCCTACTTACAGAAGATTGGAGGGCCTGTTCTTGAAGGGAGATATTCTGTGTCTCTCTCCCTCATGGCTGGAAAGAAGAAGCAAAAAGACAGAGAACAGAAGAAGGAGGAGCCAAAATTCAATTTTTACCTACATTCCTATACGACAATCCCACCTGGCTAAGGAGGTTAACCCATTTGCCCCCAGGCTGCTGGCTAACCCTCATGATTACGACAGCATGGAAGCCAGGGAGTTCCAGGGAGCACAGAGAGGACAATGGAGGCCAGTGTGCTGCTGGAACGGGGGCAGCCTTGGATGGAGAAGGAGCGTATGAAAAGGACATCAGAATGTGATGGAGACTGAACCAACTGAGGAACAAACACGCATGGTTCTTTCCCCAGAGAAATGCTGGACGTTATGTTACTGTCATTCAACTCCAACAGAGAGAAACACACAGGCTGCAGCTCTGTGGCTCGGAGGGGAAAGAGACTCCAGGAAAGAGTTCAAACACACTGAGAGCAAATACACGTCCCAGCGCTGCCCACCTGTCTGTGTTCATGCCACTCCCTGACCTGTAACCATCAGGGCTGCCCACCTCCCTTTGCACACACCTGGACTTCACCACAACCTGTTACACTACCTGCCGATCCACGAAGCCCCCGCCCCCTCCAACCCCTACCTTCCAGTACCTACCAGTGACCCTCCCTCACTCAGGACAAAACCTACAGGCCCCACAGCGACAGCTCGCACAAATACCTTCCCGGACTAGGTTAAGCTCAGTGTCTCCCTGTAACAAGGAAAAGGGGGAGATCTGTGTGAACTGCCTTTCTGTGGGGGGGGGAGAGGGGGGAAGGGAAACCAAGCATCAGCTGAGGCCATGCAGAGATGGAGAGAGGGACAGGCCTGGGGGTGGGAAGAGAGGATGTGCAGAGCAAAAGGCCCAGCATGACAATGACACAAACCCCTCCCATCCCGCAGGCTGTCAGAAACCCAGGCACACTTTCCTGAGGCTGCTTTCCTTGGCAGCCAATTGCTGACTTTGCCAGGAGGCTGCAGCGGGATGATTCAGGGAAGCAGGGATATTCTGGAGGAAGGAACGTGTCACAGAGTGTCTGCCCCAGTGCGGTCTACATGGTGGTAGTGTCTGAGACACCCCTAGGAGGCCTGGCTACACCTCTTTGCTCTGTGTATTAGGCCAGAAGTCCTTTGCCCCATTTCAGGAATGCACCACACTGCACACTGTTTACTGAATATCCCCCCTTGTCACTCCACGCACACTCTCTATGCACTCCTGGACCTCCCCAAGGAAGGTTTCACCCGCCTGATTTCCTCAGAAAGAGGAACAGGCTTTTATTTCTGCAGCCTTTTGCTATTTCTCATCCTCCCCAGACTCAGAGATGCAGCAGCACAGAGAGAAGAGACAACTCTCCCCGCTGCCACCCACAAAAAAAATTGTTATTCTGATGGTTTTCCACCTCTCAGCTTGTGAGTTTGAGATTTCAGGAACACTCCTGTCAGATCTTCACTCCTAACAAGCTCAGCCATCCAAAGGAGGCCAGAGAACGACCCCCTCTGAAGTCAATGGCATTACTCAGGACCTGGATTTAATCCCCTATATTTAGATTATGGGGGAATTGCTGAGCTAGTTGCAAGTTTTCTCCTTGATCTCGATGGGACCAGAATCATTCTTTGTGATTGATTTTTATCTCCCAGCTGTGAAAATCATCTTCGCAGCTCCTGCTACAGAGACTGCTCTTCTGTAGGGTGCTCGAGGAGTCCAAAGGAAATGCTACATTAATGTGGCATTTTTGAGACTGGCTCTGAAGGACAGGGATTCCAAAATTCATGGGCTCTACTCATGCTCACAGAGAGGCCATTTTCAATCTGGAGTACCCCCGTGAAGGCAGAATGACAGAGCAGAGTCTGGCCAGTGTGTGACCTATTCTTTCTTTGAATCATATAGTAACTCACTTACCTCCTGAGGAGACTTTGGCTGCACTTCCCAACAGGCAGCGCAAGTGCTGAATAGGAAAACTTGAGTGAAACAGACGAAAATCAGCAGACGGTAAAAAGGAAGCTGGTGAGCCAGATAGAAGGACATAGAAAGAGACAAGGAACAAATGTGAAAAAACAGATACATATGTCTCAACTATTCCCAATAATTTTTAGCTTCAGTTTTACCAGGTAACCTAACTGGTAAACTAAACAGCTTTCAGAAAAAGGATACTCACCAACAACTTGCAGAAAGAGGAAACTCTCAGCTAAGAGAGGCAGTCCACTTACAGTGACAGAGCGGCAGACCCCTATTCATCAGTGCATGAATCTCTCATCTGACACGTGCTGTGTTTGACTACCACCTTTATAAATCCCCTGCACAGTGCTAGAGGACACACAGGCTGTCCTGGACTCTCAAACAATTCCCAGAGCCCCGTGAGCAGCTTGAGGAGTAGAAAACAGACCCTGGGGAACTTCAGCATGTGAGACTCTCTGGGGAACAGAGAAATGATTTGTTGATACCTTGTCTGCAGATTGTCTGGACAATCTGAATCTTGCAGAATCAATAGGGTGATCCAGAACTAGGGAAACCCAGAAGGAAAAAGGAAGAGCCAAGATTAAGATGCAGTAATTTGTCTCCCACATTTCCATGTTGCTGCCCAACATTTAGAGCATGACCATCTTCTCCCCATATCCCACCTGAATTCCTGGGAGCGCGAGCTACAATGGAGCTGCTTTTGCACATCCTTGTTTCGACAATGCAGTCATAACCACTCCCCTGTGACCAAAGGCACCCCAGGTTGACACTGCTTAGTCCAAACTGCCCCCCCAATGCTATATCGTAGGGGGTTTCATGTTAACCCCCATTTGAATGGAAATGTGCTTTTGGTTATGACTAATCATAAGTGGAATATATTTACGTGAAACAGGGCAAGTGACCAATCATTTAAGAACCTGTCATTGCCTGAGTGTACATGTTCTACAAGAAGAGTCACTGGGAGCAGGGGATGGGGGTGTAGGATTAAGGCAGGGGTTTGGAAGGAGTGGGAGGCCTGAGGAGAGGGAGGAGGGTTAGAGAAGAGGGTGAAAGTGGACATCAGCTTCTTCCTATGAGTGGGACATGCACCCTGACCTTGGACTTCTCACTGTGGCTGCGGGGGGGGGTTGTGTATCCTGCCTCTTGTCTTGCCCAAGGAGGTCAGCTAAGCCAGGCCCATTAGGTGGGAGGTGGCTGCACAGACCAGTCGTGAGGCAATCAAGCTGGAAGGACCCATGGTGCTGGTGTGTGGGCTGGAGCTCCTCTGGGAGTTGGCAGGGCTCTCCCACCCCCAGGGATCTTTTTCTTGGCTCCCCTACACCCACTCTGGCACTGTGTCCAAGGGCTGTTGCAGGAGAGGTGGGTGTTGCAGGGGTGCACTTACCTAGTCCAGTGGCCGGCAAGACGGCATGCTCCAGCCGCAGCTGCCCACTCCCTTGGTGGAGATGTTCCCCCCATGATCAACCTGCACTATGGCTCTGCCTCCTCTCAACTCCCTCCCTTTCCATGTGATCCTGAACCACCAGACTCCAGGCACATCCCAATTTCCTGGCACAACCCAACCCTGACTTTGCTTTAGGTTTGGAGAAGCAGAAGCTGTACGTCAAAGTCGGTGGCCCTCGTTCTTGTGCTTTTGGAGGAGTCCTTCAATTAACAGTCTCACAGACGCGTGGACGGATGGACTCACCGACAGAGAAGGAAACCAAAAAAGAAAAAAACTGCAGAGTCCTCTGTGAAAAGGCTTGGTGGTAGCAAAAAGTTTCCCCCACCTTCATCCACTGTTTTCTGGGCCTGCAGTTTGCCTGACATGGATGCCAAACCGCTCTGGGATTCTTATATTATTCACAGGGATTCCAAATTTTAAGTAAATTTAATAGTAAGAAAGGGAGAAATTATAAAGAGTCTCCTCCTCAGGGTCACCAAAGTGAACCTGATTTTTTTCAGTCCAAAAGGCAGACCTCAAAGCAGACACTGGCTTCAGAAAGCCATAGGGAGCTCTTTTGAGACTGACAATGCCCTGCAGCCTGTGTTACCCGGTCACTGTCATAGCCTCTCTGCGAGGTCATCACTTCCCTACCAGCTTTGTCCAATAAGCTGATGTCCTGCCAAAGGCCCTTGTGTTATCGCTGCCAAAATTACAGCTAATGTTCAGCTCCACACCATCACTTCCACTGCTAGTTTGGAGGAACCAGGAGCAATGACAGAAAGGGAATTGACTCCCACAACACACTTGTGTATCTGTTTTAGTATACATACACACAATGGAACTTCACTAGGGCTGTACAAGTGAGCCTTAATTAGATGTTGCCTGATGTCTAAAGACCTGGACTATACCCATTTCTTTGTTTGTATTCGAAAAATTGTGAACAGGGATGTATTAATTTCTTTACTTCTATGGAAATAGTTCTCCCAGCACAGCTTCCGTTCTGTGCACAGTTGTATCAGCATGGCAATGCTTTACACTGATATAGCGTATTCCCCTAATTCTAATACCATAAAGCAGCTTTCTAGTGGTATGGCTGTGTCCATACCAGGGGACTAGACCCTTGAGCTGTGCAAGAACTGTTAAAAAAGCCCAACTTTCCAGTGCAGGTTTCTCAAACTCCATTGCACCACATCACTTTTCTGACAAGCACATGTCATTGTACCTCGTCCTCCCTCTGACAATATATAGCATGACATGACCCAGGAGGAGGGATTGATGCCAGAGCCCATCCACTCCTCACGTTCCTGTATCGATGGGCAAAGCCCAAGAGCCACAGCTCCAAGGGAGGAGGACCAAAGTTTAACCCTCGAGTCAAACTCAAAAGAGACACCATCTACAGCAAACCCTGAGGGACCTCTGAGATTCCCACTGCTCTGCTGCCAGTCCTACCTGGTCTTTGTCATGGGCTCTGTGGGAGGTCACAGCCTCCCATCCTACTTTGACCAATAAGCTTGATGTCTTGCCCTGACCAGCGGCTTTGCATGTTTGATCTGGTCCCCTGTATCATGCCCGCTATGCTCCCTGCTGCATACGGCATAGCAGCAGGCAAACCATAAAAACATCAGATGCTGCACAGCATGCCACACACAAGCTTTCATAAATGTTGTCATGATCATGAGCGTTACCCAGCAGCCTGTGAGTAAAAGGATTAACCTCCTTAGCCAGGTGGGGTTGGCCTACAGGAATGTAGGTATGAATTGAATTTTGGCTCTTCCCTCTTCTGTTCTCTGTCTTTTCTTTTTGTTTTTTTCTTCCCAGCCATGTGGGAGAGAAACACAGAATATCTCCCTCCAAGAACAGGCCCTCCAATCATCTGTAAGTAGGGTAAAGATTAGATAAATCCGTTAGGCTTTATTGTTTTATGGTTTGGGAAGTGGGATCTGATGTCTGTGCACTTTTTAGAAATTACTAAAACTTTTAGCGATTACTAAAATTACTAAAATTTACTCTCCTTGTAACTAAGTTCTAGGCCCACGGTGAAAACTCCCCATGTTACTTTGTGACTCTTCCATCTAGTCATGAGGCTTGCAACAGAAATATTGCCGTAATAATAAAAGTTCTCTCTTTTTTCCTTTTATTAACCTGGTATTGGTTAATCTTTGTGTCCTGGTTTTTACTTTTGGGGCTGAGATTTCCCACGTAGTCTCTCCCTGGTTTCCTTACTATTACTTGGGTGGTGGCAGCGAATTTTATCCCCAAATTCTAAGGGTTTTTAGGATTTTGGGAGGGGAGTTTATACCCAAACCTGGTAGATGAGGTTTTGAAGGTACTTTTGCTGGCCCCCACTTCTGCATTTATCTTGCTCGAGTGGGGAAGGAGCCATGACAGATGTGTAGCCTTTAAGAACATGAGCCCATGAGATCATCTAATCTGTCCCCACCTCATCCATACCACAGGTCTCCTGTATGAGGTAGAAACAAATTTAGGACCAAAGCACTCTCCAGACAAACATCCTTCTTGGAAGTCATTAGGAGAAACCACCCCTATCCTTGGTAGTTTGGTGAAAAATGATGCAGTGAAGGGAAGAGCGAGCACCCCAAGGCCACACTTCTCAGTCTGTATCATAGCACACATGCTGAAAAGACAGGTACTAAGGTTGTACACACGGCCTGAATTCTGTTTTTTCCCTAATGGTAGAGTCCTGTGCGACACATAGTCCTCTGGATGTCCAGAACTATTTTGGGTCAGGATGCATTGCTTTATTTATTTCTACCTAAAGAATTGTCCCAGGACAGCTTCTGTTGTGTGTACGGTTATATCTTTATGAAAGTATCTTACACCAAGGTATAGCTTCTTCACCAACTGCACTAACATAAAGACCTTTCTGCCAATTTGATTGTGTCCATACTAACGGGATTTTTACCCCTTGTATTCTGCAAGTAGAACTCGAACAGGAGAACTTTCTCGTGTCAACAAGACCCATCTCCAGAACTCTGAGGGACACTTAGACTGAATTAAAGAACAAACAAACAAATAAACAAAAATCTGATTTTTTGTTAATATGGTAGAGAGATTGCCTCCCTCCACACAAATGACACAGATACTTGGCCCTCAGATACTCCATTGGTACTTGTGGTCCGATGTCACTGGTGTGATGTCCTGCCCTCTTTCTGCTCCTCTGCTCTCTGATTTGCTCACCTTGATAATAATTTTTTTCTGATTTGTCAATCTTGATGACTATGTTTGGTTTTCTGTGCTTTAAATATTGAATCTGTTCTGGTGTGGCGATGATCTCAACAGCTGGGTCTGTCCCACAAAAGCTCATCACCCAATAAATTATTTTGTTAGTCTTCAAAGTGCTTCTGGACTGCCTGTTTGTTTTGATGGTACAGAGACTAACATGGCTATCTCTCTGTTACTGTTCTGTCAAATGTTCGTCACTGAGCTGGGCTCTGCACTTCCAGCTGGCTGAGTAGGCCACTAGAGCACCCCCAATAAACATACAATCAGATAAGAGAAGCCATATTTCTCTGTGAAACAAAGAATGGTCTCTAACTTCCCAGATCAGATGCCTGCAAGTCTTGAAGAACAAGAGTTGTCCCTGAAAATGGACCATCTCACTCAATGCTGGAACTTTCAAGTGGAGTACACCAAGGATCGGTTCTAGGAGCAGTATTGTTCAATATCTTTATTAATTGCCTGGATGAGGGGACGGATTGCACCCTCAGCAAATCTGGAGATCACATTAAGCTGGGGTGTCAGCTAGATACACCGGAGGGTAGCAATAGGGCCCAGAGTGACGGAGACAAATTGGAGGATTGGACTAAAAGAACTTTGATGTGGCTCAACAAAGGAGAAGTGCAGAGTTCTATAATTGCGATGGAAGGATCCCAAGCACTGTTACAGGCTGGGGACCAACTGGCTAAATAGCAGTGCAGAAGAAAAGGACCTGGGGAGTACAGTGGATGAGAGGCTGGATGTTAGTCAACAGTGGGCCCTTGTACCCAAGAAGGCTAAAAGCGTATTGGGGTGCATTAGGAGAAGCATTTCCAGTAGATCCAATTATTCCCCTGTACTCAGCACTGGTGAGGCTACATCTGGTCTATTCTACACTAGCCCCCTTCTTTTGGAAGCGGCATGGTAATGAGCAAAGTTGGAAGATGCGAATGAGGTGCTGCCATGAATATGGTTCTGGGAAAAGAGGGCTTTCAAACTCCGGTGGTGGGGGGTCTTTTCAAAAGGTCTCCATCCACATGGGTGTTGTGTTATTTGAAAGCAGTGCTTTCAAATCGTGTGTGGTCACCGTTATGCAAATGAGGTACTGCATATTCATGGAGCGCCTCATTAGCATCTTCCCGACTTGCTCATTACTATCCCCCTTCTGAAAGGAAGGGACTATTGGAGACATAGCCCTGAAGTGGTGTGTCCAGTTTTGCGCCCGCTCCCAGTACAGAAAGGATGGGGACTCATTGGACAAGGTTCAGTGCAGGACAATGGAAATGATTAAGGGTCTGGAGCACATGACCTATGTGGAGAGGCTGAGAGATTTGGGTTTCTTTAGTTTGCAGAAATGAAGACTAAGGAGCGATTTGATAGCAGCCTTCAACTTCCTCAAAGTGGGCCCTAAAGAGGATGGGGAGAGAGAGGCTGTTCTCAGCAGTGGCAGACGGCAGAACAAGGAGCAATGGTCTGAAGCTAAAGAAGGAGAGGGATAGGTTGGATATTAGGAAAAACTCTTTCACCAGGAGGGTGGTAAAGCACTGGAATGTGTTACCAAGATAGGTGTTGGAATCTCCATACTTAGAGGTTTTTAAGTCCCAGTTTGACCTAGGCCTGGCTGGAATGATTTAGTTGGGGTTAATCCTGCTTTAAGCAGGGGGCTGGACTAGATAACCTCCTGAGGTCCTTTCCAGCCCTAGAATTCTATGATTTCTACTGCTCCATAGGCCAGATGTGGACAGACCCTCATAGATACATCATTATACAAACATGCCAGGGTGACACACATTACCAGCCATCAGGCAGGTGGATGGACAGACAGTCAGACACATTGTCTCCAATACATAGTAGATAGATGAAGCCATCCTGGGTCATCACAGTTGTCCTGCTAGCCCAATAATCTGTCCTCTGACAGTGGCCAAAGCCAGATGGCTCTGAGGGAATGAGCAGAGCAGGTCACTGTCAATGAACTAGCTCCTGTCACCCTTTGCCAGATTCCAGCAAACAGGCTGGGGACATCTCAGAGTACGTTTTTGCAATCTCACCCTTCCTGGATAATAGCCACTGTTGGACTTGTCTTCTGTGAACTTATCAAGTTTTTCGAACTCTGTTATATTCTTACCCTGCACAACATGGACTGGCCGAGTTCTCAAGGTTTACCCTGGTTTGTTACGAATTACTTCCTTTTGTTCATTTTAGAACTGCTGACTATTAATTTCATTTGGTGACCCCCAGTTTCTGTGTTATGACGAAAAGCAGCTCATCCTTTCTTGTCTAGCTTTCCATGAGTCATGATTTTCTAGATCTCTCCTATATCCCCACTTCCTTTCCCTTCCTTTTCATTTCCCTTCCCTTTCCTTCCCTTCCCATATAATCGCCGCTGTTGGGACTATCCTCTGTGAATTTATCTTGTTGTAACTGAACTCTTAGGAGAGACTGACCTTCCAGTTATACATCCACTCTGGATCCCAAAAAGGGATCCTGGCAAATATCTTTGTTTCCAGGATCATGCATTTGACCTCCACAGGATGACACTGATGTGCATTTCAGAATCTGATGAAATAGGTCATGCCACTTCCTGGGCGGTATGAAGCAGAACGCAGCCAAGATTGGATGAAAATTGTTCTTTTTCCATATTTTGTGGCTGTATTGGCACACACAGTGCAACTAACAGTGCATTACACTCAGAAAAAAATGTCATCTACCATTGGGAGGCTGAACTCTGCAAGTCTCAGTTTGCCATTGCTATCTGAGCCCCTGCTTTCGCCTAATCATTTCTTCACTCCTGGGGGACACTTTTAGGATGAAGTCCTCTGGAACCTGTTTTCTGCACTGCCCACTGCTCCCAGAACTCAGGAAGTTGTCTGGGAGTCCTGGCCAACCCGAAAGCCACAGGGACTGTGCAGAGGAAAGATAAATGTTGTTTCGCAGCATGCTAAGGTTCAGATAGATGAGATTCATTCACTGAATTCACGGCTCTTCTGTCCTGTACCAGGAATGTTACTTCCTCTTTGGCTTGAGGAGAGCTTTGGTGAGTGGCTTTGCTCTGCATTACAGTTAGTGGAAAGGGTTCAAGTCAGTATGTGCCAGTTCAGAAATTCTCCACCTCTGGAACTATTCAGAATATTTGTGTTTTCAGATCAGTTCCTTATTTCTTATTATTTCTTTCTACTTGTCTCAGTTGCTTCCTTATGTTGGGAAGAGAGGCTTTTCCTCCCCTTCAGTCTAGTTTTGCAATTCAGCAGCTTCTCTGCCCACTTAAGAATGACAGCGACAGTGTCAGCACCTTTTCCTCTTAGGAAGAGTGATCTCATTCAGAACAAGGGAGAACAAATGCAAGAGCTACTGATCACAATGGTGCGGAGTCCTGAGACAGGGATGACCAGTGAATAGGCCTTGCACCTAATGTACAGACCAAAGATGCGGAAGAAGGGCTCATGAGATAGGGGATGTCTTCGACTGTAAGAGAAAGTAGAGCAACCACCTCCCTTTGCTCCTCTGGTTTGCAACCCCACTGCAGCCTCATGGCAATGCCAGCAATTGCCGACACAGAAAAGGAGACTCATTAAGGGGTGCTTGAACTTGTACCAGGCTGCAGTATGGGAGGGAACAAGGGAGCTGTACACTGCAAAGCAGGAAGTGCTGGGGTTTGTGAGGAAGGCTTAGGGTGTACAGGGATAGTCAAGTTTGCCTGACAGTATGGGGGCAGGGAGCAGCATGTGGACGGGCTGATAGTGCTGCTGAAATTCATTTGTACTTTGAATGGTTGGCAAATGCTGGAACCTTTCCTGCCCCTCCTCCCCCCCTGTATGTTGGCTGAGTCTGTTTGCCCTGGAAAGCCACAGCTGCATCTGAGCTGTTATGATCTCAACTCAGAGCAACAAGAAGCCCTGTGGCACTTTATAGACTAACAGATATTTTGGAGCCTGAGCTTTTGTGGGCAAAGACCCGCTTCATCAGATGCATGAGTGGGCAGAGGTTCATGCATTTGGCGAAGCGGGTCTTTGCCTACGAAAGCTTATGCTCCAAAATATCTTTTTATCTCTAAGGTGCTGCAAGACTTTTTGTTGTTCTCGAAGCTACAGACTGACACGGCTACCTCTCTGATACTTGATCTCAGCTCAATTGTGTTTCCATCTGTTTATGATATGGTTGTTCGATAACTTCAGGCTTCTCACCAGTGGAAAGAGCCATTGATCTCTGCATCACACTGCATCCCATATTCTTCATGGATATATCATTGTATGGCTGTAGCACACTTATGCTACATTTTAAGCAAGGTGTGTCATGTAAGATGTCGTTGTGATTTTCTGAATCAGATTCTCTGTTTCTTATGTGTGTGTCTTCTCTGAAGTTATAAATATTGACTATGTAGCTATATTTCAAAGGTAGTTACACCTGAGTAACGCCTACTAGGCAAGATGTTTTCCATCTACATATGTGACTGGGATACAGCTCGGAGTAGTGCTCAACCCAGCACTCCATCTGTTTGGCTTTGTCAGCAATGACTTCACCAGATTTGGCTTTCAGAGGTGCCATCTTGTTCTGGGTGGGTCCTAATGCCTTCTTCATACCCTCGTACATTCCTCTGAGATTACCAAAGTCAGAACAGGTCTGGATGCTGCTGCATAGCTGGAGCCAGTGGTTGTTGACACAGCGCCTGGCTGTCTCCTGTACTGTTCTTCTGGCTGCTCTAAGTGCTTGCTGGGTACTCTGGCTCGGTGAGCGTTTGTACTCCAGGAGTGCAGCGCACTTCTTTTCAATGACTGGAATCATTTCATCAGAGTTAGCTTCGAACCAGTCGTTCGTGTTTCTAGATCTTCTTCCAAACACCGACAAGGCCGTGTTGTAAACTGTATCCCTCAGATGTTGCCATTTGGATGTCACATCAGCGCCCCCAGGGCCGCTGCGCAGATTTTCCTGGAGGGTGTCTCTGAACTTTTCAGCTTTCTCTGAGTTTGCCATCTTTCTGGCATCAATGAGGGGCCTTCCAGCAGGTTTACAGCAGTACAGCTTCTTGGGCCTCAGCTTGAACTGGGAGCAAACTAGCGAGTGATCTGTATCACAGTCAGCACTATGATAGCTGCGTGTCAGAAGGACGTTTTTGAGGTTATTACGCCAAGTGATGACCACATCTAGTTGATGCCAGTGCTTTGAGCGTGGGTATCTCCACGACACTCTGTGCTGGGGCTTTGTTTGAAAGAATGTGTTTGTGATGCACAGATTGTGGTATGTGCACAGTTCAAGGAGATGCTGCCCATTGTCATTCATTTTCCCACACCAAAGTGTCCTAACTCGTCCAGACTCAGCAAGAGAGTGTGGAATAACAACAAGCTGTACACTCACACCAAAATGCAACTCTACAGAGCCTGCATCCTCAGCACCCTCCTTTATGGCAGCGAGACTTGGACCCTGTATGCCCGCCAGGAAAACAGGCTGAACATCTTCCACTTGCGCTGCCTCAGGCGCATCCTTAGAATATTATGGAAGGACAGAGTGACCAACACCACCATACTCAAGCAAGCTGGAATCCCAACCATGCACACCCTCCTCAGGATATTACCATGATGGGCTGTCAACACCTGCGTTCACTTTGGAAGCTGTAGAAGCAGCAGTGCCCCTCAAACTACCCAGCTACCCAGCTGATGTGTCCCCTTTTTCATTGCTTTGCCAGTGCTTTAGCCTCTCCGGGTGCTATTAACACCCAGCATGACAGCAGAAAGTACCGCACACCCAAGCTGACCTACCAGATGGCTTCCCTATGTCTCCCACATCAGACATCAGCCAATTTTCCATCTTCCAAGGCTCACAGCTGCCTCCCACTGGAATTTAAACCAAAAATGACATTTTCTTGCATGATACATGCATCTGTGCAATGGAAGCTAACAAATAGTGTTCACATTGCCCTCAGTGTTAGAAGAATACAAAACCAGCCAGTGCTAGCCAAGCTGAGATTTTCCCCAGCCAATTCACTTGCCCTGGTTGTGTTAAAGAAACAAATTAACTACCAGGAACCAGTGAAAAACAAGAGGCTTTAGGGCACTGAGTCCTGAGCACCTCACCTCCCCGCCCCCCAAAACACAACAGAAAAACAAAAACAAACAAACAGAACAAAAAAGACAACCCTCAGAAAAACAACAAAAACACGAAACCTTGGGACAAGCAAACAGGATCTAATTTGGTGTGAAGCAAGCTGAATGTTGGTCTATTTTAGGCTGAAGAGACATCATTGTTACTGCTCCCAGCGGAGAGGTTACCTGGCTGAGCTTTGGTCCTCCTCTCCTGCTCAGCATCTCTGTTGTCTCGCGGTTGGCAGGAGAGATCATGTGGGAGGAATCAAACTCCCCAGCCTCAAGGACATTGCCCTTGACTATCACCCAGACTGCTCACATCAAACCTGGAAATGGGTTGGACCCTAAGTCTCATTGTGATCCCTTAGCAGAGGGACTAAGATGGCCCCATCTCAGAAGCTCTCTCCACACAAGCTGCTCCCCCGACGCCCTGATCACAACGTCTTGTACCTTTTCAACCAACATACAATTCCATACTCAGGTAGGTAAGGAAAAGAACAAGAAAGGAAAAGGTAGAGGGAAAGAGCACACCCTGTTCTGTGGGCACAGTGACTCCACAAGCAGATGTCTCTGGTATGCACAAAATGTTAACTGTCTGTTCCTGGCATTCCCCAGCTCTCTCCCCTCGGCCCTGTAGTGAGTCAAACCCCTACTCTGGTGGTGGGTTAAAACGTCAGGCTCCAAGGCATAGGGTCCCTTTCCCTGGTAGCTGCCCTTAGATGCAGTTCATGTCCTGCCCTCTGAAACCAAGGTTCAAGGCCCTTCTGTCAGGTGACGTCTCCCTACACTGGCTCTGTGGCCAGATCCCTCCCTGTTCTCCCCAGCTGCTCATCACTTGCACGTTCTCTGTTACGTGTGGCAGAGACAGCAGACACTATGCAGGTTCCAGCCCCACAGCTCCCTGCTGGAAGTGTTCCTGGCTCCCTGTTGGTGTAGCTCGTTTGTGCCACTCTTCTTCCAGATGTGCTTTGCTCCTGCTCCACCTCCCCAGCTCCACCCAGGCACCGCTTCCCTGCCTCCCCCCGAGGTCTGCCTCCTGGGTGAATGCTGCTACTCCACCTCCCATCCAACTCTGCCCGCTGAGTGTCCCTGGTCCCTCTGGTTCTGGCTGGGGTTGCCAGATATTTCCTGCATGAAGAGCCAAATTCACTTCAAATCATCTAAAAAGAGACCAATCACTTTGTTTTCAAATCAGGGTTTTCTTAACTTTCTCTTTCTTCTGTGTTACTGCACAAAATTCTTTATTCCTTCCACACTTCAGGGGGACACACAAACCTTTCACCCATTCATAGGGCTCAAGATGCAACTGTGTTAATACAAACACCTCCCCGCTACCCCTTCGTAGGGCTCACGGTGTAATTTCCTGCACATCTGCAGGATCTGTTTTACTGAAAAAGCCTGACATAGTTATATTCTTATTCTCTGTTTATTGACAGTTACCAAGCAAATAGAGTAATGCTAAGTGCTCAGAGTCATACTCACAAATCCTGAGGAAGGCAGGCAGACTTCTGTGCCAGGCAAAGTCAGTCTCTCTGGATGCTAGTTCTTGCATTACACATTCATCAGAGGAATTCTGGCAGCTCTGGTGTTAGGCTGTGTCCTGGAGGTGAGTTCTTCTCCCATGGCTGCTTCTTCTTCTCCTTCCTGGTAGTCCTTTCCCTTTCTTCTTTCTCTTCCTTACTGGACTCAAGTATATGTAGTGAAACCTTAGTTGTGCCTTGATCAATTATCTGATCTGAAGAAGTGGGTCTGTCCTATGACAGCTCATTGCCTAATAAAGAATATCGTTAGTCTACAAGGTTCTATAGGTCTACTTTTCTTGCTTTTTGAAGACAAAGACGAAGACAACTAACTCTCCGAGGCTAATTGAAAGCCATTAGCGGTACTTCTAACCCAGTTGTGGGTCGGGAGGGTGGCTCAAAATAAAACTGACGAAATATAGTGTTAAATGTACGCTGCAAACAGACCTAAATATGCACAGTACCGGAACAACAATAGATCACATTATTTACTTTTTATTGCATTCAGTGATCGTAGTCAGTGTTCACATTTCCTCCTGAATTAGCTTGATAAACTTAGTATTTATTTGGTTTATCCCCAGGCTTTCATGAAGAATGGGATGTAAAAATAAAAAAGGTATATTTGGTTCAACAAAACCCTCAACATATGATATATAAATTCAGCAGTTTATCGTCTTTCTTTGGCTATGTGAAAAGGTGGCTTTTTTCATCAAACTGACCAAAACCCCTCTTCACACGCTAATAACAGAGAAAGCTGCAGTGACTTCTGGAAGCCTTGAAGTTACAGACAGAATGAGTGACAGGGCGTTTCGGGACAGGGGCGAAAGGGTGAAAATGAAGGAGGTCAAGAGATGAGCAAAAGGAGGGGAATCAGCAATGGGGAGAACTGGACTTGGTGATGGAGTGGTAAGACGTTAGGTGTGAGGAGTTTCTCAGATTGTGAACTTCAACAATGCTGAATTCAAGCAAACCACTGATTAACTGAGGGTCCCAGTGATCATCTCCTGCAGGTGTATTTGCCAACTTTGTCATAAAGCTCTTTCATATGGAACCCATAAATGATAGGATTGAGCATGGGGGGAAGAAGGAGATAGACGTTGGCCAAGATGACATGAATATGGGGAGCAATGCCTTGACCGAAGCGGTGTGTTAAGCTGGTAAAGAAGCCAGGAATAAAACTGGTGAGCATCACACAGATGTGAACTGTGCAGGTGTTGAGGGCTTTCCAACTGGGTTTATTGGAAGAGATTCTAAAGACAGCCTTGATGATAAAACCATAGGACAGAAAAATGAGTGTCCGGTCTAATGCAACTACTACAATTGTCACCACCAAACTGTACACACTGCTGACTCTTATCTCCCCGCACGACAGCTTTGCCACAGCCATGTGCTCACAATGAGTTTGGGCGATCATGCGGTTGGCACAGAATGGCTGCCTGCTCAGAAGCAGGGGAAGGGGCAGTATTAACACAGCAGATCTCAACAAACCTACAAACCCTAACTTAACTATTCGTGCATTGGTGAGGAAAGTTGTGTATCTAAGAGGGTTGCAAATGGCAACATAGCGATCAAAGGACATTAACACAAAGATGGCTGACTGTGTAAAAGAAAGCATGTGAAGGAAGAACATCTGGGTGAGGCAACCATCTGCAGTAATGTCTTTCAAATCGAACCAAAATATGCACAGTGCCTTCGGCATGAAAAAGTTAGTTATGCAAATGTCCGTGAGTGCCAGCATGAAGATCAGCAAGTACATTGGCTTGTGCAGCGTCTGATCTTTTCCCACAACAAACAAAAGAGTCACATTTCCCAACAGGCAGGTAAAGTAGGAAAAAGAAAAAGGGATGGAAATCCAGAGGTGGAAATATTCCAGACCAGGGATTCCCATAAGGATGAATGTTGATGTGTTAGTAAATGTGAGATGGAAAGCTGCCATCGGGTGGTTTGTGCGTTGATTGAGCTCAAAAATATTCTCGGTGCCTTTGAAGAGAAAGAGAAAACAGCAAGGAGGGTTATATACTTTAAACAATAATTACAAAAGTACATATTCTATAGTTATTAAGAATGTAGAAAGCATGGTGGGCAGTCAGATGGCAAATATTCACGATGGTACCAGATGATTTAAATCATACACAATCCCAAAGTTGTCCTCAGAGGAATTTAACCAAAACAGGTAAATGGGCACCATGATGGCAGATGAACATCAAGTATGCCAAAGTGTATGCTCACCACAGGGAAAAGCTTGAACTCCAGAAATGCCTAAAAAGGGTCTAATTTTAATGTGTGAACTAAGGAGAGAGACCTCAGCATCAGGACTCACAGTACTAGTATAACCTGCTCATAGATCCATGAGAAATGAGATATGGAATCATTCTGACAATTTAATGCCATGAGATCAGTCACTATGTCACCCTTGTCTGGCCTCCTCTATGTGCCAGTGGTCACCCTCCTCACACAGGATATTCCAGAACTACAGAGTTTCAGAAAATGCAATGGGAATGATCAAGGATGTGGGAAAACCCTCGTTTGGAGAACGGTTGAAAACATGGGAATTGCTACCTTACAAAGGAAATTAACAAGAGGAGATATGAGAAATTTTTATAAAAGATTGACTGGTAGAGAGTAGATAGCGGGTGTGTCCTTCCAGTCTCATAACACAAGATCAAGGGGGCATTCAATTAAAATCAACTATGGAAAATTCAAAAGGAAAAATAAAAAAAGAAAACTTTTTTCACTCATGACTTAAGTGATCAATGAAGCCATTCAGGGCACTCGGAATTGAGGTCATTATCGAAGCAAGAAGCTGGATGGGTCTGGATATTTTCACAGTTTGTGAGACTGTCCACTTGCAATAAATACAGCCAAAAAATAATTTGGAAAGCCTGGACACCCATGTGTTACAGAGCAAAAGGCAATCACTCTTTGTTTGTTTCGGGCATTAGGGTGACAGCCTCATCACTGTCAAATCAAACATAACATATCCATCTATTTCTGGAGCTTTTACACCTTTTTCTGGAACATCAAGGGCTGTCACCACCAGAGAAAGAAAACTGGACTTGATGATTCATTGTTGTGGTTCTATGTTGGAAAGGAGCAAAGTTTCCCTCACGAAAATGAATATAATCATGACAAGCTATGACGTTGTGCTCATAAGAATGAGGAGTCGGGTTCTTGTTATATAGGGCTACAGATATGCATCTCTCTTACCTCCCGTTTTTTATGAGACTTTCTTGCAGATATTCAGCTTTACCTGGAAGCAAGTTAGAGGTTGTTAACTGTCAAATGAAGTAATACAAAATCATCTCAGAGTCGTTGCCATGTTCGTCTGTAGCTTCAATGAGAAGAAGCAGTCCTGTAGCACCTTAAAGACTAACAAATACGTCAGGTATCATCTTTCATGTGTATGACCCATTTCTCCAGATGAGTGGAGTGGACACTTGGGCTACGTCCACACGTCAAGATAAATTGGACTTTATTAAAATTGATTTTACAATGCCAGGTTTTCTGAATTCAGTTTTGAGTATCTTCACTTCCCACAGGCTCCCAATAAATTTGATACATTGCTTCCATACTGGAAACCCCAAACATGGACTGTTGCAGCCATGCCTTTCAGGAACCTATCCCACAGTTCTCTCAGCCCCACATTCTGAGCCACGATCAGCAGTGTTGTCAGTTTCCTGGGTCCCGCAGCTTGGGGGACTGGGGAAACCGACTGCGCAGCAACCTTGATCAATTTCCCAGCTCCTGATAGTACAGTGAACCCTTCATTTAATGGACTAAAAGTGCTGTCCATTCTTCCACATAGTCCCTTAAATGTGTGGGTTTACTGCCCATCCCCACAGGCTCCCCCAGCCCTAGTATAATCCCAACTTCCCCCAAAAATACAACCTCCCAAAAACATAACCCCAAAAAATCACTCAAAACACCCCCCACCTCCAAATAAATCCTCTCCAAAAAACCCAAACCCCTGCCACTCACTAGCTCCTGTAGAAGAGTTGCCGGAGCCTGCTGGCTGGGGCAACGTGGTTGCAGATGGCCAAGGGTGCCTGCAGGGAGGGTTTCTGTCCATGGGCATCTGGCCCTGCATGGCTTGAGCCGCTCAGCTGTGGGGTGCCTGGCCCCCGCCACAGGAGTGCAGCAACCTGGTCAGTTTCCCAAACCCCTTTAGCAGGGAGCTCGCAGCCAGGTGCAGCACACAGAGCTTTGTGTTAGAAATGGAAGACGCTTCTGGAGGCTAATAAATTCGGTTTTAAGATGTGGTGCTTCCACACTGGCCTTTAATTAAACTTCTACATTCAAACTTCATGCTGTACCCATCAGGTACCTGCGGTTTTGTAATCTCGAGATTTGTTCATCCTAAATCAAACTAACGGTAATTCAGTGAAGACAATCACCTGCTAATATCAAGCTAAATGACTTAAATTTGAATTTATCTCATTTTGAAGACACAGCCTCAGAGTCCAGGACCAGCTGGTGAAGTAATTTAAGTAAAGTAGGATGGTCCCATTCCTGAGAACATCAAAGGTGAGGGAATTTCCATTGCAATCAATAAGATAGTTGAGATCTTTCAAGAAAATACTCACCAGCAGCAACATACTATACAAAAATTGCATAAATTATTTCAAGATCACTTATTTCAAATTTTCTGCTGTGCAAATGAGACTGAGACTGAAGCTTGAAATAAGTGCCTGTTTTGAAAGTTCTGCTATCCCTTTCGCAACAAGAGGCGTAGTGGAATGAGAATACGGCACTCAAAATAGCATGTGTTACACAACAGCAAAGTTATTTCAAAATAACTTCTGTTAGTTCAGAATAACCTTGATGTGTAGATATAGCCATTGAAATAACATCTCTAAAAAGACTCTGTGGTGCCACATAACACAACCATCAGTTATTCTTACTACAGACGAAATATCTGAAGTTTCATAATGGCAATGGTTGGAAACAAAACAAGATACAGTCTGTGACACCAGAACTGCATTTCCGTGACTAGCCACAGCAAATATAACCTGAGACAGCCGAAAGACACTTAGAGACAGGAAATCGTAGAGTCCTAGGACTGGAAGGGACCTCAGGAGATCATCTAGTCCAGCCCCCTGCTTCAAGCAGGATCAACCCCTACTAAGTCATCCCAGCCAGGACCTTGTCAAGCCAGGACTTGAAAACTTCTAGGGATGGAGAATCCACCACCTCTCTAGACAATGCATTCCAGTGCTTCACCAACCTCTTAGTGAAGTAGGTTTTGCTAATATCCAACCTTCACCTCTCCCTCTTTAGCTTTTGACCATTGCTCCTTGTTCGGCCATCTGACGCCACTGAGAACAGTTTCTCACCCTCCTCTTTAGGGCTCCCCTTCAGGAAGTTGAAGGCTGCTATTCAATCACCCCTAAATGTCGAGTGTTAGTCTTGGACCAAAACTCAGGACTAAAAAAGCCCTCAGCATTGCAGACAACATCCTCCCTGTAAAGTTAAACCTGGCTCACCGCACTCATGAACTTCAGAGATACTTTCCTGCCCCTGTAAATCTCACTCCCTGTCACACAATCCTCACAATTGGTGACTTGTTCCTGTGGTTCCCCCACCCACACACTACCGAATCCTGTCAAACTGTGTTACCCCACCCCCGCTGGACCCCATAGTGGGAGCTCACATAAACACCACCTCCCTGCAGTGCACCCAGTGTCTGACTGCAGTGGAGAGAGAAGGGGGATCAAAGGGAAGGTCAGCACTAGCAGCTCCAGCAGTGCAGCGGGGAGGATGGGACCAGACCCTGAAGGAGGTTGCAGAAGGAGATTAAAGGAGCGGCAACTAGCTTTTCCTCAGAACGGCGCTGCACCGCCAGGTGTGGCAGCCCGGCAGAAATCCAGATCTTCCTTCCCAAGGACTTCTTTCATCATCGGCAATGACTGACATTACCACAAAGCTGCAATGAGGTTGTCCATGGGAGGAGGGAAGGTCTGGATGACAGTGTAAGGGGCGATCTCCTGCAGCGTGCTCTGCACTGAGTTACAGTCTGAATCACGCCTGGCCCCGGAGGACGTGGTACATCTCCTTTGTCTGTGAACTAGGCAGGATTTCCATTTCCTAGCCACCTCAGTTTCAGGAATCTCATCTGCGCCATCATGAGGTGGGTTGTGCGGGTCTCCTTCCCTACATTCACACAAACTACCTTCCTGAACCTCACCTGGCTGGATTTCCAACACTGCCTCATCTCCCTCAACCAGAAATATATTTTTCTTTTCTTCGCTTCAGTCATCCTTGGCTTCTCCAGAACCAGAGATGCAGAGGGACAGAGAGAGCAGACCCCCTCCCTCCCTGTAAACACCATGTTATCCTGCTTGTTCTGAACCTCCAAACCTGTGAGTTGCACATTTCAGCTACTCTCCTCTTACTTCTTCTTCAGTTCAAATGAGTTCACCCATACTCAGAGGCTACAGGACAACTCCACCTGAAGTCCCTGGTGGCTAATGGTTGATGTAAATCAGGCCATTTATTTAAGTTGCAACAGGTGGATTTTGAGTGAAGTCTTGTCCATGGTGCAAGTTACTGAATTGGAAAACTTAAGTAAACCGGAGGATAAATCTGCACAGCCTGAAAAAGGAGTTGTCTTGAGAAACAGAATGACAAATCAGGAGAGAAGCAACTGATCTTAAATGCACTTATTTGCCTATACTATTACCAATATCTTTGTAGTTCTAATTGTATCAGCTAAAGCCACTTATATTTCTGATTATACTAAATAGAACAAGTGACCCTGCCATGACCTTAACCCTGGAGCTATTCCTGCACCTTTCTCACGGTCATTTATGCAGAAACAGGGAACTCACTCAAATCTGCAGAGATGGGAAATCTCCTTAGTGCAACGAGAAGGCAGCTCCCTGAAATCTGTGCCTGAATCTCACATGTGTGCTGGACAAAGCTTTTTATGTATCCCTCTACTGTCCCTGTGGACTCTCTGGTTCACCAGCATATTTGCACAGTCACAATTATCTCATGTCTTTAATTGGTGGGAAGAGCAGAAAATACACCCTGGGGAACTCCAGCTTGGGATTCTCTCCTAGGAGTGAAGAGAGGATTCGCCAACAATGGGGCTCAGATTGTCATGGCAAACTCAATCTTACCATCTGTTCTACCTCGCAATTGACAAGGGATTCCTTCTCTTACTGTCATGCACTGCCATCGGCACTATGTGTGGCAACATATGGGACAAAAGCCATTTTCAATTGATTGTAGCAGTGTATGGCTGCATATTGTCCATGAAATGTGTAAACTTTGCACACGATGTAATAATGGCACAGAATTTATTACACTTACTGATGGAGTTTACAATTAACTATTTGAAGTAGTTACATACAAGTTAATTTACCTTGATCGCATAAAAGTAGCATACAAGTACAAGTATACCTAAGCTAACACAATACTCATACTCTCTCCTGGTGGACGTGAGGAGTTGACGGGCCAGCCTCACTCCAAAGGTAGTGAGCTGTAAGACCATGTTCAACTGGAAGAACTTTTAAAACACCAATACTAGTAAAATAAAATGAACAGGAAATTGGGAGAGACCAAGGAAAAGAAGGAAGATGCAGAACCTCTCGGTGGTGGGTGGGGTGTTAAAGGTTGCCCTCTGTTACTCATCTACTCATGAGCTCATCTACCTCATCCACCTGATCTGGTGATCCATAGCAGACACCAAACACAACATCAGCTCTGTTGCTTCCACCTCTAAGCTTCACTGAAAGACTCTCAAGTGTCTTTTCTCCCTTTATATACTGGAGCTCTGAGCAATCATGCTGCTGTCTTACATGAGGCACCACTCCTACTTTTCTCTCAGGCCTGCCCTTCCTGGACCATTTATCACCTTCGATGACAGTGGTCCAGTTACGTGTGTCATCCTACCAAGCCTCCATTATTCCAATCACCTCATACTTCTTTGACTGTGCCAGGGCCACTAACTCTTTCTGTTTGTTTCCCAGGTTTCTAGTAGTTGTGCACAAACACCTTAGGTAATTAGCTGATTCCTGCAGCCTGTTGTGGGGGGGAGGGGCAGTGCTTTGTGGCCTGCCCCCAGTGTCCAGCTGCCTCCCCCTCTGTCAGGCACTGGCCCATGGGGATGGTGCTTTGGGGTCTACCCCAGCCTCTAGTGGCCCCCTCCATTCTGCATCCTATTTAGTTGGGTGCTCCAGGATTTAGCCTGACTCCAGGGACTGTTCCCCACCTCCAGTGCCCCCATGCAGCCTATAGGCTGTCTAGGGGTGGAACAAGGTCTGAAGGCTGCCACACACCTCAGCAGGTCTCTCCCGCCATTGCCTGAAGGCTGTTGAAGAGGGGATGAGGATCTGGGAACTGTCCTCTATCCCCAGTGGCCCCCATTTTTCCTGCAAGTTGTTGGGAGGCAGGCTCTGGGAGCTTCCCCCAGCCTCCAGTGGGCTCCCCCTGTACCACAGCCTGTGCACTGTTTGGGAGGGGACCCTGGCTATGGCCTGTAGGCTGTCCAGAGAGGAACCAGTCTCAAGGTGCTGCCTCTCTCAGCTGTCCCCCTTGGCCTGCAGGCTGTCCAGGGGGAAGTCAAGCTCTGCAAGGCTGCCTCCCTCCGGCAGCCTCCTGCAATGTGTAGGCAGCCTTAGGTGGACCAAGCTCAAGAGGGCTGTCTGAGAAGGGCACAATCCAGGAACCAGCCTCCATGATCTGCAGGCCATCTGGGGGGCAAGGTCTGTGGGCTGGCCCTCTCTCCAGCCATTCCCCTACCAGCAATACCCCCCACACAAGTCTGCAGGTTGTCCATGTAGGGCTAAGTTACAGGGGTTGCCCCCTACCATTAGCTGTAGGCTGTCTGGGGGGAGGTCTTCGGTGGGCTGCCCCTCTCCTGTGGCCAACACATTGCCTGCAGTCTCTCCTGAAGGGCCGCACATTGGGCCACTGTCCT
The DNA here is from genome assembly GCF_033958435.1 of Carettochelys insculpta. Lineage (NCBI taxonomy): Eukaryota > Metazoa > Chordata > Testudines > Carettochelyidae > Carettochelys > Carettochelys insculpta. Next base: position 7,959,383 of record NC_134137.1, read on the forward strand.
GCTGTGGCCTAAAAATTTTTTGGGGGGGAGGCTCCAGGGAGATGATCCACCTTCCAGCTATAGTCCATGGTCTGTGGGATGTCTGGGGGAGCTATGTTCCTGGGGATGCTCCCCATCCAGCTGTCCACACAACAGCCTTCCCTTCCATGGGCTTCAGGCTGTCTGGGTGGAGAAAAGTTCTGGGGACTTTCCCCAGCTTGCAACACCCCCTCCTATGGTCTTCAGCTTGTCTTGAGGGTGCCCACTCCATCAGCCCATTCTGCAGCCTCTAGCCTCTTAATGGCGGTGGGGCTGGCTCTGAATTTGGGACATTGGAGCTACTTACATGGTCTTTGCAGCAGGTAGGATGGCAGAGCCCCAGCCCTGGTAGTCTCTCCTTTGGTTTTGCAGATGCCCCCAGTGGCCACTCTCAGTATCACATCCCTCCTGTCTGTGCCGTGCCCTTTCTTCTCCCTCTGACCTCTCTCTGCATATTCTGGAATACAGCCCCTTCCCAGCACTTCCTGTTTTCCAGGCACAACCAAACCCTGACCTTGGTTTATGTTGGGGTAAGAGGAAGCTGTGTAACAAAATTTTATAACTGCAGCTCTTATGGTTTAAGAGGAGTTCTTGAACAAACATAACACTGACAGACAGACAGACAGAAACACAGGCAAGCAGGCAGACAGACAGACAAACTCTAAAATATGTATATAGATTGTGGCTCAATGCATGTCATAAAGCTGTCTTTGTTTGGTCAGCTTCTGGTGCCATACCCACAAGTCCAAAGTAACATCCTCAGGTTCTCAAAAAACACAGTTTCACATTTCTCAACAATAAGCTGATGTAGAATATGCTTATTTGCTAGAGTAGTTTCCAGTATTAACCCATTCCAAGTGAAAGTTTGGTTTATCCTCCACACTTCCTGAAGGATTGGGCATAGGAAAAAAAAACAGGTAAGTTTTACTCCTTGGATCACTGCACACATGCCAATGAAGTTCAGCATACTAATTTCTTCAGTTGTCTTTGGCTATCAGAAAGCTTAGCTTCCATTTGTTAAATGGGCTGTGAAACCTGATCTCATCTCACGGTATATTGGAAAGCCATCTTGGCCTAGTCTACACTAGCCCAAAACTTCGAAATGGCCATGCAAATGTCCATTTCAAAGTTTTGAGCTAGTGTAGACATAGCCCTTATATCAGAAAACTGCAGTGTTGTTTCTTGGTGTTAGATTAACAAAGGTCTAAGTGACGAGGCAGGAGAATGGATGAGTGATGCTGAAAGAGATCAAGTGATGGTCGGAGAGAGGGAACTCAGCAACAGAGAGAGCTGTGCTTGGTGATGTAATGATAACACATTAGTTCTTAAGAATGTCTCAAACTTTAAACTTCTGTAATATCTGTAACTAGATATCCTTTATCTATTTTTTTCATTGTCCCACAGCAATCACTTTCTACACATGTATGTGCCCATTTTGTCACAAAGCTCTTTGGTTTTAACCGCATAAATGATAGGGTTGAACATGGGAGGGACAATGAAGTAGAGTGTGTCCAAAATGATGTGGATGTAGGGAGCTGTGTTCTGACCAAACCGGTGTGTCAGAGAGGAGAAGAGCAAGAGAATACAGGACATCAGCATCACACAGATGTGGGCTGTGCAGGTGTTGAGGGCTTTCTGGTGGGCTTTGCTGGAGGAGATTTTGTGGACAGCCCATAGGATCAGACTGTAGGAAATGACAACAAGCATCAGGTCCAACCCAATAACTACGAATGCTATCACCAAGCCACATGTCCTGTTGATTGTGACGTCCCCACATGATGTCTTTGCTACAGCCATGTGGTCACAGTATATGTGAGAGATAAAGTGGTTGGCACAGAATGGCTGCCTGCTCAGGAGCAAGGGCAATGGCAGAAGGAACAGAGTAGACCTTATTAAACCTAAAAGCCCTAGTTTAGCTATCCATGCATTGGAGAGGATGGTGGCATATCTCAATGGGATACATATGGCAACATAGCAATCAAAGGCCATTGTTACAAGGATGGATGACTACATAACAGAAACTGCGTGACAAAAGAACATCTGGGTGAGGCAGCCAACCACAGTAATGTCTTTCAAATTGAACCAAAATATACACAATGCCCTCGGCATGATGGATGTGGAAGTGGCAATGTCCATTAGCACCAGCATACAAAGTAGTAGATATATCGGCTTGTGCAGAGTTTCCTCTTTGCCTACGATAAATAGAAGCATGGAATTCCCCAGGAGTCCAATAACGTAGCACGTAGAGAAAGGGATGGAAACCCAGACATGGGCAGTTTCCAGGTCAATGATGCCTGTTAGGATGAATGTTGAAGGACCAGAAGGGATGAGGTTGAAAGCTGCCATGAGATGGTCAATGTATCATTTGGGCATAGAAATGCTCAAGGTGTCTGTGAAAGGAGAAAAAAAGAGAAATTGGTTTGAACACTTTATTACAAATATTATGGTAAATATGTTATAGTTATTAACAATTGAAAAAGAAAGTGAGCACTGAGGTGGCAACATTTAGAGATGGTGTCACATTATTTAAGTCGTAGTCAACTGCAGAGGACTCCTCAAAGAGAGGTAACCAAGCCAAGTAAATGGGCAATATAATGACAAATGAATTTTCTTGTCAATAATTTCAAAGTGTTTGCCCATTGGGAGGAACACCTTGAGCTCCTGAAACACATTACCATGTTCTGATTTAATTCTGTGCATTTAGGGCAAGGACTGGGATGTCATGGAACGCAGCTCTGTGAAACCCCATGGAAAGTGCAAATTTTTACAGAAAAGAAGCAAAATGTTGGGATCCAGGAGGAGTGGGATGGCGACTCCTACAGAAAACATAATTCTATGAGATCAGCCAGACAACATTTTACACACATCTGGACTACTCTCTGTAGTATTGGGCACACAGCTCACACAGGATATTATGCAATATAGTGGAGTTTGGGGAAGGGAAATTAAAATGATTGTGGGCCGAGGGAGACTATGATAATACATACAGAGGTTGAAAATAGTTTGATTCTTCTCTCATGAAGGAGGGGATTAGGAGGGGATAAGAAAAAGAGTATGTGAAATGCTCACTGGTAGACCACGTCTAGAGGACATTCAATCAAACTGAAATTTGGCAAATTCCAAACAGATTAATAACTAAGCCTTTCTTCACTCATTGCCTAATTTGACTGACAAACTCATTTCCAGAAGAGGTAATTGAAGTCATGAGCTTAGCAAGAATCAGCAAAGGTTTGGCTATTTACCCGGATAATGTGAGCATCCAATCATGTTTCATGGCATAAGCCGATCTCAAGTCATCAAGAATGCGTCTACACTTGCATTCCTCTTTTGAAAGAGGTATGAAAATGAGGTAAATTGCAAATGCAAATGAGGTGTAAATTTGCATATTTGGCATCTCATTTGCATATTCAAATTTCAAAAGAGCTTTTTTTGAAAGAAGAAATCCAGTGTAGATGCTGATCTTTCGAAAGCAAACCCATCTTTGAAAGAGCAGCATCTACACTGGCTTTCTTGTTGCGGAAGACACTTTTTCGAAATCAGAATATGCGAATGATGTATCAAATATGTGAATTTATGTCTCATTTGCATTTTTTATTTACCTCATTTGCATTCCTCTTTCGAAAGTGGAAAGCAAGTGTAGACGCGCCCTAGGTGTCAGGGTGAAACTCAAGAACAGTTAAGTGATGGCACTCATCCATGGGCTGTTTGCTTTCTTACACTGTCTTCTGCTGCATATGCAGCTCTGACTACCACAGATACACTACTGAACTACCTGGACCATAGAGATGGGCCACGATATATTTCCTATGTTGGGAAGAAGCTGTTTCCCCCCATGGAAACAGACCACATGATGGGCTGTGTCTGTGCTCAACAGAAGGAGCAAGAAGGGCCCAGATCTCTTGATATTTAGAGCTAGAGTCCTCCAACTTTGTATCTTCCCTTATTTCTTTTGAGCCGTGTCTACACGTGCCTCTTAGTTCGAAGTAGAGGCACCAACTTCGAAATAGCGCCCATCACGGCGACACGTGTTGGGTGCAATTTCGAAGTTAACATCGACGTTAGGCGGCGAGATGCCGAAGTCGCTAACCCCATGAGGGGATGGGAATAGCGCCCTACTTCGACGTTCAACATCGAAGTAGGCAATGTGTAGTCATTGCGCGTCCCACAACATCGAAATTGCGGGGTCCTCCATGGCGGCCATCAGCTGAGGGGTTGAGAGATGCTCTCTCCAGCCCCTGAGCTCGATGGTGGCCGCGTGGAGCGGCCCCTTAAAGCTCCCCGCCCCCTCCCTTCCTGTGCAGGAAGCTGAGAGAAAGTGCAGGTGGCAGCCCAGACACGCGGCCAGCCTGCACATCCCTCAGCAGCCCCACACACACCCCACCACTGCAATGGCCGCACGCCAGCCCCCCAAACAACCCCCAGGGGACACCATCCCAAGCGGAGCCAGGGCTCCCAGCCCAGTAGCCGGGTGGGGAAGTGGCAGCAGGGCCCCTCCTGGATGGAGGCCAAGCTTCGGGACCTGCTGGGGCTCTGGAGAGAGGAGGAGGTGCTCCAGGTAATGGGGAGCAAGAGGTGGAATGCGGATGCGTTCGCTCGGCTGGCCGAGGGCCTGGCTGCCCAGGGTCACCCTGCCCGCACTACGGATCATGTCCAGAGTAAAGTGAAGGAGCTACGGCAGGGTTACACCCGGGCCCGTGATGCGGCCGGCCGATCTTGGGCTGCCCCCGTCACTTGCCCCTTTTACAGGGAGCTCAGGGACATCCTGGGCCCCCGGCACACCTCCTCCCCTCCGGCCACTCTTGATACCTCGGCCGATGAGCCCCAGCAGGCCCCGGAGTCAGAGTCTGCCCCGGAGGCAAGCCCCGCACCCCAGGGGCCCCCCCAGGAGCCCACCCCTGGGGCACCGGAGGAGGAGGAGGAGGAGGGGGAGTCCTCCTCCAGCGACGCCGGCCTGAGGATCGTCCTGCCATCCAGGAGCTCCAGCCGGGCGTCCGCCCCCCGGGTGTCCCCAACCATGGGAGTGGACCGTCAGGTATGTACCCCCCCAGTGCACACCCCCGGGATTGAGGGGCAGGGGTAATAGATATGACCAGGGCCCTCCACATGCCCAGATGACCATGGCCCCAAGGACAGCAGTGGCATGTCCCTCAGAAGAGTGCATCAGCCCCTGCCCCCCCAGCACGACAGTGCCATGCCCCATCCCCGGGGCTGCGGGGAGCGGAACCTCTAGGGTCCCCCGGGGGGAGGGGGTGGGACACCCAGCAGCAGCAGCAGCAGCAGCATGTGATGGAGTGTGGGGAGTGCAAATGCGAGACTCAGGCTACATATGAGAAACAAGCAGAATAGCTCCCAGTGGCTAAGGATGATCCTGGGGCTACAATTGGCAGGTTACACCTCTGCCCTGAACAAAGAGGAGGGAGGAGCCGAGCTGGGTTGGAATCAGGGGCGGCAGTTAGAGGCTGGGGAAGGGAGAGCTAGAAGGCAGCCAGCCTGAGGAGGGGGAAAGCTACACCACAGAGGGGCACCCCTTGTGGTCTTCTCTCCAGGACAGGTTGGAAGGACTGTCTCTGACTGCTGTACTGTCGCTTCTGTGAGAAACTGTGCATCTGTTGCCTAATAAACCTCCTGTTGTACCTGCTGAGTGAGAGTCACTCCTGCCAGCCGACGGGGTGCAGTGCAGGGGGACCCCGAACCCCATCACAGCAGCATCTCCCGGGGACCGGGATGGGGAACCTGCAGCAGAGAGGTGGGGGACAAGGGCCATGGCTCGGGGCCCACACTAACGGCTGTCTCCACTCTTCTTCACCTCTCCTGTGTTCCACAGCTGCACCATCGGAAGGACCGGAGAGCACCGGCGAGGCGTCAGTGGTCCCGGACAGCCCTCCGGGGCCATCACTCCAGGCCAGCCCCTTGGCGGAGGACCAACCAGCCCCACGGTGGGGAAGATGACGGACCCCAGCTGCTGGCCCTCCACCGTCGGCAGCTGGAGGTCGCCGAGCAGCAGCAGCGGGTGGAGGAACGCTGCCTCCAGCTGCAGGAGCGGGCGCTGGCCTGGCGCCAGGAGGTGTGGGGGGCCTACATGCGGACCTTCAACCATATCGCAGACTACCTGGCCCCCCATGCCGCGCCGGCCGCCGCTGCGCCCGCCCTGCCTGCTCCACCTGCTGTTCCACCCGCTGCTCCAGCCACTGCGCCGTCCGCCGTTGCACCGCCACCTGCCACCAAGGGCCCTTCCACCGAGGGGGACCTGGGGCCAGCTGACACCTGCCAGCCGTATCTCCCGGTCCACCCGGCCCCCAGCCAGCCCCGGCCAGGGCTGAGGCCGAGGCGGGGATCCCGGCCACCCACCCCCAGCGCTGGACATTAGGGGGTGTGGGGCCCAGGATGTGGCCCCCTCCTCCCCCTTTGTATATATTCCCCCCAGTTTGATGTTAGTTTGTTGTAAATAGTTTGCATATTTGACCCGTTACTATGCTGATCCTTACCACCCCATGTAAATAGTTCTCCCCTTCCTTGTCTTCACCTTTCATCTTATCCCTATTTATAATATATATATATATATATATATATATATATATAAGTTAGAGTTTGGCTGTAAATAGTCTTGTTGATAATAATAATAAGAGTTCTACAGATATTTGAGTTGACGAACAACTGTCTGCTTTTATTTACAAGAAAAGTGGGGGAGTGTGCTCTTGGGTGCTCTGAGGTGTGGGCATAGGGGCAGGGAGTGTTGTGGAGGAAGGGGGGGGCAATGGGGGGCCTGCCAGCTTTCACCCCGTGGCCTCATCGAACTGGGCCCACAGGGCCTCCCGGACCCAGGTTCCTTCGGGGTCCACCTGGCGACTGGGGACAGCGGGTGGCTGCACATCGGCCCTGCCAGCCTCCACAGCCCAGCCCTGAAAGAATGCCTCCCCCTTGCTCTCCACCAGGTTGTGGAGGGTGCTGCACGCGCCCACAATCTGGGGGATGTTGGTGAGGCCCGCATCAAGGCGGGTGAGGAGACACCTCCAGCGCCCTTTGAGGCGCCCAAATGTGCGCTCCACCACCTGGCGCACGTGGTTCAGGCGCAGGTTGAAGCGCTCCTGGCTGGCTGACAGATGGCCCGTGTACGGGTGCATGAGCCAGGGCCGGAGGGGGCATGCCGCATCTGCGATGACGCAGAGGGGCATGGTGGTGTCCCCCACAGGATCTCCCACTGGGGGATGTAGGTCCCCGCCTCCAACTGGCGGCACAGGCCCGAGTTCCGGAATACCCGGGCGTCGGGGGTGCTGCCAGCCCAGCCCACATAAATGTCCAGGAAACGGCCCCGGCTGTCCACCAAGGCTTGGAGGACCACTAAGTGGTAGCCCTTCCTGTTTAAGTAGTGTCCTCCACTGTGTTCCGGGGCATGGATGGGGATGTGAGTCCCATCCAGAGCCCCGAAGCAATTTGGGAAGCCCAAGGTGGCAAAGCCCGCTATGGCGGCATCTGGGCCCCCAAGTCTCACGAGCCTGTGGAGGAGCAGGGCGTTGATGGTGCGAACGACCTGCAGGGGAAGCACATGGGAGAGCACCAATGAGGGGTGTGCAGGGTGTATGTGGCCCTCCCCTGCCAGGGCCTCCCTCCCCCCGCTCCCCTGCCAGGGCTGCCTCCCCCTCCCCCCGTGGGTCCTCTTACCTCCATGAGGACAGCCCTGACGGTGGCCTTGCCGACGCCAAACTGTTGGCCCATGGATCGGTAGCTGTCTGGAGTGGCCAGCTTCCAGACAGCGATGCTGACCCATTTCTCGACGCTGAGGGCATGCCGCATGAAGGTGTCCTGGTGCCTGAGTGTGGGGGTGAGCCACTGGCATAGCTCCATAAATGTCTGCTGGCTCATGCGAAAGTTCTGGAGCCAGCGGTCGTCGTCCCACTCTCTGACCACCAGCCGCTCCCACCAGTCGGTGCTCGTGGGGTAGCTTCACAGCCGGCGGCATGTGCGGCAGGGCGGGGGTGGCGGGTGCTGCAGGGTTGGGGGTTGCGTCCTCCTCCCCTGCGGGCAGCTCCTCCTCTGTGGCAAGGAGGTGCTCAGCTGCCTCCTGCATGGCATGAAGCAGGGCGAGCACTGCTCCTGAAGGGGTGGCTGGGTGGACCTCTGGCTGCTGCTGCTGCTTCTTCTGCTGCTGCTGCTGCTGCTGGGGGTCCATGACTGTGTCGCCCGAGGTGTGCATGCCTATGGCTTTGCAGACCGTATGCTGTGCAGGCTGCATGTGTCTGGGAGGGGCCCTTTAAGGGAGCAGCTAGCTGTTGCCCCAGAAGCGCTTGTTCGCCCTGTGACCCTGTCTGCAGCTGTTCCTGACACCATTATTTCGATGTGTTCTACTTTGGCGTGTAGACGTTCCCTCGCAGCGCCTATTTTGATGTGGTGCTGCCCAACATCGACGTTCAACGTCGACGTTGCCAGCCCTGGAGAACGTGTAGACGTTATTCATCGAAATAGCCTATTTCAATGTCGCTACATCGAAATAAGCTATTTCGATGTAGCGTTCACGTGTAGACGTAGCCTTGGTGAGACACGTTCTTGCAGGCATCCAGCTTTGTCTGAGACATAAAGTCAAGCCTGAAGTTTGCACTTGACTCCTTAAAGGAAGCTAACCAAGCCAAGTAAGTAGGGACCATAATGATGGTCTAGGGGAACAGAAATAATGAAGAGGACAGATCACTGGTTCAAAGCTATACAGACTAGTTCTTCAATTGGGTCAAAAGAAAAAAACTTGTCCTAATATACCTATATAGACATGTACATCTAAGAACAGCAAATGTAGGCAATGCTTTCATGACTGGGGACTACTGTGGGAAGCACCATCATGCTGAAAAGATTTGGGGGTGTTAAAAAACAGCTGACTACAGCTCATAATGGAACTCTGCAGCCGATATGAGCAAATGCGATAAGAACATAAGAACATAAGAATGGCCATACTGGGTCAGACCAAAGGTCCATCCAGCCCAGCATCCCATCTACCGACGGTGGCCAATGCCAGGTGCCCCAGAGAAGGAGAACAGAAGACAATGATCAAGAGATCTATCTCCTGCCATCCATCTCCTGCCCTTGTTCTGAAGGCTAGGGCACCATACTTTATCCCTGGCTAATAGCCATTTATGGACCTAACCTGCAAAAATTTATCAAGCTCTTTTTTAAACCCTAATAGAGTCCTGGCCTTCACAGCCTCCTCGGGCAAGGAGTTCCACAGGTTGACTGTGCGCTGTGTGAAGAAAAATTTCCTTTTATTAGTTTTGAACCTACTACCCATCAATTTCATTTGGTGTCCCCTAGTTCTTGTATTATGGGAAAAGGTAAATAATTTTGCTATATTCACTTTCTCCACACCATTCATGATTTTATATACCTCTATCATATCGCCCCTCAATCGCCTCTTTTCCAAACTGAAAAGTCCCAGTCTCTCTAGCCTCTCCCCGTATGGGACCCGTTCCAAGCCCCTAATCATCTTAGTCGCCCTTTTCTGAACCTTTTCTAATGCCAATATATCTTTTTTGAGGTGAGGAGACCACATCTGCACGCAGTACTCAAGATGTGGGCGTACCATAGTTTTATATAGGGGAAGTATGATATCTTTTGTCTTATTATCGATCCCTTTTTTAATAATTCCTAACATCCTATTTGCCTTACTAACTGCCGCTGCACACTGCGTGGATGTCTTCAGAGAACTATCCACTATAACTCCAAGATCCCTTTCCTGATCTGTCGTAGCTAAATTTGACCCCATCATGTAGTACGTGTAATTTGGGTTATTTTTTCCAACATGCATTACCTTACACTTACCCACATTAAATTTCATTTGCCATTTTGCTGCCCAATCACTCAGTTTGCTGAGATCTTGTTGTAGTTCTTCACAATCCCTTTTGGTTTTGACTGTCCTGAACAACTTGGTGTCATCTGCAAACTTGGCCACCTCACTGCTTACCTCATTTTCTAGATCATTGATGAACAAGTTGAACAGGATCGGTCCCAGGACTGACCCCTGGGGAACACCACTAGTTACCCTCCTCCATTGTGAAAATTTACCATTTATTCCCACCCTTTGTTTTCTGTCTTTTAACCAATTCCCGATCCATGAAAGGATCTTTCCTCCTATCCCATGACCACCTAATTTACATAAAAGCCTTTGGTGTGGGACCGTGTCAAAGGCTTTCTCGAAATCTAGGTATATTATGTCCACTGGGTGCCCCTTGTCCGCATGTTTATTAACCCCTTCAAAGAATTCTAATAGATTAGTTAGACACGACTTCCCTCTGCAGAAACCATGCTGACTTTTGCCCAACAATTTGTGCTCTTCTACGTGCCTTGCAATTTTATTCTTTACTAGTGTTTCTACTAATTTGCCTGGTACTGATGTTAGACTTGTCGGTCTATAATTGCCAGGGTCTCCTCTAGAGCCTTTTTTAAATATTGGCGTTATATTGGCCGTCTTCCAGTCATTTGGTACCAAAGTGGATTTAAAGGATAGGTTACAAACCACTGTTAATAACTCCGCAATTTCACATTTGAGTTCTTTCAGAACCCTTGGGTGAATACCGTCTGGTCCTGGAGACTTGTTACTATTCAGCTTATCAATTAACTCCAGCACCTCCTCTAATGTCACTTCAATCTGAGTGAGTTCCTCAGATTTGTCACCTAAAAAGGCTGGCTCAGATTTAGGAACCTCTGTAACATCCTCAGCCGTGAAGACTGAAGCAAAGAAATCATTTAATCGCTCCGCAATGGCACTGTCTTCCTTGATCGCTCCTTTTATATCTTTATCGTCGAAGGGCCCCACTGTTTTTTAGCGGGCTTCCTGCTTCTAATGTATTTAAAAAACATTTTACTATTGTTTTTTGAATTTTTGGCTAGCTGTTCCTCAAAATCCTGGGAGAATAACCAGGGGAATCTCAAGAAAAGGTAAAAAATTCATTTTACTTCTGCATTTGGCATAGGTATGACTGCAGCTGAAATCCAATGCACAGTTCTGGAGTCCACAATGTTGATATACAGAAGAAGGTTCAAAAAAGAGTCAGAAGAAATATTAATTATAATTCCTGTCTGATAATGATAGACTCAAAGAGCTGAATCTATTAAGTTTAACAAAGATGGTAAAGGGGTTATTGAAAATAGGCTGTAAGTACCCATATGAGAGCAATATTTAATAATAAGCTTTCTGGCCTGGCATACAGAGGTGTAACACAATCAAATGGCTGTTTGCAGATAAATTCTGACCAGAAATGGGTCATACGTTCATCAAATAGTTAGAATAGCCTTCAGAACAAATTGCCAAGTGTCATGGCAGATTCTTCACCACTAACAAATGGTTCTAGAGCATCCTCAGGTAGCATCTGTGTCCCCGTGGCCCACTCTTTTAGACAGCTAACAGTGGTTCCTGCATGAACCGCCCGTACTTATCTAGCTCCTCACATGTCCAACAGTCTCTCACTCTTGTCATGTAGTGTGCATATGACTCTTCTTGCGTGGCATTCAATGAATCACCACACCCTGTGTGTGGGTGTGACAGGAAAAGCCACTCAGGGGAATTGTTCCTCTTTGTGTAAAATCTTTCATAGTGATGCACAGTCACTTATCACCAGGAGTTGTGGGGAGGCGCCTCACTGCTTGCAGAGGAAGGCCATTGTGGGGATAGGGGATCTCAGAGCCTGTGGGGGCCAGAGATTCCTATTAGGCAGAAGGAGCCTGTAGTGAGTCAGTATGGCCTCCTGCAGACCCGGAGGCAGGGGAGGCTATGCAGAGGCCCTGGTGGGCGGGGCTGGAGCCAGGAGACCAGAGGCCCGCCCCTCAGAGGGCAGGGCCAAGGGCTAGACGAGCCAAAGGCGGGACTCAGGACCCATTCATGCCTGGGCCTCCGGGCAGGGAGGACGTGCCTGCACGAACTCCTCAGCACCAAAGGGAGAGGGCCTGCTGCTGCCTAGCCAGGCCGGAGGAGCAAGCCACCAGCAGCTCCACGCAATCCCGGGTCCATATGCCGCAAGGGGACTACCCGGACTTCCCAGGCCTACCAGGACCTTCACTCCAGCGGAGACCCCCCGCCTTGGAAGAGGCCCCAGGAGCGGGCTGCCCCAGAGTCCCGGCGGATCCTTACAGCACTCAGGCACAGGATCGCCTCGGGTCTCCTGTATTACCGCCGCCCGACTACCCCAATGACATTGTTATGGACGACTGGCCGGAGCCCCCAAAGGTGGATGACCTGGAGGAGGCCGACCTAGGGGGACCCCTTGACCAGATGGACTGGGACCTTCCGCCAGCAGAGGTAGAGGTAGGGAGTGGCCCGGGGAACGACGCTCACGAACCAATGGCAGTGTGTTGCGGTCTGGATCCCCACTGCCGTGGTTGCGTGTGAGCAACCCCCAGGGCCCCGGGCCGGGTCGCAGTGGAGTGGGAGGGCCTGCGACCCCCTACCCCCTTCTTGACAGGGCCAGCCTGTGCTGGGCCTGCACTTAAACCCTTGTGTTGCTGCCCCGCCCCAAACTGAGGGCTGGGCCTGCGCTTTCCCCCTGTGTTGCTGCCCTGCCCTGGACTAAGGGCTGGGCCCAGAACTGTGCTAGGACTTGGGACTGCTGCCCTGCCCTGGACTGAGGGCCGGGCCTAGAGTTTTACTATTACCTGTGAACTGCTGCCCTGCCCTGGATGGAGGGCTGGGCCCAGAACTATACAACTCTTGTGAACTGCTGCCCTGCCCTAGATTGAGGGCTGGGGCCTGTATGGGGTTGTAGCGGTGAGCCGCTGACCGCCCGAACTGAGTACGGGCTGGTGCCCTGAACCCCCTTTTTTTGTTGCCGCCCACCCTAGACCAATGGGCTGGGCATCTCTGGACTTGTTACAGAGCCACAGGCAATCAGTGTGCTGTTGGAATCAGGGCAGTTGGGCATGGAGAAGAAGGGTATGGATGGGGTCAGAGTACAGTGTGAGACAGAAGCAGCTGAAGGGGAGAGTATGGAGAACTCCCTCTGAGATGCCACATAGACTTGGGGTGACACTGAGTCCTCTGGCTCAGCAGCCTGGGCACCCTCTCTATCTGTGCGCTGCTGGGACAAGGGGGAGGCCAGTTCTCAGTCCTACAGTGCCACCAGCATTCACACAGGAGGGGACACACTCAGCTGCAGGGACGCGCGGGCTCACTGCACAGTCCCAGCAGGAAGCAGCAATACAGGGCTGCAGCCAAAATAACCACCAACTCCCTAACCCCAAGACCCGAGAGCTGCTCTACCTTGCCCAGGCCCAAACTCAAACCAGTAGGAAATTCTGGGCCACGTTGTCCCTCCCTTGATGTGAGGAGTGAAATGCATCCTGGTAATAAGCAAGCAGAGATTTTGGTGGTGAATTCTGGCCCAAAGATCTCTTGACTGGACCCCTGAAACCCTTCCTCTGCCCTTACCATTAAATTTAATGCAGAAAGAGTCAACTGACCCGAATCCCGCTGAGCAGAGGGCGAAAATTTCCTTTCTGAGACGGCAAGGCAGAGCCCTGAGAATCAGTCTGTGAATCAGGTATGTCTTGACAATTGCGGTGCTGAACATGATTCCAGGATTCTAAATTCATGCAAGCAAAAAGTCATAGGAAAGGCTTTCTTCTCCCAGCACTCTGGAATCCAACGTGTTAACCACTGTCCTTTCGAGAGGCTAAAGTGGATAGATATCAAGCAGCTCACAACCGTTGTAATAGTTCATCAGGTATGCGACTCGGGGAAGCATCAAATTTCAATACTGTGTTAATCTGTCAGATATCGACAGAGAAAAAGTGTGTGGTATTGCGTGATTCCCACTCCCAGGGACACAGTGATACGCTATTCATTTTGCAAGAACAGCCAGGGAGCTTGCCCAGTGTGCTGACCTGGGGCCATTTCAGGAGGGTGGCATTTTAGAAACGTGAGAACATGGTGTAAAGGATTCAAGAAGCTGTTGTATCTAGACATTTGCTCAGGTTACAGTTCCTCCCTCATGCTTGCTATCCAAGGGCTTGGACTCCTGCTTCTGAATCCAGCTTTCAAGGCCCTCTTGTCTGGTGAGGTCTCTCTGCACTGGGCCCCCTTCTCAAGGATCCCACCCCCACTTGCCCTTCACTGCTGCTCATTGTGTTCAGCTTCCCCGCTACGTGTAGAAAGGTAGGCATCCATACTGCTCACAGTAACCCAGCCCTGGCTCTCCATCAGCACAGTTGGTCTGTGCCAACCTAGTGCCCCTCTTAATTTCTTCCAGCTGCAGCTCCCCTGCACTGCCTCAACACCACCACTCTAGTTCCAGTCGAGCTCTGGCTCTCTGGGGCTCCTTCACAGGCACTTACATTTCTCACTGCTGCTGCTCTGCCCATAGATTAGCTTGAGATGCTGCTCAGGTTTCTACTGCATTAATAACCAAAATTCACTTAATATCTAATTTAAGAGTATCCCAATCTATTTCACAAAAGAAAGGGTTTGTTATTATTAACACATTGGTCTATATATCAAGTAAGAAATGAAAACTTCTGTTAAATGTCTCCTACAGACTGGATTTAAAAGAAAAGGGAAAGATACAAGCTGCACCAGGAGTTTGTCCACACAAGCAACAAAATTATGAGATAACAATCAAGCTCAAAATTAAAACCCAAGGGCTGGTATTTTGTCTCCTAATTCAGGGGTGGCAGGTGATTCAGGCAACAAGACCCACAAATAGCAATTTAAAAATAGCCCAGGTTCAGCCTTTCTAGTCTGGAACCCTCTGATCCAGCAACCTCTGTAATCCAGCATGACTTTAGTTAGCCAGATGACCACTTATCATGGGTGTGGCTTAAGTTTCTGTGGTCCCATAAAGGTTGCTTCAGCCACCACTCTGATTCTCAGTATCCTGTGCTGCTATTTAACTCTAATGTACCCTTAAATGCACTCTAAGAACCCAGCAAGCAGTGGAAGAATTGTTAATACTGCTACATCAGTGGTTCCCAACCTGGAGACCCGTGAAAAAATAAATAAAAAATAATCACAGAAAATAATTTTTAAATAAATTGCAAAGCTACAATCAATTATTATTATTAAATATCTTCCATTAATATTATTAATTGCTGTTTGAAATTCTATGTTGTGGTTTCCTTTTTCATTTAATGAAGTGTACGTAGGGGCTAGAATTGGCTTTGAAGGGGGTCCACAAATGGTTGGGGGTGATTGGAGGTCTGTACTAGTGAAAAGGTTGGGAACCACTGTGCTAGACAAAACTGACTTCCCATCATTTGGCAAATTATTTTGCTCGACACCGGTCAGGTACCACGGCTGCCACACTAGAGAGGTTCAACTTGTAGTCTAAAAAGAAGAGTAACATTTTGTATGTTATTTATTGCTGTTTGCATTTAATGCTGGCAGTCAGCGTCTCAATTTTGAATTGAATATATTTGTTATTTCCCAACAAATATAAGGATCTCCTTTCGTAAAGGAGGTCAACAGTTGCCACTGCAATGAAAGAGCAAACAAGCCAACTCCATTAAAGGCTTTGTAGCCAGTGGCATCCATGTGTCCAAAACCTTACAAACAACACTCCTTCTCTTGGTTGTCCTTATTATAAAGCTAGGGACATGTAGGAAAAGTTGTCCACTGCTGCTTCAGCAGTAGAATGTCTCCACAAAACAATGCCAAAAGTAAGATATCGGCCAACCTAGGTGATGCAAGGCCAAGTGCACAAGAGGTGCATGTAGTACTGCAAGTGATTCAATCACCCAGATGTTTGGTGGATATCTCTGATTCATCTTGGAGGGGTAGACGCGTTCCTGTGTTTCATAAACTTCAAGATGAAATCTTGACAACTGCTTTTGACATCTTTGGCAATGTGAATAATTAGTGTGCATTTTGAAAGTCCCCAAAAGACTGAAAAATCAGTAAGTTATTGGACATCAAGGTAATGCACTAGTTTAGTACAGCAGTTTCTTACCTTGGTATTTCAGAACTCCCACGAGAGGCAAATTAATGATTTCAGTCCAAGCAGTGTCAGGTGTAAATCAAAAGAAAAAACAGCAATTTGATGTGATCACAGATTAAATGCAAGTAAGCATGCTCTTGTTTAACACTGCAGTTTAATAGATTTTTAAGTATACACAGACATAAGCAGTAGTATCAGAACATCCTGGAAATTTACCCAAGATCTGGAAAGATATTGTTTAATTCACAACAGTGAATTCAGTGCCTGGTTGCTCTCCTGCTGTGGAGAAAGAGTGTCAGGAAAAACATCTCCCAAGAAAACTTCAGGGGACAGCTCCAAAGTACACTGCATTAGCTAATCTTTCTTTAGGCTATGTCTACACCAGAACGCTACTTCAACGTGTAGCATTTACGCACCCACCAGGCTGGCACCGTCAATGACCAGTGCCTGTGGAATTTCATTAGACGTTGAAGTAGGACACTATTCCCATCTTCTCATAGGAATAGCGGTTTCAACATCTCCATGCCTAACATCGATTTCAACTTCAAAGTTGCGCATGGCGTGTATAGATGCACTGTGCGTTACTTCAAAGTTGTGCCTGTTACTTCAAAATAGCAGGTGAGTGTAGATGTGGCTTTAGTATCTACAAAACGCATAGACCATAGTGACTACCAGTGGATCATCCTTTTCCTAACATTCACTAAAACATCAAATAGCCGAGGAATCCAGACTCCACGTTTTCATCCATTTATATTCCTTCAGTCTTACCTGTTTGCTGTTCACCCCTCCCATTTTGATTAACAGAAATTGCCAGCTAGATTTTGACTTGCGGCTAAAAGCCTTCTTTCCAATTCTTTCTTAACTATGTGATGTTCTGTTTTATTAACTCATAGTGGCTGGGTGCAAATCATATGGTTTTAATTGGCTTTATTCACCTTTTGGGTACACACCCCTCAGATCTAGGGTAACACGGTTTAGTTCTCAAAACACACATTTCCAAAATCCTCATCTATAAGCTCTAGTAGAATAGCCTACATTCTTGAAGTAGGTTTCATCTATGAGCTCTTTCCAACAGAAATACTTTCTTTATGCTCTAGGCTGCCTGAACCATTAAAAACAGGAAATTTTTGCTCACTGGATCACTATGCATATCCTAAAGAATTGTACTTGCTTTCTTTGTCTTTGGCTGTCACAGAGCATAGTTCATAAAACTCACCAAGAATTCTATTCATACAGTGACTAATGGAAATCCACCTTACACCAGAAATCTCCAGTACTTTCTGGTGGTCTGTAAGGCATGGAAAGTCGGTCTGGCAAGCTGTGTAGAGGTGGGGGCAGATAACCATGAGCTCCTGGTCAGAGAAAGAGAGCTCAGCAATGAAGAGATAAATGCTTTGTGATGGCTGTGAGGAGCATCTCAGAATCTGAACTCCCATAATGCTGAGCTCAGCCAAACTAGGACAGATCACTCTTGGTTAAAAAGGACATAGCCTTTCCTCTTGCTGTCACAAAGGTTTAAATTCCTTGTGCCCAGATGATCACATTCTGCAGATGTATTTACTCACTTTGTCCCAAAATTCTTTGGCATTGACTTCATAAACAAAAGGATTGAACATAGGTAGTAGGAGGAAATAGAGGTTGGCCAAGATGATGTGAATGTGGGGTGCAATGCCCTGTCCAAAGCAGTATGTCAAAGTGGAGAAAAGGAAGGAAGGATAAGACATCATCATCACACAGATATGGGCTGTGCAGGTGTTGAGGGCTTTCTGGTGGGCCTTCCTGGAGGAGATTTTAAGGACAGCCTTGAGGATTAGACCATCGGAGAGGGCAATGAGTGTCAGGTCTAACCTGATGACTAGACATGCTATCACCATGCCGTACGTCCTGTTGATTATGATATCCCCACACAACATGCCCCAGCCATGTGGTCACAGTAAGTATGGGGGATAATGCAGCTGGCACAAAATGGCAGCCTCCTCAGAAGCAGAGGCAGGGGAAACATGAAGAGAACAGCTCTTATCAAACACAGAAGCCCTAGCTTAGCTATTCGAGCATTAGTGAGGATGGTGCTGTATCTCAGAGGGTTGCATATGGCAACTTAGCGGTCGAAGCCCCTTGTCACAAGGACAGCTAAGTGCATAGCACAGCCTGCATGAAGGAAGAACATCTGGGTGAAGCAGCCAACCATAGTAATATCTTTCAAATTGAACCAAAATATACACAGTGCCTTTGGCACAACAGAGCTAGAGGTTCTGATTTCTGTGAGGGCCAACATGCAGAGCAGCAGGTACATTGGCTTCTGCAGGGTCTCCTCTATGCATATAACAAACAGAAGTACAGAATTTCCCAACAGGCCAACAATGTAGAAAGTAGAGAAAGGGATGGAAATCCAAATATGAGACCCTTCAAGACCTGGGATGCCCATTAGTGTAAATGTTGAAATGTCAGAGGAGGTGAGGTTTAAGGTTGCCATGAGGGGGTCAATGCTTTGATTGGATTCAGAAATGCTCAAGGTACCTGTGAAGGGAGAGAAGCACAGAGTTACATACTTAATCACTAGTAGTATGTTAAATATTTTATAGTCATTACCAAATTAGAAAGGGGCGGGGTGAGCAGTAAGGTGGCAACATTTATAGATTACTTCTAATTATTTAGGTTATAATCAAGTTCAAAGAGGACCACTGAGGGAGCTAATTAAGCCAAGAACAGGTTTTTTAAGGTCAGGTCATTGAAACAGCAACCTTGAGCACTATTACACTGTTCAGGATGGCAGGTGGATGAAGGCTGTATAATAAAGATGCCCACAAGATACCATGAGTGGCACCCAAACCCTACAAAGGGGCAGCAGAGCCTACACAGCTGAGAGGCCGGCATCTCGTCCCACTGAAGCATCTGGTACTGTTCACTGTCAGACACAAGCTACAGGGTAGACAGATTCTGATCTGATTTACTCAGGCAGGGTTATTAAATCAACCTTTGGAAAAACCTTTGAAAGCTGATAGTGCACATTGCAGAGATGGAGGTGTGGAAAGGGCTGCTCTGCCCGTCCAGTGTTTTGGCCAGCAGGCCCGATGCTCAAAGAATGGGAAGCAATCACAGATAATGTGGAAATGGCTGAAGTGCTTAATGACTCCTTTGTTTGACTTTTCACCATGAAGGTTGGTGATGACTGGATACCTGATAATAATAGCCAGTGAAAATGGGTAGGTTCAGAATCATAGAATCATAGAACACTAGGACTGGAAGGGACCTCGAGAGGCCATCGAGTCCAGCCCCCTGCTCCAATGGCAGGACCAAGTACTATCTAAACCATCCCTGATAGACATCTATCTAACCTGTTCTTAAATATCTCCAGTGATGGAGATTCCACAACCTCCCTTGGCAATTTATTCCACTTTTTGACCACCCTGGCAGTTAGGAACTTTTTCCTCATGTCCAACGTAAACCTCCCTTGCCTCAGTTTAAGCCCATTGCCTCTTGTTCTATCCTCAGAGGCCAAGAAAAAGAAGTTCTCTCCTTCCTCCTTATGACTCCCTTTGAGATACCTGAAAACCGCTATCATGTCTCCCCTCAATCTTCTCTTTTCCAAACTAAACAAGCCCAATTCTTTCAACCTGTTTTCATAGGTCACATTCTCTAGACCTTAATCATTCTTGTCGCTCTTTTCTGGACCCTCTCTAGTTTCTCCACATCTTTTTTGAACTGCGGTGCCCAGAACTGTGGAGCAGAAGAAGGACTTCTTGTGTCTTGTTCACAACACACCTGTTAATGCATCCCAGAAACATGTTTGCTTTTTTTGCAACAGTATCACACTGTTGACTCATATTTAGCTTGTGGTCCACTATAACTCCTAGATCCCTTTCTGCTGTAGTCATTCCCAGACAGTCTCTCCCCATTCTGCATGTGTGAAACTGATTGTTCCTTCCCAAATGGAGCACTTTGCATTTGTCCTTATTAAACTTCATCCTGTTTACCTCAAACCATTTCTCCAATTTATCCAGATCATTTTGAATTATGACCTTATCCTTCAAAGCAGTTGCAGTTGAATCTAAAATAGGAATATAATCAGTTAAAATTAGAGAAGTTAGATGCCTCCATGTCACCAGGGTCTGATGAAATACATCTTGAAGTACTCAAGGGGCTGACTGAGACGATATCTCTGGCTTTAGTTATTACCTCTGAAAAGTAATGGAGTAGGAGAGAGAGTCTCGAGGACTTGAAAAGGGCAAATATAGTGCAACCTGGGAAATTATAGACCAGTCAATGTAACTTCAGTGCTAGGAAAGATAATGGAACAAGTAATTAAGGAATGTATTTGCAAATATCTGGAAGATAGTAAGGTGATAAGGAACAGTCCATATGGATTTGTAAAGAATAAATCATGTTGGCATATATAACTGTTTGTAATGCATTTGATACAATCTCCAATGACCTTCTCATAAGAAACTAGAGAAATAAAACTCACATGGAGCTACTATTAGGGGGTGCATACCTGGCTGGATAACCACCCCTAAAGAGTAGTTATCAGTGATTCACAGTCATGGTGGAAGGGCATAACAAGATGGTGTCTCCAGGGATCTATTTTGGGAAGAGTTCTGTTCCCAGACCTGTAAAGATTGTGGACAACACACAGCTGGGAGGAGATGCAAGTGCTTTGGAAAATAGGATTATAATTCAAAATGGCCTAGACAAACTTGAGGAGCTATCTGAGACAAACTGAATTAAATTCAACGAGGACAAATACAAACTACTCCACTTGGGAAGGAACAATCAGTAGCACACATGCAATGTGGGACATAACTACCCAGGAAGGAGTACTGTGGCATGGGGTTTAGGAGTTTTAGGGGATCAGTAGCTGAAATGAGTCAACAGTGTGATACTGTTTCAAAAGATTAAACATAATTTGGGGAAGTATGAGAAGGGTTGGTGTCAGAAAGAAGAAGTAATTTTTCACTCAACTCTGTAGGAATTGGACTCCAAATGAAGTTTTGTGTCCTGTTCTGGATACACAATTCAGGAAATAAGTAGACAAATTGGAGTAGGTGCAGAGAAGAGCAATACAAATTTAAAACATGCCTAGAAAACATGAGAAGACAGAGAGGGGATATGAAAACAGCTTTCAAGCACCTAAAATTCTCAGCTTCTACCCTTCAGTCACTTGAATGCTGTGTTTCAGCTGTTCCGCACACTCCAAGATGGAAACTACATGTGTCTTTTACATCTTCAATAATGGGAATGGCTGGGGTGTGTTTTAAAAGTTCCATCTGAAAGTAACTCCAAAATTTGGTGCAGAAAGTCCTAATTTCCTTGATCCCAAGGTGGTGATTTAGCTTAACAAACCAACAGCAAGGGCAAGTTAATTCTTTCAGTCCAGGCCATAAGTGCAGTAAATCAGTATGAACACAGATATTCCCTCTGATCAAGGATAAAATGCAAGTAAGCATGTTATAGAAAACATAATGTTTTGAGATCAGTCAAAGATTCACCTTACTTGGAGTTGTCTGAGTAGTCGTGAGCACTCTTCTCCCACAGGCTTTTGTGGAGCTTAAGGAAGGGCAATGCGAATAATTAAGGGTGTATGGTTGAAAAGGCAGGGATTCATACCTTACAAAGGAGATCAATAAGAAGGGAAATGAGACAAGTTTATAGAATACTGACAGGTAAAACGTAGATCACAAACGTGCTCTTCCTGTTGCATAACACAACATTAGGAGGGACACAAACTAAAATGTGCCAAATTCAAAAGAGATACAAAAAAGAACACTTTCTATGCAGAATTCCTGATTACACAGAGAAATTCGTTACCATACGTGGGAGATGACCAAGAATCCATCCAGAGCTGAATACTTAAATGGATAGTAAGATCAGCTGGTCATGATAGTTGCACCTCATTGTCAGAGAAAAGACACAGTACCAGATGAACCATAAAGGTGATACATGATGCAAATCCTTTGCTAGAAAATTTTCCCCATGGAAATATTCTTTATCATGCTAGATTATGACTCTGCTCAACAGAACAGGAATGAAGGGCCCAAGATTGCAGGGATTCAGGGCCACAGGTTGGCATCTATCTTGCTTCCTGTGTTTCTCTTGTCGTGACACTTTCTTGCACACACCAGCTTTGTCTGAATCATAAATTAACCATGTCAACTGAAAAGCATAAGCAGAGGCTGTGTCAAGTTTGTGGCTGAACTAAAAATCTGAGGATCATAAATTATGAGAATGACAGATCACTAATTTAGAGCAAACTGAATGAGCTGGAACCAAGAATGCAGGCAATGGTTAGAAGATAGGGAAATCTTGAGTTATTAACTCTACCATCTCAGTTAGTTTAATTTAACAAAGATGGCAATGGGATTCCTGGATGACTGTCTGTAACTGCATGCAAAAGGGAGCAATATTTTCAGTCTAGCATACAGAGTTAGAACAGGACCCAGTGCCTTAAACCTGAAGAAATAGGAACAGGCCAACAGGTGATCAATGAAAACACTCATATATTCCAGAAAAATTATTAAGCCACCAGTCACCCTTTTTATTCCTTTACCACTATGTTTTCCCCAAGAAGGTATCACCTAACAAAGAAAGCTCCATACTGTAATGACATACAGCAGCTGATCAGGAATACCTCATAGGTCATAGGATACCATGTGAGATGAACTCTAGAACATTTTTGACCAGACAGTAGTTAAGTAATCACACCGTGAGAGCAGAATTAAAGGTTACTATGGCCAATGGAAGAGAGGACAAACTCTTTCATCTTCGACTACTGAAAGGTGAACCCCCCCCCACATATTGAAATGTGAGTAGATGTGTTTTAGATGAATTACAAGAACAGTTGGGAGTGGTCAGTTGTATAGTGAACTTTAGACATCATAGTGAAATACTGGGAAATACCACTGACGTCATACTCCTGGGAAAAGAAAGATGTTTCCATGCCATTGGGTTTGCATCAATTTAATGTGATTTGGCTTCTGGAGGCAGCAGCGAATTTCAGAGGATAATCGACTGGATAGTACAAGTGCATGGGCCGTATTCAGCAGTAATCTGGTGTGATCAATTGAAATTCTGTTTTGATCCCATGCCTTGTGGCAGCATCACCTCACATAATGCAGAGGCCTTCACACTATACACAGAGAGAAAATCATTGCCATTTTTTTGGTTGAACACTCTGCAAAATTCTGTTTACCCTGAAGTTACCTGTTTTCATCAAACCTTTCCTTTATTCCCAAGGGAAACTCTCAGGCTGAAGCTTTCCAGGATCTATTATTGGCTCTTCCCATCACTCATGAAGCCAATGGTATTGTCTGGAAGGCCTGAACAACAGGAGAGTCCTCAGGGACTGTATAAGAGACACATAAAGGTCTTTGCTCAGCACACTGAGTGTCAAACAAATGAGATTCACATGCTGCTTCTCAGGGCTCTGTTTTTCCTGTCTACGGAGATTTCCTAACTCTGCTGAACAGGAGCTTGGTGAGTTTCCTCTTTTTCATTTTTTTTTTTCGTTTTCATTAAAATTGGCATTGAGAGCTAATGAAGAGTTGTAGGGCTGCAGTGAAGAATAATCTGGGCTGGAATTCCCCTGCATGGAGATTTGAACTGGTTAATGTTGTCAGAAACACTGAGGAAATAAGCTGGTTAAATAGAAACTACAAATGTTTTGGAAATTGTTTAGACAATTATTGGTTTTTAAAATCTGTCCCTGTCTTCTACTTTGTCCTTCTAGCTGTCTCAGTACACAGTGTTTCCGTGGTGCGACCCAAATCTGGAGCCTAATGTTAAATTCCATAGCAACACCTACAGTCTGGGGCCTCAAAATTTACTCTTTGTGTGAATTTGGTCCCACTGAGTTTAACTGCAAATCTCCCAAGATGGCCAGGAGCTGACTCTAAATCCACATGTAAATGCCCTCATTTGCTCCAGCCACGAGCTTCCAGTGACTTCAACTGGAGTCATCCCATCCCGTCGAAGCAGGGATGAGCTTGTCTGGACCAAAGAAGTACTGCTGGGGTAGAGGTTAAAAACAATTAGGTTATCAATGGTTTGTTTGTTTGTTTTCTGGGAGCGGGAGGGGTCTGCCTTCTTTGTGCTCCTGAATCTCTGGTTGTGGAAAGAACAAGAAGCACCACAATCCAACTGAAATAAAGCACATCTCTGGCTAGAGGAAATTGTGTCATGTTGGAAATCTCTCTAGGTTTGGTGGAGGAACGGGGTATGCATGAAGGAATGGGGGAAGGTGAAAGAACTTTCATTGTCCACATCAAAGCGGTGGAGTCCTGACACCTCGTGAAATAGGGAATAGACATCCTGGCTAAAGTGCTGGCTGCCCAGGGCAGGCCGTATCTGTCTCATAGACTTGGAAGGGATTTTCAAATGTCATCAAGTCCATTGCCCGGCCCTCACAGCAGGCCTTTTTTGAAATCTATTTGCCCCAGATGCCTAAATGGCCCCCTCAAGGACTGAGCTCACAGCTCTAGGTTTAACAGGCCAGTGTTCAAACCACAGAGCTCTCCCTCCCTAAAGGCTGCAAGCTTATTCCTCCAACTATAAGGTAGCATGGACAACACTCTAACACCATCCACCTTCTGGCTGATTGCGTTATCTCTGGGGAATCCCACAATAGCTTTGCGTCACAGTCAGCTATTACCAGCAAAGGAAAGCCTTGCCCGGAAGGTCTGTCTGGGTGTCTAACAGGCTGGGAGATGATAAAGTTTTTGTGTTTTGCAGAAGAGTTCCTCCTGATGGCTCCATTCAACTTCCATGTCCTCTTCACGCCCACCAGGTGTGCTCCTCTCTCTCTCCCTCACCAGTTAAGTTGTGCTCAGGAAGACAGTTGATGCTTATCTCCCCGTTTCCCCTGCTGAAGACAACACTGGCCTCAACTGAGTATTTGGGGATATTTCTATGAGCTCTCCCTGTGGAGCCCAGCAGATGGTCCTTGCCCTGAGTGAAGGGTATTACTGTGGGACAAATGAGGATGTTATGCAAATGGGGCACACACCTGGACATGTGGGAATCCTGGGCGCAGACAGGTCAGGCACTGGACAAGCGTATGTGGAAGGGTGTTAAGGCGGAAGGCAGGGGATGTGAACAGAGAAATGGACAGTGTTGGAGGTGGTTGTGGCAGGATGTGAACAGACTGGCTTGTAGTGGTGATAAAAAAATCATATTTTTTCTAATTGTCAGTGCTTCACTTCAGTTAGTTTGATCTGCCCCTGTCTGTAGCCACCTTCCGTGTCTTAGGCTGCCCAAATTCCAAGAGCTCACTGGTTGCCAGTGTCTTCTTTGCACTCCTAGTTATTTCTTCCTCCATCAAGCTCTGACCTGGCCATGCTCGCAAAAGCTATTTCTCTGCAGGAAATGACACTTTCCAACAGGCCTGCTCCCTTGGTATGGGGTCATAAGTGACTGTGTCTCACCTGTGAGAAATCTCACACTCAGTGATAGATGCCAAGGCACTTGTGCTACTGCTCTTGTTCTGGCCGAAGTGGTCTCTTGGAAACTGCAGAAAACTCTTGTTCTGGCAACAGGTGATCTCTTGGAAACTGCAGAAAAGGAACAAGTCACAAAGTGAAAAGTAAACACATTTGGTATTGACAATAGTCAACTGTGGGACGTGTGAGGATCTAGATCATTATATCTGCCACTTGAAGGAGCCACTGTGCACCCACTCAACCAAGGGGCCACTGGCACCCAGATGTTAAACCTCAGATGTTCTTAGCCAGTTTATTAACTATTAACATAGAGGGCTCAGGCCAGTATTTTTATCACATTAATTTTCAGTTATGCAGGACATCGGGTGATACCTCAGGCTCATGAAATACACTCATAGTTTAGCATTTTCCTGCTGCAGTCACATAAGAGTTTCTCTCTATTTGGTTAAATCCAGCACAGTCCTGAATAGAAATAAAAACATGTTCAGAAAGTCTAGGGACAAGCTTGTACCCAGACTGACTCTTGCAGACTCCTGGTGACAAATGTGCATATTCCAAGGTCAGAGTAGGCCACTGTGATCTGCTAGCCTGGAGAACACAGGCCTATAGAAGTGTGGCCTCAGAATTTTCCCCCAAAATCAATCATAGAAGAGATCTTTTCAAAAAACTTCCAACCTTGATTTAAAAACTCTCACTACTGGAGAATCTGCCAGGATCCTTGGTAAAGTGATGCAATGATGAATTACTCTAAGGCTGCGTCTACACGTGCACGCTACTTCGAAGTAGCGGCAGTAACTTCGAAATAGCGACCGTCACGTCTACACGTGTTGGGCGCTATTTCGAAGTTGAAATCGACGTTAGGCGGCGAGACGTCGAAGTCGCTAACCCCATGAGCGGATGGGAATAGCGCCCTACTTCGACGTTCAACATCGAAGTAGGGACGTGTAGACGATCCGCGTCCCGCAACATCGAAATAGCGGGGTCCTCCATGGCGGCCATCAGCTGGGGGGTTGAGAGATACTCTCTCTCCAGCCCTTGCGGGGCTCTGTGGTCACCGTGGGCAGCAGCCCTTAGCCCAGGGCTTCTGGCTGCTGCTGCTGCTGCTGCAGCTGGGGGTCCGTGCTGCATATACAGGGTCTGCAACTAGTTGTTGGCTCTGTGTATCTTGCACTGTTTAATGAAAGTGTGTCTGGGAGGGGCCCTTTAAGGGAGCGGCTTGCTGTTGAGTCCGCCCCGTGACCCTGTCTGCAGCTGTGCCTGGCTCCCTTATTTCGATGTGTGCTACTTTGGCGTGTAGACGTTCCCTCGCTGTGCCTATTTCGATGTTGGGCTGAGCAACGTCGAAGTTGAACATCGACGTTGCCAGCCCTGGAGGACGTGTAGACGTTATTCATCGAAATAGACTATTTCGATGTCGCAACATCGAAATAAGCTATTTCGAAGTTGGGTGCACGTGTAGACGTAGCCTAAATGTTTAAAAACGTACACCTTAACTACAGTCTGAATTACTGCATGCTGTGCTCAATCGTCTCATGTTTCCTCTCATATGTATTTACAGACAGTTATCCTGGAATCTCTTCACTATCTTTGTTAAAATAGGCATTTCAAGATATTACAGTAGATAAGTTTGCGGCAGGTGTCCCCCACCTCGTACGCTTTGCCCCCATTCTCTGTTCTAGATGATCATATGTCTATGTTTATGTTAGGACATAACTTGTTTGCTTGAACCCAGTTTACCAACACATTTAGATTGCACTAAATCTGTGATCTGTCATCATTATGAAGGATCCTCAAATTTTTCAGCTCTTCAAAAACTGGAGGTGTGAGAAGGAAACAGAGTTGAGTGGTTGACACAGACCTCTGCTTACCCTTCACAATTCGCATATTAACTTAGGTCTCAGAAAAAAGCTGTGTGCGGGCAGGAAATTGTCCCACCAAAAGAAAACTGAGATGTAAGACGGGTGCCAACTTTTAATCCTAAATAGTAAGAGTCCTCAAATGTTTAGGTTATACGCAAACTGTAGGCATGAAAAGGATAAACAGTTTAGTTGCTGACACAGGCCTCTGATTATCCTTGTCCGTTCATGTTTAACTTAGGTCTCAGAAAAAGAGCTGTGTACATGCAAGAACAGGATTGGCAAAGCCACAGCAACATTTCAAACTCTGTGGCCAGTATGTCCTCGACACACGAACTGCAGATGTTTTTGAATAGATGCCTGAGGTACATATTACAAATAAGATGGCAAGACAAAGTCACTAATGAACATCTGTGGACATGAACAGGCCAAGAGCCAGTGGAGATCCAAAGAAAAAGGAGAAAATGGGGATGGCTGGGACATACTTTGAGGAAATCCCCATCCAGCATTGTTTGACATGCCCTAAAATGGACTCCTCAGGGGAAACGCAGCTGAGGAAGATCCCGAATAACATGGAGGAGATCTACAGTCACAGAAGCACAAGAACTGGGATATTCATGGGGCCAGATTGAAGCCATTGCCCAAGACAGAACCAGGTGGAGGAACCTTGTGGATGACCTATGGTCCACTTGGGGTTCACGGGTTTACCTTAACTAACATGAAAGAAAATGTCCCACCGACAGAAACCTAGGATGTAAGAGAGGTACCAGCCTGCTGACCTAAATAGCAAGAGGCTTGTGCCCTTCCTGCCTGTTTTGTTGAGCATGATAATTCGCATGGGAGAAGTCTGGCTCCTATCTAACAAAGGAATTTTATCACATATCACACCTATGGTCCATCTAATACTATGTCCTCCCTCTGACAATGACAGCCCAAGATGCTACAAAAGAAAATGCAGGAAACCCAGCATTATGTGAATGAGGGAGGTGTCCAGAAAGTCATGAGCATTCACCCTAATATCTGATAGTTAGTGACTGCCTTGTGACTTAAATCACTCAGGTGTACAGGCTTTCCAACAGATTTATTTAGCTGGATCTGTTATAACTAGCCAGTCTCGGTATCCACGTCAGTAGCTAGGTCCTGCCTCATTCTTACTTTGTTTATGCGCTCATTTCCCTCTTTTGGCAATGAGTTTCTTAATCAAATAGGGTGTCCAGTGGGGAAAGCATTCATTCTTCTTCTGTTTTGAATTTGCCACTTTTCGGTTTATCTGAGTATCCTGTTAATTACCAACTGACTCTCAACCGGTCAGTATTTTATAATTTTTTTCGCATTTGCCCCCTTATGGATACCATTCTGCAAGGTCTGAATGCCAGTGTTTGTAACATCGGACCCTGCATCCTTTCCTTAGTCCATCTGGTTTTGCAATATCCTGTGGGAAAAAGGTGCCCAGTACTAGACAGATGAGTCCAGAGTAGGGCAGATCTTCGACTTATATACGCCCATTGTGAATTCTGTATACTTCTTCCTCCCATTCACTTGGGAGTCCAATATTTTGCTTAGTTTCTGTTCACGTTTTCACTATGAGCTGTGTTTCACAGAGTGGCATACCATTAAGCCAGGTCCCCCTCCTGAGTTGGTCCAGTCAAATTAGAATCTTGTTTTTTGGCTGAGGAGTTCAACACTTTTCCCAGAGTGGGCAGGAATCTAGGAGTTCTTGACAAGAATTTTTGTATGTCATCAGGCTGTTCATTCACTTGATTTGGTGAGATCCCTCTGAACAATGTTCTGGACTTGATTACGGGGTGATGCAATCTCCATCACTAGAGGTTTTTAAAGCCCGACTGGACAGAGTCCCGGCTGGGATGACTTAGTTGGGGTTGATTCTGCTGGAAGCAGGGGGCTGGACTTGATGACATCCTGAGGTCCCTTCCAGGCCTATTATTCTCTGATTCTATGACCTAAATAGCTTGGTGCCTTCTAAAAATGTGGTCATCATACAGCTAGCTTTAATTTCCAGATTGATAATATCTATGCAATATTTACAAGAGTATTTGTGTGTAATGCTCCTACGTGTGCTTTTCTCCCTTCACAGGTAACTTGAGCACCTCTGAGTCTGACCAACCTATTGACCACCTTATGGCAGTTTTCAACATCACCCTCTCTGACACCTCCACATTCATTCTAATGGGTATTCCTGGCCTGGAAGCTGCTCACAACTGGATTTCAGTCCTTTTCACTGCATTGTACATTATTGGTCTCTGGGGAAATGTCACAATTCTCTTTGTGGTGGGCAGAGAGCCAACGCTGTACAAGCCGATGTACCTGCTACTCTGCGTATTGGCGCTCACACATATCATCACGTCTACATCTGTGGTACCAAAGGCACTGTGCATATTTTGGTTCAGTTTGAAAGACATTACTCTGGGGGGCTGCCTCACGCAGCTGTTCTTTTTCCACACCAATTCCATGATGAACTCCGCTGTGCTTGTGATGATGGCTTATGATCGCTACGTTGCCATATGTAACCCTCTGAGATACACCACCATTCTCACCAGTGCACGAATAGCTCTTCTAGGGTTCCTGGGTTGGACAAGATCTGTTGTCTTCATTCTGCCCCTGCCCTTTCTCCTGAGCCGCCTGCAATTCTGTGCCAGTCGCATTATTCCCCATACACATTGTGAGCCTATAGCTGTGGCAAAAATATCATGTGGGGACATCACAGTGAACAGGCTGTATGGCTTGTTGGTAGCAATTTTAGTCACTGGCTTCGACCTCACACTCATTGCTTTGTCCTATGGTTTGATCCTTAGAGCTGTCCTCAGAATCTCCTCCACGAAAGCCCACCAGAAAGCCTTCAGCACCTGCACAGCCCACATCTGTGTAATCATGATTTCTTATCCTCCTGGCTTCTTCTCCGTTCTGACACAACGATATGGTCCGGGCCTTGCTCCTCATGTTCACATCATCCTGTCAAACTTCAATTTCCTCCTCCCCGTCACGCTCAACCCTATCATTTATGGCATCAAAACCAAAGAGCTTCGTGAAAAAGTAGCAAATACATCTTTAGAATATGTCTGCCTGACTCCACTCCTTTTACATCTCCGTGACAAGACAGGGAGGGAAGAGTTCCTTCTTAATCAAGCCTGCTGTGTTCCAGTTAAGCTGAGATAAGCTCTGTTTAATTTTACCATTTGAGAAGTTCTTCACACCAAAGGCCTTATCAGTCCAGCGCTAACACAGCTCTTAGTGTTTCTGAATTCCTTCCCTAATCACCACTTGAGCTCTCTCAGCATCACCCATCACAGCCCTCCCCCTGTCACTAGGCCTTTCATTGACTTTCAGACCTCTAAAGGTACTGCAGTTTTCCGAAGCAAAGTGAATTTCCAGTAGGACCGT
Organism: Carettochelys insculpta; assembly: GCF_033958435.1. Classification (NCBI taxonomy): domain Eukaryota; kingdom Metazoa; phylum Chordata; order Testudines; family Carettochelyidae; genus Carettochelys; species Carettochelys insculpta. Next base: position 7,989,989 of record NC_134137.1, read on the forward strand.
TGAGAGAAGATTACTTGATCAATCTGAGAAGCTGCATCTGTGCTTTATGGTGGCCAAACACAGGGAAAGCAACTACAATACTGAATTTCTTTATGAGATGTATACTCATCTGCTGACCAAATTTTCCTGATTTTTCCATGCCTAATCCTTCAGGACCCCTGGAGCATGAATCAAATATTTCTGTTGGAAAGTACTCATCTCGGAAAGCTGTGTCAGGGTTTGAGGACATTCTGGTAATGCTCATTGGTGAGAGATGTGAAAAATGTGCTTTTGAGAACTTGAGGAGTATGTACCCCAGGATGAAAGCAAGCCAACTGCAAACATATGCTATGCACTCAGCTATTAAGCATTATTAAATAGTACACCAGATTGATAAATACTAATTGACAATCAGTGATTTATATTCAAGGTCAAAATCTATCCTGTCATTTATTGGCAATCTGAAGGAGACTAGGAAAGACATAAGTAGCAGTGAATAGAGGATAATAAGTAAATTATGTCTCTGATATTAAATGCTTATTGAAAGGTAGGAAACATGAGGATTCAGTAGAGCTCTCTGTGACCTATTTGTTTAGTGAATTCGTAAGAGATTGGTTAATAGATTGTGATTTGGAGCAGATTTTTGCTGTCATCTTGATACATTTTCTCCTGAGTAGATGCTGGTATCATTATTACTAATAATACTAATAATAAAACTAATAAAAGGAAATTTTTCTTCACACAGCGCACAGTCAACCTGTGGAACTCCTTGCCCGAGGAGGCTGTGAAGGCCAGGACTCTATCAGGGTTTAAAAAAGAGCTTGATAAATTTTTGCAGGTTAGGTCCATAAATGGCTATTAGCCAGGGATAAAGTATGGTGCCCTAGCCTTCATAACAAGGGCAGGAGATGGATGGCAGGAGATAAATCACTTGATCATTGTCTTCTGTTCTCCTTCTCTGGGGCACCTGGCATTGGCCACCGTCGGCAGATGGGATGCTGGGCTCGATGGACCTTTGGTCTGACCCAGTATGGCCATTCTTATGTTCTTATGTTCTTATTATTGTTCCAGATGTTAGGCAAATGTATGGGATATTCTAAACCTATTTCTTATGTCTGTGCGAAGTTAAATCTATTAAACTGCAATGTGGGAGAAGAGAATGCTTACTTGCAGTTAAACCTTGATCAGAAGGATTTACTGTGTTCTCATATGGGTACTACTGTCATGGCCTAGAATGAATGAATTAACCTGCTTTTTCTGGTAGCATAAAACAGATTCAAGCCTCCATGAGATGGGGATTTCTAGCTTTTCTGCAACACATTTTTGAAAATGAATACCTTTCTTGGTAAAAGTGGGAGCTGAGATTCCTGTGCAGTCTCTTCATCCCAGAGGTTAGGGATTTTAGAAAGACAAGAAATAGTGCAAGACGTAGGTCATTTCCAGACCTAATTCCCCATGCGTCACATTTACCCCTTTTGCTTTATACTGGTTGCTCCTGGGGTGTTGCTTGCTCACTATGTCCCGCATCACTGGAGCTATTTTTATGGTGTGGGTGCTGAGTTGTGTCCCTCCCTTCAACTGTATGCACCTTTCATGGCCCTACCCTATGGTCATGGCCCTACCTAACCCTCCCAGAGTGTATTCCATTGCAGTTAACTGTGGGCACAGCCGTTTGTGGCGTGACCACGGTAGTGTTGCAAGCTGTGGCCTGCATGCAACCCATGCAGGATCAAGTCTTCACTACCCAATCAGAACCTGTCACGCCAACCTGTCATTGACGACCCCCCTCTCCCTGCCCCAAGAAGCTGAAGGCTCAGCCACATACGAGGAAGTGGGGTGTTGCCAACCAGGCTCGGGTTCCCCAGAAACAAGGCTGCACCCAGAAGGTGAGGGCTATATTTGGTTTATTGAAAGCGCATGACATCTGCGGCGGGAGCCCTGGAGACACCGCAGTCACCCGTGGGGAAAGACCCGACGCGCCAGAACTTCGCTCGGGGAGAGGCTCAGTAACAGGCCTCCTAACACTAACTGATAAAGCTGAGCTCATTAACATAGGATTGCCTAAAATTGTCTATGCATTTCTTATCACTATCTCTTGTGGCCTACCGCCAGCGTAGCCTTGAAATCTCGGAAAGCGCAGCTTGTTCTGCAGCTGTTCCCATGGCAGTTAGTTTGCAGCTTTCACCTTGCACAGACTGGTCTGTTGACATTCTCCTGAGGATTCACAGAGGGGTCGATCTGCTCTCATGAGACCATTACAAACTCTTCTTGCACCCTACACAGGGCCAGCTAAGGGCTTAGTCACATTGCAGAAGTGAGACCCCCACCTCACCAAACATTAAAAGAAGCTCCTAATGGCTGTGTCTACACGTGCACGCTACTTCGAAGTAGCGGCACTAACTTCGAAATAGCACCCGTCGCGGCTACACGCGTCGGGCGCTATTTCGAAGTTAACTTCAACGTTAGGCGGCGAGACGTCAAAGTCGCTAACCTCATGAGGGGATCGGAATAGCGCCCTACTTCGACGTTCAACGTCGAAGTAGGGACCGTGTAGACGATCCGTGTCCCGCAACGTCGAAATTGTGGGGTCCTCCATGGCAGCCATCAGCTGGGGGGTTGAGAGACGCTGTCTCTCCAGCCCGTGCGGGGCTCTATGGTCACCGTGTGCAGCAGCCTTTAGCCCAGGGCTTCTGGCTGCTGCTGCTGCAGCGGGGGATTCATGCTGCATGCACAGGGTCTGCAACTCGTTGTCGGCTCTGTGGATCTTGTGCTGTTTAGTGCAAGTGTGTCTGGGAGGGGCCCTTTAAGGGAGCGGCTGGCTGTTGAGTCCGCCCTGTGACCCTGTCTGCAGCTGTGCCTGGCACCCTTATTTCGATGTGTGCTACAGTGGCGTGTAGACGTTCCCTCGCAGCGCCTATTTCGATGTGGTGCTGCGCAACGTCGATGTTGAACATCGACGTTGCCAGCCCTGGAGGACGTGTAGATGTTATTCATCGAAAAAGCCTATTTCGATGTCGCCACATCGAAATAGGCTACTTCGATGTAGGCTTCACGTGTAGACGTAGCCAATAAGAAGAAACTCCTAACTCCTAAAAGGGGCAAAAGGGCACAACACGCTGACATTAGCCCAGGGGTTGCTGCCATGTCCAAACCCCGATAAAAAGTTGAACTCAGTGAGCTTGGAGTGGAAAAAACCTAATCCAGGTTTTCCCAGAGTGTCCCATTTCTAGAGGTGCCAAGTGCTCTTGTCTTCAACCTGTCTGGGGCTCAGGATGAGAAGACAGCCTAGTTTCCTCAGGTCAGCCCCTGACAGGTTTGAGCTCAGAGCACCGAACCCCCTCACGGAATACCGGCTCAAACCCCCAAATCACCTCAGGTGCATTTTCTCCCACAAATGGACTGCGTAAAGGCATTAACAAAGACTTTTCTCTTTGACTTGTTTGTGAAGACAGGAACTCAGAGCTTCATTGCTGGGTGGTAGAAGGTCCAATTGGGCATGATTTTCTTTCCTGACTAGATGTTTCTGTGCTGTAGATTCACCTCAGAGTTACAGGGCTACCAGCACCTCGGCCCCTATCTGCACTGCAAGTGCCAGATATCAGGCCTCCTACCCAGCCCTGTCCTGAGATGGAATCTCACGAAGCTCCAGCCTTAGCCAGGGCCCTTGGCTACGACACACTGTGGGTCCTCTGTGCCTGGCTGGCAGGTCCAAAAGGGTTTGGCACCTGTGGCCATTGCCATAGGCAGGAGCTGATAAGTGGTAAAATTGCTGAGCCGGTGGCTTCTTCAACCAAAACAACTGTTCAAGAACAGCAACAGGAATTAAGCGTAACATGGGCAAATAGGAGAGTTTTCAAACAACGCTGTACGCATCTCTGACCTCAGATCCTCCCACTTTCATGGGAACCCAGGCAGGCCAAGGGCCTTCAGGCTTCCCCAGTGTTGTCTGTGCCTGTCAGTCTCAAGGGCTTTTCAGCTACTGCACGGTCTCCCACCACTGGCAGGACAAGAAGCGTCATGTGAGTGGAGCCCAGAAACAGGCTGGTAGCTCTGGTGTGGCTTATAATCCTCCCTGAAGTTCACACTGAGCTATGGCTGCTTTTCAAATGTTGGTTCCTTTCCTGAGGGTATTTTACTAGCCTGCCGTTAAACTAAGAGAAGCCAAACTGGTTTATCCTAATACAGCCATGACATAAACTACCCAATTGATAACTCAGCATAGCTCACAACAAACACATCAACACCCAGGTTAAACAGATACATTCATTCAGGTCCCACTCTGGATTCAGGCAGCAGATGAACAGAACAGAAGTTGAGGAGAACCCATCAGCACTTACTCCAGGGAGAGAGTAACTACTAGACGTTTGTTTGCTGACAAGTGGCAGAATTGGTGTGGAGGTGCTGTGATCCTATTACCTATGAATGAAGAATGAAAGAACTAGGCTTGTTTAGCCTGGACAAGAGAAAACTGAGAAGGCACCTGATAACAGCTTTGATGACTTGGTGACTCCCCGTGGCTTGCTCTTGTTCTAGGAATCTTTGATCATGCCAGATTGTGCAAAAATCCAAATGACAGATGCTACAGTGTAAATCCCAAGATAGAGATGTGTAAGAGGTAGGCCAACGATTTTCACTGCTTTACAGTGTAACTTCCATTACACGCTTTTATATTGACAGCCACCAGCAGAGCTGTTGGAAATGCTACATGAAAGAGCTGTGGAAGCTATTTTATATCTTTTGCTTTTGAAAGTTTTTCAGAAGTACTCTAGATGCTTTATACAGTGGGTTTCTGCTCTTAACCCTTTGTTCTGTGAAAAATTGCATGCACCTGTCTCCTGGTAATGGACCAGAAGCAGTTCTAACACTTACATTCTTGGTGTAGTGAAGTGCAGTGGCCTTCTCCTGACTCAGAGGCTGAGAAGGCCTCTCAGAGACCTTGCTGGGCGGGCCTGGAACACCTGTACTCCACCCGCCCCCAGAGAGAAGCACCCAGGGCTGGAAGTACTGGGGCAGGGCTTTAGCCTCCATAAAAGGCTGGCCTCTGATCAGGGCAAAGACCTCTGCCCGGGCTCCTGGGAGCCAGAGCTGGGGCACTCAGGTCAGACCACCAGGCTGGCAAGAGACACCAGCCAGCTGCCCTGACCCACCCCAAGGGCTGCATCCAAGCCTGCTGTTAGCCAGATACCCGGACTTTCCTGATCTACTGGGGCCATTGGGCCTGTGGCAAACCCCATGACCCTAGGCCCCACCGGAGCTGGAGACCCTGCCCACGGCCAGCTACCCTGGGGACCCAGATGGGTGTGAGCTTGGTGTCCTGTCTGCTGCCTGCAACGCCAAGGCCTCTCACCTGCCAGAGCCCATGGTCTTGTCCCCTGCATATTACCCAAATGACATCGAGATGCCTGACTGGCTGGACCTGCCCACGGCTACTTACCTGGAGGAGACCCACCTCCCTGAGCTGGCCAAACACTCTAAGTGAGACCATGCGCTTCTGGCAGTGGAGGTAGCAAGTGGCCCAGGAAATGCTCCACCTGAGCCCATGGTAGTGTGTTGTGGCCTGGATCCCCAGCTACCCAGCTCATGGTGAGAGCTGTCACTAAGGCCCTGGGCCGGGATGCAGTAGAGTGGGAGGGCCTGTGTTCCCCGGCCCCACCCCTGGAGAGGCAGCTCCTCACCTGTCCTGAGCCACACCATTTTGGTGGCTGACTGTTTGCCTGCTGCCCCACCCTGAACTAAGGGCCGGGCTCACTGACTGCCTACTTCGGTGGCCAGCCAGGGCCTGGGTGCGTACCCTGATGGCCGTCGGCCCCAAGGTTGACTGTACACAGACTGGAGCAAGGTGTGGAGGCCCATGCCGCCTAGAGGGGGCACCTACCGCTGTCCAAGATTGTTATACCTGATCATGAACATTTCCTGCATCCAGTATCTGGGGATGTGGATATTACTACACAGGTAGTGCTTGCACTAATCCCTCATGTGTGATAACAACTGCTTCACTGTTGCATTGAAGTAACTCTCTGCATCATCTGGAAACATTGCAAATAGCTACAGACCCTTGTATAGAGAGAGGGTGCTGGTCCTCTGAGGGTGAAGAGAAACCTATGGTGTGATTGAACTCTCTGGATTTAGGCAACACTGGCCAAACAAAGCACTTCAGCTTCTCTAAAAGAGATCCTTGGGGGGTGAGAGTGTGTCCTCAGGAGCCTTTGTCAAGGAAAACTTACTAGACCCTAGGTCTGATTGAAATGACACCTATACATCTGGAGAGTTACCACAGATGTCACTGCTGTTGATCCAAGAACCTACCCCTAGGAATTTCTTTCATGCACGGCAGAGAGGCAGCAGCATACTGTGTACTCTCAAGGGTGGGAAAATAGAAAAAAATAAATGTAATAAGTCAAAGAAATACATTTATGCATACCTGGAGTGCAAGAAAAATAATGGCATTGATAATTTTTACCACCCAGCTGCCATGTGTTTACATACATGCGTAGATACAATGAGCTACCTTCAGAAGCGGAGGGTCAGAGCCAGTGTCTGTAGGAAGGTCACTACTGTAAAATCTCTCAATGCTCAATAGTTTGTAGCGCTCTAAGCGAAAACGCATCCAAGGATCCAAGAGCTTAACAGGATTTAAGGAGAAACAGGATGATTCTATAGCTTATAAGAAATTCCAGTAGTGAGGAGTTTAAGGGCTACAAGACTCCATTCCTCCATTATACCACAAAAGTTGTTTAATTTGTGTGTGTCTGGGAGAAAATTTCCCTGGAAGCAGGTAATGTTGCAGTGTTTCTTTCACTTTCTTCTGCAGTGTCTTGTATTGGCCACTGGATACTGAGGTAGGTAGACTATTGGTCTGATCCAGTCTGGCAATGCCTACTTTCTTATTTTGGGTATAAATCCAAGACCTTGTTCTTGATGCCTTTCCTGAGATCCTGGGAGTTTCTAGGCTTGTGCCGAGAACAGAATGATGTTTCATTGTGTATCATGTAATATCCTGTTCTTTTTCCATTTAGGAAAGAAAACTAAACCCTCAGTGATTCAACCCAGTATGCTATGTCACTTGTCAATGACACCACATTCACACCTGCAGTGTTCCTTCTCAAAGGCATAACTGGGCAGATAGATGTCTGTCTCTGGATCACTATCCCCTTCGTCATGAATGCGGTGTTGTGCGTACCATGCCTAATGAGTGGCCTCAGGCAGGCACATTCTACAAGTGTATTTGCCCAATTTGTCATGAAGCTCTTTGGATTTGAGCCCATAAATGAGAGGCTCCAGTATGGGAGAGATGAGGAAATATATGTTGGCCAAGATGATGTGAAAACAAGGAATGATGCCCAGACCGAATCATTGTGAATCAGTAGATAAGAAGCTGAGAAGTTAAGACAGCAGCATCGCACAGAGGTGGGCTGTGCAGGTGTTGAGGGCTTTCCTGGAGGAGAATTTGAGAACAGATCTGATGATCAACCCCTAAGACAAGGCAATGAGGGTGAGGTCGAAGCCAATGACTAAGCATGCTATCGAAAAGCTGTCTATCCTGTTGACTGTGATATCCCCACATGATACTTTTGCCACAGCTATGTGCTCACAATGGCTACGTCTACACGTGAAGCCAACATCGAAATAGCTTATTTCGATGTAGCAACATCGAAGTAGGCTATTTCGATGAATAACGTCTACACGTCCTCCAGGGCTGGCAACGTCGATGTTCAACTTCGACGTTGCGCGGCACCACATCGAAATAGGCGCTGTGAGGGTACGTCTACACGCCAAAGTAGCACACATGGAAATAAGGGTGCCAGGTACAGCTGCAGACAGGGTCACAGGGCGGACTCAACAGCAAGCCGCTCCCTTAAAGGGCCCCTCCCAGACACAGTTGCAGTAAACAACACAAGATACACAGAGCCAACAACTGGTTGCAGACCCTGTGCCTGCAGCATGGATCCCCAGCTGCCGCAGCAGCAGCCAGAAGCCCTGGGCTAAGGGCTGCCGCCCGCGGTGACCATAGAGCCCCGCAGGGGCTGGAGAGAGAGCATCTCTCAACCCCCCAGCTGATGGCTGCCATGGAGGACCTGGCAATTTCGACGTTGCGGGACGCGGATCGTCTACACGGTCCCTACTTCGACGTTGAACGTCGAAGTAGGGCGCTATTCCGATCCCCTCATGAGGTTAGCGACTTCGACGTCTCGCCGCCTAACGTCGAAGTTAACTTCGAAATAGCGCCCGATGCGTGTAGCCGCGACGGGCGCTATTTCGAAGTTAGTGCCGCTACTTCGAAGTAGCATGCACGTGTAGACACAGCTAATATCTGGAGACTAAAGTGTTTGCCACAGTAGTACTGCTGGCTCAGGATGAAGAGCCGGGGAAGAATGAAGAGAACAGCTCTTGCAAAACCCATGAGTCCCAGAATAGATATTTGTTCATTGGTGAGGTGTATCTCACAGGGTTATGTATGGCAACATCGCAATCATAAGCCACAGTTACAGGCACAGCTGAGTACAGAATAGAAATCAGGTGAAAGAAGAACTAGGTGAAGCAGCCAACCACAGTAATTTCTTTCATATTGAACCAAAATATACACAATGCTCTTGGCATTACACAGGTAGACATGCCTATGTCGGTGAGCACCAGCATGCACAGAAGCAGATAGATTGGCTTTTGCAGGGTCTCCTCTTTGCCTACCACAAAAATAAGTGTGAAATTTGCCAACAGACAATGAGGTAGAATGTAGTCAAAGGAATGGAAATCCAGACAGGAGCAGCTTCCAGGCCAGTGATACCCATTAGGATGAATGGCGAGGTGTTAAAGGAGGTGAGGTTGAGAACTGCCATGAGGTGGTTGATCTATTGATGAGAGGTAGAAATGTTCAAGGAGCCTGTGAAGGGAAAGAAGCACAGCTAGCAGAGTTACATGGAATAGTACAGTAAATATTTGGATATTTATTACCAATCGGAAAATGGAGGTGGCGATAATTTTAGATATCACCAAGCTGTTGAGGACATAGTCAAGTCCACAAAAGTGCTCATGGTGCGCTAAACAACTCAGGTGAATGAGCAGCCCCACGGCAGACAAAAATTAACTATGTAATATGTGCCCATTGTAGAGAATAGCTTGATGTCCTCAAACAGCTCACAGGATTCTAATGTAACTGTATGAACCAAGGGCAGCATTACAGGCATTGTGGCACATAACTCTGTTAACCTGTGCTCACAGTAAAAGCATGGACAGAAACTAAGGAAAACATCAGGATCCTGGAAACATGGGAAGGGAAATCTTATAAAAACACAAAAGAGTGAAAGATTCATCCTACTCTGGAGCCACCTCAGCAGAGCTGGGCACCCTTCTCACACAGGACGCTGCAGAACTAGAGGGCTTAAGGAAGGGCAATGAGGATAATTAAGGGGCTATGGTTGAAAAGACAGGGGTTTGTATCTTCCAAAGGTGAGCAATAAGAAGGGAAATGAGAGAGAGATAGCCATGTGAGTCTGCATTCTGTCAAAACAAAAAAGCAGTTAAGTAGCACTTTAAAGACCAACAAAATGATTAGGTGATGAGCTTTCGTGGGACAGACCCACTTCTTCAGCTCATAGCCATACCAGAAAAGACTCAATATATAAAGCACAGAGGTCCAAAAATTGTTATCAAGGCTGGCAAACCAGAAGAGCAGAGGGGCAGCAGGAGGCGGGGTATGGAGTGGGGAAGTTAAGAGTTAGTTAAAACAAAGTATGTAAAAGTGTCCTTACGATGGGCCAGGTAACTGCTGTCCCAGTTCAAACCCCATGTTAACGTGTCAAATTGAATATAAATGCGAGTTCTGAGCACTCCCTTGGTACATGATTGTTAAAAGGAAATGAGAAATGTTTACAAAATACTGACCAGTAAAACATAGATCAAGAATGTGTCCTTCCTGTTGCATAGGATGACATTAAGGGGACACAAACTAAAATCTAGCCCTCACGTGAGAGCAGAATTTGGCGAACATGTGACCCATTCTTCTTTTGAGCCCTCTGACAGGACAAATACGCAGGGCAGATGCTGTGGATGCACTCCATGATAGTGCAGGGAAATTGCTGGTCTGGAAAACATGAGCAAACCAATGGAGAAGTATCACTTCAGCCCTAGAACCCTTCATTAGCCCTTAGTGCTAATTTTAATGCAGAGATAGGCAACTCAGCCAACAAATGCTCAGCAGAGGGAGGAAATCTCTGTACTGTGATAGGAAGGCAGAGCCCTGAGGAGCAGCGTGTGAATCTCATGTGTCTGACACTCAGCGTGCCGGGCAGAGACATTTATGATTCTTCTGTACAGTGTTGGAGGACTTTCATGTTGTTCAGGCCTTCCAGGCAATATCCTGGGTTCCACGAGTGGTGGGAAGAGCCAGTAAGAGACCCTGGAGAGCTTCACCCAAAGAGCCTTCCTTGAGAGTGAAGAAATGAGTCACTGAAAACAGAGGCCCAGTAGGTCAGGGCAAATGGAATCTTGCAGATTGTTAAATCAAGAAGAGCAACGAAGGGTCCTGTGGCACCTTACAGACTAACAGAAAAGTTTTGAGCATGAGCTTTCGTGAGCAAAGACTCACTTCATCGGATGAATCCGATGAAGTGAGTCTTTGCTCACGAAAGCTCATGCTCAAAACTTTTCTGTTAGTCTGTAAGGTGCCACAGGACCCTTCATTGCTGTTATAGATCCAGACTAACACGGCTACCCCTCCGATACTTAAATCAAGAAGGTAACAGTGGTTTTCTTACTGTGCATGGTATATCGGGCTCTGTACTACATGTGGTGATGCTGCCACAAGGCACGGGACCAAAAAACATTTTGAATTAATCTAGCAGATTACTGCAGAATACGGCCCATACAGTCCCTCAGCCTCTGAAACTCACTACCACCCCCTGGATGCCAAACGATACAAATATGATCCCAGCCCAATGGCTTGGAAAAGACTCTCTTCTCCCAGTGACCTTTGTCAGCACCCCAAAGTAATGTCTGAAGTTGAATATGCAACTGGCAGCTCCTATCTGCTCTCTGCATAGGGTAAGGGTCACATTTCCATACTGCGGTGGCCTTTCAGAAATGGATGCCAAAGAGGTTGTCTTGTCTTCCATGAGCAGTAGTTACATGGGACTTCTGCCCTCACGGTGTGAGTGCTTCACCACTCTCAAAATGTCAGGCGTTCATCTCTCATTGTGTCCCATTTCCTATGAAGGAACAGCCACAGGGTTTTCCCCATCAGGGCATTAATGTGTGGTAGGTGTCCCCTGCTGAGGGAGAATAGGGTGGTAAAGGATAAAATAGAAGGTAACTAGGTCCTAATATTTTCTCTGATAGGTCTGAGTGATGTTTGTCATTATCCCAAAGATGCAGTCCTGGAGCTCCAAACATCCTGCTGTCCTGTTTCTTTTTCATTGTATTTGGCTGGAGGTTCAGCCTGAGGTCCTGTGATCACCCAGCACAATGACACATGGCACCACACACCTGAACAGAACTACACGAGGGCTTACCTAGGCCACACAAACATGGTACACAGGGTTGTGTAGTAACACAGCATCTGAAATAAGCCCATGTATCACAGGCCTGTTATGAGATCTAAGGCACACTGGTCAAGACATTGCTAATGCAGAGCTGTGAGTTAAAGGCAGGTTCAATAGCATGCAATTCTAACAAGTGGGAGGTTCTGACTGGGAGAACATTTCATAACAGAGAAACTCATGAAGAAATCTCTTGTCACCAACACACTCCCCGCAAGTAACTGACGGACCCACTCAGGCTCAGAATAAGATCAGGACTGACAGCCCGATGGATAAACGCATTCGAGTGAGTACCAGAACACCCCAATACCAGAATACTCCCTAGGGACAGCAATAACAATAGTGAGCCATGAGGAGAATAGAGTCGGGGTGACACCATGATGGATAGTGAGGTTTTGATCAAACTGTCACGCACAAGGTAATGGGTGGATGTAGCAGTGTTGTTTGCCCTGGCGCGGACTGAGCTGTGCCGATTGTCCCAGGCACACATTCTCTGTTACTTTGTAGACTCTACCAGGTGCTATTTCTGTGCTTTGTTCCCAAAAAACCTGGCCTGGCACCTTTGATCCTTATCATATCTGTTGGCCTTTGAGGGGCTCTTGCTGTGTACTGTGTCAGCTACTTATGCAACCCAATCTGGCAGACAGAGAGGCCAAACCTCTTTCAGTCAGAAGGCCGTCATCATAGATCAAGCAGGAAAACCATCGGGACTTCTGAGTACCCACACACTATTGTCACCGAAGTGCGGGGAGTCACCAGGCCCTGCACCCCCATCCACAGCGAGACGTGATTCTCAGCCAATGAGTAGAACAGAAGGTTGATCAGCTGAGAGGTACACAGCATAGAACAGGCCTGTGAGTCGAGGAACCAGAAAGAGTCAGTGAAATTCAGGCTATGTCTGTGACACTCTCCCTGCGCTGCGAACCAGTCCATCCTGACCCCCACACAAACAAGGCAGCACCCATCTACCTTCAAGCTGGCCCTCCCTCCTCCTCCCTGCCCACCTCTTTGGTCTCCTTCACAGACAAAAGGTGTCACACATCCCTGGTCAGAGTAAGCCTGGCCTCTGAAATACTTATGTGCACGGCAGCTGAGACAGCCTCAGGGACAGTCACACCTGAAATTCCCCTCACCATCTAGGTATAAAGTGCAGTGCCTGGGGAAACTGAGGTACACGCATGGGGTTTTCTGTAGGACCGTAAGAATACATGCAACAATACACTGTCCTGTAAAATTATCACAAGCCAACAAAACCCTCACTTTGTCATATCTCTCACCATTTGGAGACGAAACTGAGTGGGGTCACTTAGCCAGCTAGGTCAGGCCCCCATTTCAATGAGAGAGCATCTGGTAAAAGCCAGGTATTACCCTTAACATGGCAACACCTTTTTACTCCAGCACTTAAGGGGGGGTCTGTCCCCACTTGTTTCCCCCTGCATTAGCCATGCACACAGCCCAGGATCTAAGGCATCCCTGAATACCAGAAAAGATTACTTGTAAAGTCTGAGCTTACTATATTCCAGCTGGACAAGGTCCTGGCTGGGAGGACTTAGTGGGGGTTGACCCTGCTTGAAGCAGGGGGCTGGACTAGATGCCATCCTGAGGTCCCTTCCAGCCCTGGTATTCTGTGATTCTATGATACTAGTCCTGGGATGCTGACCAGTGCCGCCATCAGTGCACAGATTACCCCAGTACTGCTCTGTCCAGATCATGTAGTCTGGCTTATCCTTCCCACACAGCTCAGTGATGGGGGTAGTGATGGAGCTAAAGTTGAGCCAAACCTCTGGTAGTATCCTGCCACCACCATGAACGCCTGGACCTGCTTCTTATTCTGGGGAGCATTAGGTAGCAACTCGCCACTTTGTGGCCCAAGTACCATGCCTCTGCCATCCCCACATTGCACTTCCCAACTTTTACAGTCAGCCCAGACCCCTGAAGCCCACACAGTACTCGAATGGCTGGGGACACGTGATCCTTCCCTGTGTGTATAGGCATAAATATCAGTGTAAGAGAGAGCAAAACCCAGCAAGCCACAGCAGCTGATCTACCAGGCACTGGAAGATGGCAGGCGCTCCTTTAAGGTTGAAAGGTGGGACTAGGGAAATCATAAGGACCTGGAGAGGTGATAGAATCTTATTTCAGCCTCACGTATGGATTCAGAAGTACTTCCTAGTAGCCCTAGGTGAGGTACATAGTGGAGATGTAGCTACCTCCATCCAGCTTGTTTAGAAGATCATCAGGCCTAGGCATGGGGTAAACATTGGACATGGTAATGTCACTGAGCTTCTCATAGTCCACACAAAACATGGTCGACACAACCCTTTTGGGGGCCAACACCACAGGAGGGGTCTAAGGGCTTCGGTATGGTTCTATCAACCATAGATGTAGCTTGTTCTAGACCTTTCTTACTTGGTCCTTGTTTTTAGAGTCCCCCCTCCCACCCCACACACACTTTATGGCTTCTAACCTACCATTTACAGGGGTATAACCTGCTGGATCTGCAAATCCTATTTGTGTGCACATATCATTTTTGTAGTTGAAGTTATAAGTAGTAGTAGTAGTAGCATCCTTCAGTCTACGTAGACTATGGAACGCACCCTTCGTAGTTCTGTTTGGCATCCTCATTTGCAGCGTCGGCTGTGACTGTGAAGACCCACACGAGAGTGACAGTCCTTGCTGCATCTGTTGCATACGTAATGGATATCTGACAGGTCCTTGCTGTGCTTTCTGTGGGCTCGCTTCTCCATTGCTAGCTGTCTGATCCTCAACTCACCCTTCTGAAGGCCCTTGTATAGTTCCTGCTTCCATCTGGTGCGATCGTCTGCCAGCTCCTCCCAGCTGTCTGGCTTGATGTCTACTTCCCTGAGGTCTGAAGTTATAAGTAGTGTCTACATATTTGTATTCCAAATGTTTGTCCCTGTGAAGACGTCAACAGGAGGTTTGGCTACCCTGTTGTGACTATGGCTTGTGAGGGGATAGCAGCCCCTTTTTGACAAAAGGTTGTAATGGGAGACAAGCCACATCAGAAGAATTTTGCTGCCTGTATTCAGACTAGTGAGAAGGCAATGGCTGATTACCTGAAAAAGAGCAGGCGCAGGTGATTTCCTTCCTGTGATAATCTCCATCTTGGAGTATGCATTTACACAAACAGAACTATGGAATTCCCTGTACAGTGGAAAGGTGTAAAGATGGCCCTGAGATTCCTCCAACTTCTGTCTTCGTTCTGCCTTGGACAAGCCCTAAGAAATGCAAACAACTTTATTGGAGACCCAGGTCAGGATAAGACCATTTCAGACCTGAAGATTTCACCAGATATGAAGTCAGATGTTTAAGATAAGAACCACAAACAACTAGATGTTTAGGGGAAGAGAATTAGTTTTGCATTTTCTCTTTTGTTAACTTGGTAACTCACTTTGATCAGCCTGTTCTTATTTATAACTACTTGAATATGGCTGTTTTGGTTAATAAAAACTTGTCTGTTTATAATCAAGCCTAGTTTATATTTTTATTATTATTTAGAGGGCCACCACTATGCATATCTCCCTTTGATTGATAAGGGGGCTTACCTAATGAGCCCTCCCTTTGAAAATCTTTTGCACAGTGCGAGACAGATTTATTGGGGGTTTTGATCCCTTCTGGGGTTTGGTTCCCTGGGTGCTGTGCCCTAGAACTGCATCCACTCAGAGCTATTGTTAAACAGTGTCTGCATTAATCTGCAGAGGTCATGACCCCAACTCTGTGTCTTCACTGCGTGAGATGAGAGGATTTGACTCAGCAGGACAAGTTGGTGGGGCACCCCAGAGAGCAAAAAGGTGGGTGTCAGTGGCACAATCAGCACATCAGAGAACATTCCAAGTGTCTTCTCTGACAGAATCACAAAATGTTCAGTTGTTCTCCTCCTGGCTGTGAATGGGGAACATCTTACAGGGGGTGGACTACTATCTGTATTGGAGAACCGTCAGGTTAGTACAGTTACTGGCTTGAGAACAGCTGCTTGTTCAGCTATGTGCACAGGAGATGTTTGCCTCCAATTCAATGATTCAATCATCTGAAAACCTTTTGGAAATCTGTTTCTTATTTTTCCCAAAACACAATTTGAAATCTAGGTTTCTATCTTTTAATTCTTCAACAATGGGAATGGTCAGTGTGTATTTTGAAAGTTCCAGATGAAAACGACTTCAAAACTCAGTGCATAATGTGGTAATTTACTTGACCCCAAGGTGATGGTTTAGCTTAACGCAGAAATGTATTGCCTGGGATTTTTATACCACCAGCAGAAGAGGCAAACTGTTTAATTCAGGCCATGACAGTAAGAAATCGATGGAACACAGCAATTCTTTCTGATCATGGATTAAATGCAAGAAAACGTTCTATTCTCTAAAATTGCAGTTTAACAGATTTAACGTCACACAGACATCATAATTTCTGAACATCCCACACATTTATCCAACTGATGGACTGATACTGATGAACGGCACATGCTAAGCAGAAAGTGTGTCAGGAAAAACACCTCTGAAGATGACAGCAAACAAAAGGCACCTAGACTCAAGATTTTCATCTGCTTATCATTCTCTATTCTCTGTCAATTGTTTGTCCTCTGCTCTCACTCTGATTACCAAAAAATGGCAAGATAAATGTTGACCTTGGATTGAAAGGCCTGATTTGCAAGTCATCCTTACCTATCTGGAATTCTATTGTGGTAATTTTCAGTGGCTGAGTGCACAAACGTATGTTTGTAATTAGCTTGATTTCATTCTGGGGTCCATATTCCTCACATCAGGGTGACAAAGTCAAGTTCTCAAAGATACATTTTTCACAACTCTCACCGATGAGCATAACAAGAACGTCCTCAAACCCTCTTACGGCTTTCTGAGATAAGCACTTTCCAACTGAAATATTTATTTATACTCCAGGGGTCCTGAAAGATTAGGAATAGAGAAACCAGGAAAATTTGGTTACCACATCAGGGTACAGATATTAAGGAAGTTCAGCTATGCAGTTGCTTTCCTTGTGTTTGGCTAACATAAAGCAAAGATCCAGTTTTTCAAATTGATCAAGAAATCTACTCCCAGTGATTTTTGCTTCAGAAAATTGCAGTATTTTTTGTGGTCTGAATGTCAATGAAAGGCCTATTATGGAGGAAGGGGTCTGATGCGTGATAATGTGAGAGCTCAGGGGATGGTCAAAGAGAGGAAACTTTGCAACACTGACAGCAGTACTTGTCAATGGATGGATAAGGCCTTAGCCGTGCAGAGATTCTCAGATGGTGAAATTAAAAAGTGCTGAGGTGAGCCTAACTGGGGCACAGTAGGCTCAATTAACGAGGAGCTATCCCTTTCCCATCTTCTCATGGTGGTGTAAAATGATTGGCCTCAGGCAAGCACATCCTACAGGCGTATTTTCCCACTTTTTCACGAAGCTCTTTGGTTTTCACCCCATAAATGATAGGGTTCAACACGGCAGGGAGGAGGAAAAAGAGGTTGGCCAAGATGACATGAACATGGGGAGCAATGCCCTGACCAAATCGATATAGCAAAGTGGATAAGACAGCAAGCGAATAAGTCATCAGCATCACACAGATGTGGGCTGTGCAAGTGCTGAGGGCTTTCTGGGGAGCTTTCCTGGAGGACATTCTAAGGACGGCTCTTATAATTAAGCCATAGGATAAGGCAATAAGCATGAGGTCGAACCCAGTGACTAAAATTGCTGTCAACAAGCCATACACCCTGTTCACTGTGGTGTCCCCACATGATATTTTTGCCACAGCCATATGCTGACAAGACATCTGAGGGATAATGCGACTGGCACAGAACTGCAGCCGGATCAGGAGAAAGGGCAGGGGCAGGACGAAGAGAACAGCTCTTGTCCAACCCAGGAACCCTAGAAGAGCTATTCGTGCATTGGTGAGAATGGTGGTGTATCTCAAAGGGTTACATATGGCAACATAACGATCATAAGCCATTGTCAAAAGCACAGCTGAGTTCATAATGATAACCATGTCAAGGAAGAATATCTGCGTGAGGCAGCCACCCATAGTAATCTCTTTCAAATTGAACCAAAAGATACACAGTGCCTTTGGTATCACAGAGGTAGATGTGACAACGTCCGTGAGTGCCAGCATGCAGATCAGCAGGTACATTGGCTTGTGCAGGGTCTCTTCTTTGATAACCACAAAGAGAACTGTGAAATTTCCCAAGAGACCGATAAAGTAGAATGCAGTGAAAGGAATGGAAATCCAGATGTGATGAGCTTCCAGGCCAGGGATACCCACTAGAATGAACATAGTGCTGTCGGAGGGGGTGAGGTTGAAAACTTCCATGAGATGGATCATCTGTTAATAAGGCTCAGAGATTCTCAATGTGCCTGTGAAGGGAGAGAAGTGAACCAAGGAGAGTTATGCACAGATACCACCATAAATATGGTAATAATTTGGTAATAAAAATGCCACCATAAATATGGTAATAATATGGTAATAAAAATATGGTATAGTTATTATCAATGTGGAAATGGAGGGGAGCAGTGAGCTGACCACATCTGTAGATGTCACTAAGCTATTTAGGTCATAGTCAACTCTAGAAAACTCCACACAGGGTTATAACCAAATCAGCTGAATTGGCAGTGTGGTGGCATACTGAAATTCTTTTCAACAACTGCTTTACATCTTCCTATTGTAGGAAAAATCTTGAAATCCTCCAATATTAAATGAGGTTCTAATTTGACTGTATATGTATTCATTATGGGGACCTGGCATCATAGTACACTGCTCTGTGAAACACTGCTCACAGTGCAAAAATGGATAGAAACTAGGCAAAACATTGGGGTCCCAGATGAAAGGGAAGGGAGAACACACAGAAAACACAATGGGCTGAGATCAAAGATTTGGCCTTCTCTGTGTTCATCTTTGCAGTACTGGGCACCCTTCTCCCACAGTACATTGCGGAACCAGATGCATTAAGGAAGGGGAATGAAAAAGATCCAGTATCAGATCTTGCAAACATTGGAATTTATACCTTGCAAACGGAGATCTATAAGGGGACAGATAACAAAAGTTCATAACATACTGACTCGTACAGAATCAGTCCTGAATGCATTCTGCCAGTCGCTCACCCAAAAATTAATGGGATGCTCAATTAAACTGAAAAGTGGCAAATTCAAAGCAGATGAAGAATGAATACTTTCTACCCTGGACACCTTATTACTCTGAGGCACTCACTGAGAAAAGAAAGAGTTGAGGACGTGAACTAAGCAAGAATGAGACAGGATCTGGCTATTGACATGGATACTAAGACGAGCTACATACAATAGTTGCAGCTAAATCAATATGTTGAAAAGCCTGTACACCTGTGTGGTTCAAGCCACAAGCTAGTCCCTTGATGTCAGATGGTAGGGTTAACCCTTGTGACTCTCAAGACACCTCCCTCATTCACACACATCTTCTTCTGTAGCATCTAGGGCTGTCAATGTCAGAGAGACGACATTACATTAGATCTACCATAGGTGTGATAAGTGACGCAATTCCTTCGTTAGATAGGAGACAAATTTCCCCAATGGGAATAGACTTTATTACATGGGGCTATGACTGTGCTCAACAGAACAGGGGGCAGGAATGGCACAAGACTCTTGGTATTTAGAGAGTTGAACTTAAGGGTCTGGCTTTGGGTCCCATCCCAACAAGCAATATATTGTTAAGTGTTGAGAAAGTCTAAAGGAAGAAGTCCATCTTATGTGGTATTCTGAGACCAGGCATGAATGATGGGCCCTTATTTAGCTTTCAAAGAGACCAGTGTTAATCTGGAGTGACCTAGTGAAAGGCACTTGTGAGAGCAGAATCTGGCTAACATGTGACCTCATTTTCTTTCAAGCCCACTGGTAAAAGAAATACCCAGGGCAGATGCTGTGGCTGCACTTCATAATACTGCAGTGAAATTGCTGGTTTGGAAAACATGAGCAAAGCAGAGCAGAAACTTCACTTCAGCACTAGAACTCATAAGCCCTTTGCATCAATTTTAATGCACAAATAAGCAACTCACCCAACTCATGCTCAGCAGAGGGAGGAAATCTCTGTACTGCAACAGGAAGGCAGAGCCCTGAGAAGCAGTCTGTGAGTCTCATCTGTCTGATGCTCATCATGTTGGGCAGGGACATTTATGACTGTCCTGTACTGCCCCAGAGGCCCCTCATGTTGTTCAGGCTTTCCAGACAATACCCTTGGCTCCGTGAATGCTTTTAAGAGCTGATTAGAGACCCAGGAGAGCTTTACTCAGAGAACCTCCCTTGGCTGTAAAGAAATTATTTGCTGAAAACAGAGGCCCAGATTGTCAGTCCAAAGGGAATCTTGCAGATTATTAAGAAGAAATTGACAATGGTTTTCTTTCTAAACAAAAAGCAGTCAAGTAGCTCTTTAAAGACTAGCAAAATAGTTTATTGGGTGAGGTTTCGTGGGACAGACCCACTTCTTCCACTTTATTTCTGTGTGCTGTGTATGGGATTCTGCATTATGTGTGGCCATACTGCCACAAGGCATGCGATCAGAAAATTTTGAAATGATCGCAGCAGATTACTGCTGACTACGGCCCAGGCAGTTGTAATATCCAGCTCATTAGCCTCTGGAACTCACTGCCACCCTCTGGAAGCCAAATGACACTGAATTTGGTAGAACCCCAATGGCATGGAAAAGGCTTTCTCCTCCCAGGATTCTCACATCAGTGGCATTTGCCAGTATCCTATTCTGATGTCTAACGTTCAGTATAAAACTGGCAGCCCCCATCTGCTCTCTGCAAAAGGTAAGGGTCATATTTCAATACTGGGCTGACCTTTCAGAAATCAATGCCATAAGAGGTTGACCTGTCCTCCATGAGCACTACTATCTTGGAATTTCTGCCTTTCTGGTGTGAGTGCTTCACCACTCTCAGGGCCAAAGTGTTCTGGAGTTCATCTCACATGGGGTGAGTCTACACTAGCCGGCTACTTTGAAGTAACCGGCACAACATCGAAATAGCACACGTTGCGTCTACACACTCCAGCTGCGTCTACACGTGCACGCTACTTCGAAGTAGCGGCAGTAACTTCGAAATAGCGCCCGTCACGTCTACACGTGTTGGGCGCTATTTCGAAGTTGAAATCGACGTTAGGCGGCGAGACGTCGAAGTCGCTAACCCCATGAGGGGATGGGAATAGCGCCCTACTTCGACGTTCAACATCGAAGTAGGGACGTGTAGACGATCCGCGTCCCGCAACATCGAAATAGCGGGGTCCTCCATGGCGGCCATCAGCTGGGGGGTTGAGAGATACTCTCTCTCCAGCCCTTGCGGGGCTCTGTGGTCACCGTGGGCAGCAGCCCTTAGCCCAGGGCTTCTGGCTGCTGCTGCTGCTGCTGCAGCTGGGGGTCCGTGCTGCATATACAGGGTCTGCAACTAGTTGTTGGCTCTGTGTATCTTGCACTGTTTAATGAAAGTGTGTCTGGGAGGGGCCCTTTAAGGGAGCGACTTGCTGTTGAGTCCGCCCCGTGACCCTGTCTGCAGCTGTGCCTGGCTCCCTTATTTCGATGTGTGCTACTTTGGCGTGTAGACGTTCCCTCGCTGTGCCTATTTCGATGTTGGGCTGAGCAACGTCGAAGTTGAACATCGACGTTGCCAGCCCTGGAGGACGTGTAGACGTTATTCATCGAAATAGCCTATTTCGATGTCGCAACGTCGAAATAAGCTATTTCGAAGTTGGGTGCACGTGTAGACGTAGCCTCCGTGTGCTATTTCGACGTTCAAGTCAATGTTAAGCTGCGAGATGTCGAAATCGTTATTCCCATCCGAAGATGGGAATAGCGCCCTACATTGAAGTTCATCGTCGAAGTACGGAGTGTGTAGATGATCCACATCCTGTTACTTCGAAATAGCGGGGTCCGCCATGGCGGCAATCATCTGTTAGGCGGAGACATGCTGTCCAGCCCCTGCGGGGCTCTATGATCTCTGCGCCCAGCAGTTCTTAAAACCACACGAACCCGGAAACCCAGTAGCAGGAAGCTGACACCGTGCAGACGGCAGCCATGCCATGAGGTGTCCCTGCACAGGACAGAGGGGCACCATGGCAGCGAGCCAGCCTGTCGAGCACCCCCAGAGCTCCCCCTCCGGGACATCCCAGGGCTCCCAGTCCTCCAGCCAGTGGGGTAGGAAGCAGGGCCCCTCCTGGACTGACTCTGAGCTCCGTGACCTGCTGGGGCTCTGGGGTGAGGAGGAGGTGCTGCATATCATGGGGAGCAAGAGGCGGAACGTGGAGGCGTTTGCCCGGCTGGCCGAGGGCCTGGCTTCCTGGGGTCAGCCTGCCCACACTCCTGACCATGTCAGGAGTAAGGTCAAGGTGTTGCAGCAGGGTTACTCCTGGGCCCGGGACTCAGCCAGCCAGTCTGGGGCTGCCCCCACTGCTTGCCCCTATTACCGGGAGCTCAGAACTTTCCTGGGCCCCCGGGGCACCTCCTCTCCCCCAGCCACCCATGACACCATGGCCGACGAGCCCCAGCAGGCCTCAGAGCCAGGGTCGTGTCCGGAGGCCAGCCCTGCCCCCCCAGGCTAGAGCCGGGACCCTCCATCCCGGCCACCGAGTGGTCCAGCGCGGAGGGGGAGTTTGTGCTGGACATCCCATACAGCAGCTCCAGCCGGGTGTCTGCTAGATGGGCCTCTCCTGATCCTGGCAGTGCACCGTCAGGTACGTACCCCACAGGGCACAGACCCCCTGAGCATGGGGCGGGGGCACCACTTGATCAGGGGCCT
Source organism: Carettochelys insculpta (assembly GCF_033958435.1). Classification (NCBI taxonomy): domain Eukaryota; kingdom Metazoa; phylum Chordata; order Testudines; family Carettochelyidae; genus Carettochelys; species Carettochelys insculpta. The sequence goes on from NC_134137.1 coordinate 8,012,259, forward strand.
CCCACATCCCCACAAGGCCCCAGCCTGCCATGGTCTGGGCAGACCACAGCCCAGGGATGGTGCCACAGCCACCAGTGCCCAGCAGCACCTCCACCCATGGACAGTGCCTTGCCCCACCCCCAGTGGGAGGTGAGGGGGCAGACCACTGGAAGGGGCCACCCACAGGCTCACTGCACGCACCAATGAGGGGGGGGCGGACCACAGGCCCTTGCAGGAATGGGGGGTGGGCCACGGGCCAGGGCTGGGTACTCACGGACTCCCTTCCTCCTTTCCCCCTATTTCTCCAGCTGCACTATCCGTGGTCCCAGACAGCCCCCTGAGACCACTGGACCACCAACGCCTGGGGTCGCCGCCTGCACCGGGATGAGCCCACCCCCTCCAGGGCCACTGCCACAGCACACATGACCTGGAGGTGGCTGCTGCCCTCTGGCACCAGGAGGACATCATGGAGCAGAGACTCCAATTTGAGGAGTGGGAGTCCGCCTGGCACCGGGAGGCCTGGTGGGAGTTTATGGCCACCTTCAACCAGGTGGCCAACACCTTTGAGGGGCTGGTGGCCCATCTGTCTCCCCCGATGTCCTCCATGCTGCCCTCCCTGCTGCCCCACCTGCTGCCCCACCTGCTGCCTTACCTGATGTCCTGCCTGCTGCCCCACATGCTGATGTCCCGCCTGCCTCCCCACCCACCAGCTCTGCAGGGCAGGAGCCACCCAGGGCTGATGACCAGGCCAAGGACCCACCTCGGCCATAGCTCCCCATCCTCTTGGCCCCCAGCCAGCCCCGCCGGGGACCCCGGCTTAGGGGGGGACCGGCCACCCGAAAGCGCTGGGTGTTGCGCCCTTTCACCCCCGCCCCGGAATGATGGGCCGATGTGTGGCCTGCCCACGTCCCCCCTGTATATAGTTGTCCCCGCCCTTGTATATAGTTATTTATAGTTGACCACCCTGTACATAGTTTATTATAGATGTCCCCACCTATATATAGTTATATTCAATGATTCTGTTTTATTTGGTTTGTATATGTCAAAAAGGCAAAATTTTTGGTTATGTAAATAATGACAGTTTTATTTTTCAAAAAACCTGTGTCCCATGTGCTTTTGGTGCGTGTGGGGTGTGGGTGCTAGGGTGGGGTGCAGGGATGGCCTGGGTGTTGCTCACTAGGGCCCCTGGTCAAAGTATTCCCTCAGGCCCTCCCAGACCCCGTCCTCTTGGGCCTGGTGGCTCGGGGCAGCGGTTGGCGGGGGGGTAGGCTGTTCCAGCCTCCAGTGCCCAGCCCTGCATGAAGGCCTCCCCCTTGCTTTCCACCAGGTTGTGGAGCGTGCAGCTGGCACCCACAACCTGGGGGATGTTTTGGAGGCCCAGGTCTAGGTGCGCCAGGAGGCAATGCCAGCAGCCCTTCAGGCACGCGAAGGCTTGCTTGACCACTTGGTGGGCATGGTTGAGTCGGGCATTGTAGCGCTCCTGGCTAGCTTTGAGGTGGCCTGTATAGGGCCGCATAAGCCAGGGCTGGAGTGGGTAAGCCACATCCCCCACAATGTGGAGGGGGTACGGTCGTGGTATTCCCCAGAGGGATCTCCCTCTGTGGGATGTAGGTCCCCGCCTGCAGTTGGCGGCATAGTCCTGAATTCCAGAAAACATGTGCGTCATGGGTACAGCTGGGCCACCCCATGTATACATCCTGGAAGCGGCCATGACTGCCCACCATGGCCTGCAGGACCACAGAGTGGTAGCCCTTCCTGTTGATGTAGCGCCCACCACTGTGGTCTGGGGCGCGGATGGGGATGTGGGTCCCATCAAGGTCTCCAAAGCAGTTGGGGAATCCCATGGTGGTGAACCCCTTAATGGCCGCATCCAAGTCCCCAACTCAGATAACCCTCTTCAGCAGCAGGGCATTGAGTGCATGCACCACCTGTGGAGAGGGAACATGGATGCCTGTGAGGGTTTGCAGGGTGTGACCTCCTCACCCGGGCCCCCCTCCTCAGGCCCCCCTCACCCAGGAGGACCCCATCACCTGGGTCCCTCCTTCAGGCTCCCCTCACCCAGGACCCCCTCACTCAGGACCCCCTCCCCAGGGGGTTCAGCCCCAGGCCTCCTTACACCCATCAGGACAGCCCAGACTGTGGCCTTTCCTACTCCAAACTGCTGTCCCATGAAGCGGTAGCTGTCTGGAGTGGCCAGCTTCCAGACAGCTATTGCGACCCTCTTCTCGATGGGGAGGGTGCGCCACATCTGGGTGTCCTGGTGCCTGAGTGCAGGGGTGAGCCACTGGCAGAGCTCCATGAAGGTCTGCCTGCTCATGCGGAAGTTCTGCAGACACTGGTCATCATTCCATTCCCCCATAACCAGGTGCTCCCACCACTCAGCGCTGGAGGGGTAGCTCCAGAGTCGGCGGGGCACCCGGCAGCGGGGAGCAGGAGGGCCCGATGGTTGGGGGCGTCTCCTGGTGCCCCTGGGGAGGGCTCCCATTCCAGAAGCTGCTGGGCGGCTGCCCAGGCAGCATCTAGAAGGGCACCTGCTCCACGGAAGGAGGCTTGGAGGGCTTCCAGCTGCTGCTGGACATCCATGTCTGAGGGCTCGAGGTCTGCGAGGCTTGTATCACCAACGCAGGGCTGCTCGTGTGGTGCAGGCCGAGTGTGTCTGGGAGGGGCCCTTTAAGGGAGAGGCTTGCAGCTGCCCCAGAAGGGCTAGTCTGCTCTGTGGCCCCGTCTGCGGGCTTTCTTGGCCCCTTATTTCGAAACAGGGGGCTTGTGTGTGTGGACGCTCAGCATTTTCTTCTGGGGTGGCTCCTTTCGATGTTCCCCAGCGCTACTTCGACTTTGAACGTCGACGTCACCAGCTCTGGGGGATGTGTAGACGATAATGATCGAAGTAGCCTATTTCGATGTTCTTACTTCAAAATAGGCTACTTCGACGTAGTGTCCTAGTGCAGATGTAGCCATGGTGTCCTATATCCTATGAGGGAACAGACACAGAGTTTTCCCCATTGGTTGCTTTGGGGGCATTAATGTGTGGCAGGTGTCCCCTGCTGAGGGAGAACATTGTGGTAAAGGTTGAAAAATAAGGTGACTAGGCCCTAATATTTTCTCTGGTACATCTGAGTGATTTTAGTCGTCAACCTAAGGATGCAATCTTGGAACTCTAAACATCCCACCGTCCTGCTCGTTTTTCACTGTATTTGGCTGGAGGTTCAGTCTGAGGTCCTTTTATCACCCAACACACCTTCAAGAGGCACCACACACCTGAACATAACTACATGAGGGCTTACTTAAGCCACACAAACATGGTACACAGGGTTCAGTAGTAACACAGCATCTGAAAGAATCCCATGTATCACAGGCCTGCTCTGAGGTCTAAGCCACAGTGGTCAAGGCATTTCCAATGCAAAGCAGTGAGTAAAAGGCAGGTTTTTGTTAAGAGAATCTGATACAAATAGGTTCAATGGTATGAAATTCTAAAAAGTGTGAGGGGAGGTTTAACCCAGGGGGGTCATAACAGAGAAACTTGTGACAAAAAAATCTCTTGACACCACCACACTCCCCACAAGTAACTGAGAGACCTACTCAGGTTCAAAACAGTATCGGGACTGACAGCCCAATGGATAAACGCATTCGAGTGAGTACCAGAACACCCCAACACCAGAATACTCCCCAGAGACAACAAGAATTATAGTGACCCGTACACGGGATAGTCAGGATGACACCTTGATGGATAGTGAGGTTTTGATCAAACCGTCATGCACAAGGTAATGGGTCGATGTAGCAGTGTTGTTTTCCCTGGTGCGGACTGGGCTGTGCCAATCATCCCAGGTACACGTGCTCTGTTTCCTTGTAGACTCTCCCAGGTGCTATTTCTGGGCTTCATTTCCAATAAACCTGGCCTGGCACCTTTGACCCTTATCTAATCTGGTGATTTCTGAGGGGTTCACACTGTGCTGTGTCGGTTATTTGTGCAAGCCAACGCAACACCCAGAGGGTCATAGAACAATAGGACTATGTCTACACTAGCCAAAATCTTCAAAATGGCCATAAGAACATAAGAATGGCCATACTGGGTCAGACCAAAGGTCCATCCAGCCCAGCATCCCATCTGCCGACGGTGGCCAATGCCAGGTGCCCCAGAGAAGAAGAACAGAAGACAATGATCAAGTGATTTAGCTCCTGCCATCCATCTCCTGCCCTTGTTCTGAAGGCTAGGGCACCATACTTTATCCCTGGCTAATAGCCATTTATGGACCTAACCTGTAAAAATTTATCAAGCTCTTTTTTAAACCCTAATAGAGTCCTGGCCTTCACAGCCTCCTTGGGCAAGGAGTTCCACAGGTTGACTGTGCGCTGTGTGAAGAAAAATTTCCTTTTATTAGTTTTGAACCTACTACCCATCAATTTCATTTGGTGTCCCCTAGTTCTTGTATTATGGGAAAAAGTAAATATTTTTTCTATATTCACTTTCTCCACACCATTCATGATTTTATATACCTCTATCATATCGCCCCTCAATCGCCTCTTTTACAAACTGAAAAGTCCCAGTCTCTCTAGCCTCTCCCCATATGGGACCCTTTCCAAGCCCCTAATCATCTTAGTCGCCCTTTTCTGAACCTTTTCTAATGCCAATATATCTTTTTTGAGGTGAGAAGACCACATCTGCACGCAGTACTCAAGATGTGGGCGTACCATAGTTTTATATAGGGGAAGTATGATATCTTTTGTCTTATCATCGACCCCTTTTTTAATAATTCCTAACATCCTATTTGCCTTACTAACTGCCGCTGCACACTGCGTGGATGTCTTCAGAGAACTATCCACTATAACTCCAAGATCCCTTTCCTGATCTGTCGTAGCTAAATTTGACCCCATCATGTAGTACGTGTAATTTGGGTTATTTTTTCCAACATGCATTACCTTACACTTACCCACATTAAATTTCATTTGCCATTTTGCTGCCCAATCACTCAGTTTGCTGAGATCTTTTTGTAGTTCTTCACAATCCCTTTTGGTTTTGACTGTCCTGAACAACTTGATGTCATCTGCAAACTTTGCCACCTCACTGCTTACCTCATTTTCTAGATCATTGATGAACAAGTTGAACAGGATCGGTCCCAGGACTGACCCCTAGGGAACACCACTAGTTATCCTCCTCCATTGTGAAAATTTACCATTTATTCCCACCCTTTGTTTTCTGTCTTTTAACCAATTCCCGTGCAAATGGCCATTTAGAAGTTTACTAATGAAGCACTGAAATACATATTCAGCTTCTCATTAGCATGCGGGTGGCTGCAGCACATCAAAATTGACGTGGTTTGCAGCCACACAGCTCATCCAGATGGGGCTCTTTTTCGAAAGGACCCTGGCTACTTCGAAGTCCCCTTATTGCCATCTGCTCATAGGAATAAGGGGACTTCGAAGTTGCTGGGGTCCTTTCCAAAAGGAGGCCCGTCTGCACGAGCTACGTGGCAACAAGCTGTGCGGCGGCGAGCCGTGTCAATTTCAAAGTGCCGCGGCGTCCCTCATGCTAATGAGGTGCTGAATATGTATTTCAGCTCTTCATTAGGAAACTTCGAAATGGCCATTTGTATGGCCATTTCGAAGTTTTTGGCTAGTGTAGACATGGCCTAGAGCTAGAAGAGACCAAAGAAGCCATCAAGTCCAGCCCCCTGCCCAAGGCATGACCAAACCCCATCAGAGACTTAAACACCTCCAGCCAAGGCTTTGTCAAGCCAAGACTTAAACACCTCCAGGGATGGAGATTCCACTACCTCCCTAGGTAGACCATTCCAATGCTTCACCACCCTCCTTGTGAAAAGGTTTTTCCTAATGCTCAACCTGGACCTTCCCAACTGTAACTTGAGACTATTGTTCCATGTTCTGCCATCCGTGACCACTGTGAACAGCCTCTCTCCAGCCTCTTTGCAACATCTCTTCAGTAAGTTGAAGGCTGTTATCAAATCCCCACTCAGTCTTCTCTTCTGCCAACTAAACAGACCCAATTCCCTCAACCTTTCTTCATAGGTCATATGCTCCAGCCCCCTAATTATTTTGGTCGCCCTCCGCTGGACCCTCTCCAGTGTGTCCAGATCCTTCCTATAATTGGGGGCCCAGAACTGGACACAGTACTCCAGATGTGGCCTCATCGAAGCCAAATAAAGAGGAATAATCACTTCTCTGGATCTAACGGCAATGTTCCTCTTGATGCAACCTAATATGCCATTAGCCTTTTTGGCTACAATGGCACACTGTTGACTCATGTCCAATTTCTCGTGCACTACAACTCCCAGGTCCTTTTCTACAGAACTACTACCGAGCCAGTCTGACCCCAGCCTGTGACAATGCTTGGGATTCTTCCAGCCCAAGTGCAGGACTCTGCACTTGTCCTTATTGAACCTCATCAGATTTATTGTGGCCCAGTTTTCCAATCTGGCTAAGTCACCCTGGACCCTATCCCTACCCTCCAGCATATCTACCTCTCCCCACAGCTTAGTGTTATCCACAAACTTGCTGAGGGTGCAATCCAACCCCTCATCCAGGTCATTGATAAATATGTTGAACAGAACAGGACCCAGAACCAAACCTTAGGGCACTCCACTAGAAACTGACCGCCATCTCGACATCAAGCCATTGATCACTACCCGCTGGGCCCAACCTTCGAGCCAGCTTTCTATCCATCTTACCATCCATTTATCCAATCCACATTCCTTTAACTTGTTGACAAGAATGTTGTTGGAGACCGTATCAAAAGCTTTGCTAAAGTCAAGATAAATCACATCCATTGATTATTCCCTATCCACAGATCCAGTTATCTCATCGTAGAAAACTAATCAGATTGGTCAGGCTTGACTTGTCCTTCATGAATCCATACTGACTATTCCTGATTACTTTCCCCTCCTCCAAGTTCCTCAAAATTACTTCCTTGAGGAGCCCCTCCATGATTTTTCCATGGACTGATGTGAGACTGACTGGCCTATAGTTCCCTGGTTCATCCTTCTTCCCTTTTTTTAGAGATGGGCACTACATTTCCTTTTTTCCAATCATCCAGGATCTCTCCTGATCTTCACGACTTTTCAAAGATAATGGCCAAGGGCTTGTCAATGACATACACCAACTCCCTCAGAGCCCTCGGATGAATTAGGTCTGGGCCCATGGATTTATGTACATTTAGCTTTTTTAGATAGCTCCTAACCTGTTCTTTCCACACCAAAGGCTGTCCACCCTCATCCCACAGTGCATCACTTATCGCATTAGTCTGGGAGCTGTCGTTGTCCATGAAGACAGAGGCAAAGAAAGCATTAAGTACTTCAGCTTTCCCTACATCATCTGTCACTGGGTTGCCTCCCTCATCCAATAGGGGTCCCCCCACCCTCTCTGATCACCTTCTTCTTGCTAACATGCCTGTAGAAACTTTTCTTGTTATCCTTCACATTCCTCACGAGTCGCAATACCAGTTGCACTTTTGCCTTCCTGATAACTGCCCTGTGTTCCCGAGCTATACGCTTATACCCCTCCCTAGACATCTGTCCCAGTTTCCACTTTTTGTAAGCTCCCTTTTTGTGCCTCAGTTTTCCAAGGATTTCCCCAGTAAGCCAGTCTGGTCTCCTACCATATTTACTTCTCTTGCTGCGCATTGGGATGGTTTCTTTCTGCGCCTTCAATAGGGCTTCCTTAAAATACTGCCAGTTTTCCTGGACTCCTTTTCCCTTCATGGTAGCATCCCAGGGAATTCTGCCCATCAGGTTCCTGAAAGAGTCAAAGTCTGCTTTTCAGAAGTCCAAGGTGTGTAATTTATTGCACTCTTTCCTTCCTTTGGTCTGGATCCTGAAATCTACCATCTCATGATCACTGCTTCTCAGGTCGTCACCCACCTCTATCTTCCCTATTAGTTCCTCCCTGTTTGTAAGCAGCAGGTCGAGCTGCGCACAACCTCTGGTCGGGTACTTCAGCACTTGTACCAAGAAACGCTTCCCAACATTCTCCAGAAACTTCCTGGACTGCTTGTGTACCACCATATTGGTCTCCCAACAGATGTCAGGGTAATTAAAGTCCCCCACGATAATGAGAGCCTGCGATCTGGAAACTTCTCAGTTGTCCAAAAAAAGCCTCATCTACCTCATCATCCTGATTTGACGGTCTGTAGCAGACACCAACCACCACATCTCCAGTGCTGCCTACACCACTAAGCTTGACCCATAGATTCTCAACAGGCTTTTCTCCCTCTATGTACTGGAGTTCCAAGCAATCATAGTGCTCCCTTACACACAGTGCAACTCCTCCTCCTTTTCTCCCTTGCCTGTTCTTCTTGAACAGTTTATACCCTTTCATGACAGCGCTCCAGTCATGCAAGTCATCCCACCAAGTCTGTGTTATCCCAATCAAGTCATAGTTCTTGGACTGGGCCACGGCTTCTAATTCTTCCTGCTTGATACCCAGGCTTCTGGCATTGGTGTACAAACACCTTAGAAAACCAGTCAATCTCCCTGCCCTCTCTACTCAAACCAGTGGTCTACTTTTGTTGTACATTCCTCTTTGCATTTCCTTCTGGCCTCCAAGTTCCTTTCTCCCCTCAGGGTTTTGATCACCATCCCCCAGTGAAACTAGTTTAAAGCTCTCCTCACTAAGTTTGCAAGCCTACCTGCGAAAATGCTCCTTCCTCTCTTGGTTAGGTGAACCTCATCTCTTCCCAATAATCCTTGTGCCCAGAACAGCATCCCATGACCGAAGAATCCAAAGCCCTCTCTCCGACACCACCTGCATAACCATGCATTTACTTCCTCAATTCGACGATCCCTACCTAGCCCTTTCCCTTCTACAGGAAGAATGGACGAGAACACCACTTGCGCTCCAAATTCTTTCACCTTTCTTCCCAGTGCCACATAATCTGCAGTAACCCGCCCAAGGTCATTCTTGGCCATACAGTTAGTTCCCACATGCAGAAGCAGGAAGGGGTAGTATCCTGAAGGCTTGAACAGTTTTGTAAGGCTCTCAGTCACATCCTGAATTCGAACTTCTGGTAAACAGCACACCTCACGAGATTCCAGGTCCAGTCGGCAGATGAACGGTTCAGTCCCTCTAAGGAGGGAGTCTCCAACCACCACCACTCATCTTTTTCTTATGGGGGTGGTGGTTATTGAACCCCCACCCCTAGGGCTACACATCCCATGTCTTGCAGTAGAAGAAGTTCCCTTCCAATATTTTTCCCTGTGAGGCTCCTTCCAAAGCATTCACCGCCGCAGAACTGGTGGAGAGTGCCTGAAAGCGATTACTTATCTCTATATCAATGGGGGACTTGTGTACCAGCCTTCTTTTTCTTCTAGAAGTTACGTGCTGCCAGTTTTCTCCTTTGTCCCTTACCGCCCTACCCATTTCTTCTGCCTGCCATGCTTGCAAGATTAAACGATCCCTTCTGTCAAGGAAATCTTCATCCTCCCTGATTGAGTGTAGGGTCAACACTTGAGCCTCCAGTCCTCTAATTTTTCTTTCTAAAATGAAGGCCAGCTTGCACTTAGTGCAGATGAAATCCCTTCTTTCCTCAGGGAGGAGCACAAACATGGCACATCCCAAGCAGGTAACAACAGCAGACCTGTCACTATCCATGCCTAACATCCTAGAAAAGGGATTTAAAAGAAAGGCAAGGGTCCTTGGCCCCTTCCAAACTCCCTCTCTAAACTCTCTGTTTGCAAGCTCACCTGAACTGCCTCAAAGTCCCTCCCCTTACTGAGTCTCAGCCAATCAGCAGAGGCTTCTAGATATCAAGCTTATTTAGAAGCCAACAGTTTCCAGCTGCCAGTCCCAGTCCGCCCTCCTTGGGTTGGGGGGAGGGCAGGAGAGAGAGAGAAGAAAACACACACACACACACACACACACACACACACACACACACCACAGAACAGAAAAACACCACAGCCACAGCCACAGCCAGAAAGCCCCAAACACAACACACACTCCAGACAGCCACTTACTTAAGAGTCCTGTATTTGCTTCTCCTTTACCTGGAGAACTCCCTCTCTAAACTCCCTGTTTGCAAACCTGCAGTCAAACCTGCAGTTGACTGGTCATCACCACGGATGGAGCAGGAGGCCTGTTGGGACACTCCACTGGTGACTTAGACCACCACAGCTCATTGTCACTGAAGGACGGAGAGTCTTCAGGCCTCATACACCTATCCACAGTCAGACGTGATTCTCAGACAGCAGGTAGAACAGAAGATTTTATCAGTCAACAGGAACGCTGTGTAGAACAGAGTTGTCTACCCAGGAACCAGAAGGAGTCAGTACAATCCATCTGGGTGAGAAGGGCCCCAGGTAAGGGCAGTGACCCTCTCTCAACACCTGAAGCCAGTCCAGACCCCCACACAAATGCAGCAGCTAACAATCTACCCTCAGGCCAGGCTCCTCTTCTCCCTTGTTTCCCCTTCACAGGCAAAATATGTCACACCCCTCTGCTCAGGTTACTCAGGGCATCTGAAATATCTATGTGCAAGGCAGATGGAACAGCCTCAGTCAGAGTCACACCTGAAATTCCCATCACCATCTAAGTATGTGGCGGAGTGTCTGGGGAAACTGAGGCACACACCGGACTTTCTTTTTGTAGGACAGTAAAACTTAATGCAACAATACGGAGTCCAACAAAATCATCACAAGGCAGTAGCCTCCCCACTTCACCATATCTCTCCCCTCTTGAATATCAAAGTGTGTGAAGTCAGTTAGCCAGTGACCTGGAGTAGTATAGACCCCCCATCTCTACAGCAGGGCATTGGCTATACTACAGGTACCCCTTAAACATGGACCACCTCTGTGCTGTAACCCTGCAGGAGCAGACCGCTGCCTGGGAGATGAGCTTTAGCCCTTTTCATTTGGGGCAGGCAGGTCTGGGGAGAGCGGTCTGTGTAAACAGTGACGTGTCACACAGAAAGGTAAAGCTGCAGCCTTCTAAGGGATCACACCATAGCAGGACATCCCTTCTCTGTGGCTGCCTAGTTCTGGTGTCAGAGCAGAAGCTTGTTACTCAAGTACACAGTGGGGCGTCTTTTCTTACCACTTTCATGCACCTGCATTAACACCGTACCATTCCCAGGACCTGAGGAAGCGAACTCCACAAAGGGCTTGTCAATGTCTGGGCTTACCAGCACAGGGGCCCTAACTTGGGCCTCCTTCAGCACATAGAGAGCTCCCTGCCACTGATTGGCCCAGACCGCCTGGTCTGGCTTACCCTTCTTACGGAGCTCAGTGATGGGGGCAGTGATAGAGATCAAGTGGGGCCCAAACTCTGATAGCACCCCCACCTTCCACTTTCCAGCTTTGATTGTAAGCTAGTCCCCCTGAAGCCCACCCAATACTTTGTTGACTTGGGACACGTGATTCTCCCCATGTGTAGACACAAATATCATCAATGTAAGAAAGAGCAAAACCCTGCATGCCCCCAGCAGCTGATCTACCAGGTACTGCAAGATGGAAGGTGTCCTCTTAAGGTTGAAAGGAGGGATTAGGTTAATCAGAGAGCCCAGAGGGTTCATAAAATTGAATTTTAGTCTGGCATCTGGACCCACCAGTATTTACCAGTAGCCCTAGGTCAGGTCCATAATGGAGATGTAACTAGCTCCCTCCTGCTCGTCTAGATGGCCATCAAGCCTAGGCATGGAGTAGACGGCAGACATGGTGATGAACCTTAGCTTCAGATATTCCACACAAAAGCAGATCAACCCATCCTTTTGGGGGACCAGCAGCACAGGAGAAACCCAAAGGCTTGAGGGCAGTTGTATCGGTGATAGAGACACCTTGTCGTGGAACTCTCTTTCTTGGTCTTGGGTGCAAAAGCCTGCGCCGCTCCCATGATAGACGGATTGTAACTTATCGTTTTCAGTGGTAGAGTCTGCTGGATCTGTAAATCCTATTTCTGCATGTGTCATTTTTGTATCTGACGTTATAAAGATAGTCTACATCAGAGATCAGCCACCCATGGAGTGCCAAGAGCAGCATGTAAACCCGTTTGCATTGTCACTTGAGGTGGGAGCGCACTGCCTCTCCCCGTTTCCCCCATGTAGCCGGGAGCTTGCTCCAAGCTATGCCACCTACGGATTAACAAAAGACCAGCTAACGCTACCAATCACTACCTAAATGGTAAAGCTCTGCATTGTAATTGATTTATTAACATGGCTCTCGTACGTAGGACTAACATGGACTTTTAAAAGTATCACGAGTGCTCAGATCGTACATAAAGTTCAAAAGGTCAATTTTCAGCACTCTGCCTCCAAAAGGTTGCTGACCTCCATCCTACATATCTGTGTTCCAAATGTTTGTCTCTGTGAAGCTTTCAACAGGAGATGTGGCATCCCTGTTGTGAGTACAGCTTGTGAGGGCAGAGCGGTACTTAGTTAACAAATGGTTGCAATGGTGGCCAATCCACGCCAGAAAAATTCTGCTGCCTATATTCAGACGAGTGAGCAGGCAATGGCTGAGTGCTTAAAAGGGACAAAGACAGGTGATTTCACTCATGTGACAATCTCCACCTTGTACTGTACATTTGCACAAAGAAAACTACAGAATTCCCTCAGAGGGGAAAGATATAAAGAGGGCCCCAGAATTCCTCCACCTTTTGTCTTCACCCTGCCTTGGCTAAAACCTAAGAAAGACAAACAACTTTAACAGAGACCCAGGTAAGGATAAGACCATTTTTGACCTGAAGATTTCACCTGATATAAAGGCAGCTATTTAGGATAAGACCTCACAAGTGACTAGGGCCATGTCTACACTAGCAAGTTCTTTCAAAAGATTTTTGAAGGGGGCTCTTTCTAAATATCCAGTGTGGGATCTACACTCAAAAAGTGCTGTTTTAAAAGTAAATCGAAGGAACACGACACTTTGAAAGCACTCTTCCCCTCCCAGTCAGGAAGAGTGCCTTCTTCCTGAAGATACTTTCAAAAGAAAACTTGTGTATATGATCCGCAAGTTGCTCTTTTGAAAGGGGAGTCCTCCAGGGCACTGGACAGGTGGCACACGGTGATTCACTGGCCAGCACAATTTCCCTGTGTCTGGCCATGTTTAAAGCCTCAGGTACTCAGAAACCCCATGGAGGAAGCTGAGAGTGTGCTGGCAGCAGGAAAGGCATGGGCCAACAGCAGTCCACCCTTGTGTCAGCTCCCCTCTGGACAGAGCCACCCCATTGCTGCAATAGCCAGCATCCAGGAGCCTCGTGACCCCCAGGAGATCCCCAACAAGCTGGCCAAGGGCTTAAAGGAGACCCCAAGAGCACCAAAAAGCAGGTCCCATCATGGTTCAAGCCAGAGCTGTGGGATATTCTTGTCCTCTGTGGGGATGAGGTGGTCTTTCTGGAGACCACTGGCAGGTACAGGAATGCCCCAGCCTTCTCCTGGCTGGCCACTGGCCTGGCTGCCCATGGGCACCACCCTGCAACCAGGCAAAGTAAGGTCCAAAGTGAAGGAGGTGCAGCAGGCCTATATGAGGGTAAAGAACATGGTTGGCTGCTCAGGGGCAGCACCCACCAGCTGCCCCCACTATGAGGATTTACACAGTCTCTTCTGGGCCAAGGAGACAGCCCCCCTGTTATGGTGCTGGAGGGGCCCAAGACGCAGCCTTAGACAGTGGCAGAGGAGCTGCCCAGACCCTCAGGCCAGACCACCACCCCAAGAGGCGGAGCCAGATGTCAGACGAAGAGAGATCCACAGATGGCAAACTGATCGATGCCATCCCATCAGGGTCATCCAGCCGGGCACCCTCGATCAGGGCCTCTCCCAAGTTCCTCAAGGGACCCTCTTGTAGGTACCCACTACATCACACACCTTGGGCATGGGGAGGGAATGCCCACCTCCACCACAGCCAGCAGTGGGCTGGCCACATGGCTGCTTGACCCAGTATGGAAACACCCCACATGGCCACATCTCCCGGCCTGTGGAGACGGCCATATGCGACACTCAGCACCCGCTCCTATGGAGAGCACAGCCAGCCGCACGCCCAGGGGGTCTGTGGACAGTGCATGGTGCATGTCCCACCCATGTGGGGACACCTCGGTGCCTGGGGGGGGTGGGAGGGTTTGCCGACAGGGGATGGGGAGTATGGCCCTCAGGGCTGGGATGCAGGACTGATGCGCCATCTCCCACTTCCCTTCTGTCCCTACAGCTCCACTGTCCAGGTGCCAGGTGAGCTCCTTCCAGAGGCTGGAAAGTCCTTCAGTGGCTGCGGAGGAGGCTGGGGCATCCCCACCACTAGTGTCTGGGCAGGCCCGTGCCCAGAAGCCACATCGCTGCTGGAAGAATAAGGAGGCTGCCACCCACATGGCTGCCCTGCATGAGCAAAACGACATTCTTTGGGAACGGCTGGAGCTGGAGTAGGCCAATGTGTCCTGGCTGTGCTGTGCCCCTTGCTGAGCCTAAGGCCACTGCACCTCTCCCATCCCCCTACCTCCCATGGTCCCAACCCCATCCCAGCCCCAATGGGGACCCAGGACTTGGGGTGGCAGGAGTTCCCACAGCTGCTGTGGCTCACAAGCCCTCACCCCCACAAAGGACTAAGGTCCCCCACCCTCATCCCAGGACCCCCCTGCAAGTTACCTTGCCCCCGCCCTCATCCCAGGACCCCCCTGCAAGTTACCTTGCCCCCGCCCTCATCCCAGGACTCCACAATGTACATAGTTCCCTGATGTAATACTTGAAAGTTTGGTTTTCTCATTTTCTACTAGTTCTAGTTTCTTTGAGTAAATGACTCCGCATTACTGGGGGGATGGTGTGAGGAGTGGATGTGTGGGAGGATTCCTGGTGCGGGAGTGGTGAGTGGTGGATGGGTGGGAGGGCTCTGTGGGGGCTGGCTTTGGAAGGGTCACTGGGGCTCTCAAGCAAAGGCCTCATGGATGGCCTCCCTGACCTGCATGCCATGCCTGTGGGCCTGGCGACATGGAGCATTGGCCCACTGCTAATAGCTAGGGTTGGCCTCTGCAGCCCACACCTGCATAAAGAGCTCGTGCTTCCTTTCCACCATGCTGTGGAGAACACAGCATGGCCCCACAGCAGCCGGCTGTTAGCCGATGGCCAAGGATGTTTGGTGAGGTGCCAGCTATGCCCGTTTTATACCATCCGTGACTTTAACTGCTAGAGCTCAGAGCCCCTTCGCAGTGGGCAGTCAGGATTGACTGACAGGCACCCCAAGAGTTTGCCCCATGGAGGCGGCACAACTCAACGCTACGCTCTTAGTACTCTCACCTAATGGCCAGGCTTTATAGCCAAAACGGCTGAGGTTCTTTAATTGTGTTGGCTGCTTTACAGTAACCCAGAGAAACAAGTCAGGCTTATGCAGAAACGGTTACCCAAAATTTATTAAACTAGATTCTAATCATGTGGTTACAAAATTGCTAGTGCCTACTTATTCAAATGTATAGATGTTACACACACAAACAAGTTACAAAACTGAAGCCACTATCCCAAAGAAAAAAAACAAAGTATAGAGCTCTATTTCAAAATATGTGTACACTAAAGATAGGAGATCAGGTGTGGGTGCTTCTTACCCTCCTTGCATCTCTCGATTCCAGCGGTGCCAAGCCAGGATCGGTCACTCAATTCCGCGGAAAGACGAATAAGGGACAAGGCTCAGGGACCCTTTTAGCTGCAGAAGCCTTGGGAGGCTGTCACTTATCTGACCAGCAGATAGATAGTGAAAAGCACTCAAAAATCATGGTGCTGTAGGTAGCATACTTATACCTCTGTATTCTTTTATTCTCTTTCTCCTTTCTTATGCCAAAGTGGGGCTGGTCTGTCTGGGCGACGCCAGCTCTCGCAAGAGTAGTTTACACTTGCAAGGGAGAGAAACAATAAGTTTCGACTACTGGACATTCCTTTTATTAGGGTAAATATTTTCCCACCTAGGATGTTGGTGTGTGTGCATCACGTTATTTAGTAGGGGCTAAGAGCCATGTCTGTCACAGCTTCTCCGTCTGCTGTGAGCCTAATCGTTGTATATGTTCCCAGAGGCACATTGCAGCAGCACACCTGTGCTTTCTCACAGCTTCAAAGGCTGTGCTGGAATTTATGTTAAGTGCCCTGTTGTTTTGGCTCCCTTGTGTTCCCAGCAATGCTGGTCTGAGAGGGGGCTGGCTGTCTGGCTACACCGGCACATTGTGCAGACCAACCTTCAGCCATGCCAGGAGGCACCTAAAATGGCCCTTCAGGTGCCCGAACGTGCACTCCATGGGGTTGTGGGCCTGGCTGAGCCAGATGTTAAAAAGGTCCTTTGTCAGGTCCATGTGTAGGGCTGCATGATCCAGGGGTGTCGGGGGTAGGTGATGTCAGCCACCATGCAGACAGACCAGGAACTCCTATGGGGATATAGGTCCCCTCTGCCATCCTCTACCCAAGCCACAAGCTCTTGAACACTCAAGCAACATGGGCCCGGCCCAACCAGCCCACACAGACATCCATAAAGCATCTTTTTTCATCAGCCTTGGCTTGAAACACCACCAAGTGGTACCCATTCCTGGTGATGAAACAGCCTGCACTGTGGTCTGAGGCACGGATCACAATTTGAGTCCCACCCAGCACTCCACAACAGTTGGGGAACCCCAGCACGGTGAATCCTGCAATGACCTCGTTAAGGTCCCCAGTGTGGACAACCCTCTGCAGGTGGATGGTGTTGATCACCCTTATGACTTACATAGCATAGAAAGTGTATGTTCTTGTGAGTGCATGGTGGGGTGCACCAGACCTGCACATCCCTGTTCCCCTTCCCCATTCTCTCTCTCTTGCAGCCAGTATACCCTCCAGGGCCAGACTCCTCTGTCCCCTTCAGTACCCCTTCCTCTGTCCCTTCCTGGGCCCCTCTGCCCTGTCCCTCCAGGCCCCATTGCACCACTGCCCCGTCCCTGAGGGTCCCACTTGCCTGGCAGCCCCTTCCCTGTGGCAGGTGCATGATGTCAGCATGCTTTACCTCCATGAGGATGGCCCCAGTAGTCACCCTGCACACGCTGAACTGGTGGCCCATGGACCGGTAGCCATCCAGGGTGACCAGCTTCTACACCACAATGGCAACCTGCTTCTCAATAGGGAGAATGGGCTGCATGCAAGTGTCCTGGTCTTGGCAAGCCAGTGGTACAGCTCCAGAAACATCCACTTGGTCATGCAAGAATTCTGGAGCCAGCATTCCTGGTCCCACTCACCCATCATGAGCTCGTTGCACCTCTCAGAGTTCATGAGATAACTCCATAGGTACCAGAGCACGCAGGAGAGGGGATGTGGATGGGGATCTGTGGAGGAGCCTACATAACCACAGCACTTCAGGTCACCCGCTGGAGGAACTGGAGGGTGGCAATGACTAAAGTGGCTGGCAAGTAGACCACAGTGTCGAGGAAACCCCTGCTGGGGAGCTGCTGGGGATTCAAGGGGGTGTCCACTTGGTGTCCAGCCCCTGCACAGGGTCTGCTGTGCTGTAGACGGCTCAGCAGGCCTCACCATGTGCAGGGCAGGGGTGCTGGGGAGAGGCCTTTCAAGGGAGCAGCTGGGGCTGTGTGGATGCTCTCTTTTGAAAGAGCAGATTGAGCTTTTGAAAGAATGGATCACACGCTCCATCGGCTCTTTGTAGCTGTGTCTACACGTGCACACTACTTCGAAGTAGCGGCACCAACTTCGAAATAGCGCCCGTCGCAT
Organism: Carettochelys insculpta; assembly: GCF_033958435.1. Taxonomy (NCBI): domain Eukaryota; kingdom Metazoa; phylum Chordata; order Testudines; family Carettochelyidae; genus Carettochelys; species Carettochelys insculpta. The sequence continues at coordinate 8,029,885 of NC_134137.1, forward strand.
CTACACGCGTCGGGCGCTATTTCGAAGTTAACTTCGACGTTAGGCGGCGAGATGTCGAAGTCGCTAACCTCATGAGGAGATAGGAATAGCGCCCTACTTCGACGTTCAACGTCGAAGTAGGGACCGTGTAGACGATCCGCGTCCCGCAACGTCGAAATTGCTGGGTCCTCCATGGCGGCCATCAGCTGAGGGGTTGAGAGATGCTCTCTCTCCAGCCCCTGCGGGGCTCTATGGTCACCGTGGGCAGCAGCCCTTAGCCCAGGGCTTCTGGCTGCTTCTGCAGCAGCTGGGGATCTATGCTGCAGGCACAGGGTCTGCAACCAGTTGTCAGCTCTGTGTATCTTGTGTTGTTTAGTGCAACTGTGTCTGGGAGGGGCCCTTTAAGGGAGCGGCTTGCTGTTGAGTCCGCCCTGTGACCCTGTCTGCAGCTGTGCCTGGCATCCCTATTTCGATGTGTGCTACTTTGACGTGTAGACGTTCCCTCGCTGCGCCTATTTCGATGTTGGGCTGAGCAACGTCGAAGTTGAACATCGACGTTGCTGGCCCTGGAGGACGTGTAGACGTTATTCATCGAAATAGACTATTTCGATGTCGCAACATCGAAATAAGCTATTTCGATGTTGGCTGCACGTGTAGACGTAGCCTGTGTGTATATGTGCTCTTGCAAAAGATAATCTTCCACAAGGTCTCTTTTGGAAAATCATCTTTTGAAAGATTGCTGTAGTGTAGATGTATCCTAGGTGATTAGCACAAGAGAATTAGCTTTGCATTTTCTCTTTTGTTAATTTGGTAACTCACTTTGATCTCATTATCATCAATAACAACCATGAGCTCAGCATCCATTGGTGTCTGATTCCTCATTCTATATTTCCTTCCACCTCTGCCTGTCCAGCGTGGAGTGGCTTAGTTCCTGTAGACTAGCTCGGCACCAATCTACTATACCATCTACTCGTTCTCTGCATCGTCTGCCTCCCCTATTCAAACTGTCCATTATGACAAATACCAGGGTCTTGATTTTTTGTCATCGTTCATTTTGCATATATATCCAAATAGCTGTGACTTTATCTGCCTGTTCTTATTTATAACCACTTGCATATGACTTTTGGTTAATGAAAATTCTTTTGTTTATAATCAAACCAGTTTTAAAGTGTTATTACCTGGGGAGGGCTACAACTGTGCGTATCTTCCTCTTCATTGATAAAGGGGGCTCACCTAAGGAGCCCTCCCAGGGCAAATCTTTTGTGCAGAGAGGGACATATTTGTTAGGGGTTTTGATCTGTTCTGCAGGTAGATTTCCTGGGCACTGTGCCCTAAAACTGCATCCACTCAGAGATGTGGTTAAGCAATGTCTGCATTTCTATGCGGGGAAGGGCAGTAAATCCAACTCTGTGTTTGGCTGGTAGAGACCAGAGAATCCGGCTTGATAGGACAAAGCTGTGGGGAGCTCCAGGGAGAAAGAAGTTGGACGTGAGTGTAATGATCATCACAGTGGGGAACATCTCTAGAGGGTCTTCTGTGACCGCACCACAAAACACTGAGTTTTTCTCCCCATGGCTCTGAAAGGAGACTGCCTTACAGTGGCATGTGAGCCTGTATCTACCCGGTGAACAGTCAGGTTAATGGCATTACTGGTCAGACGACAGATGTTTGTGACGGTAGCACCGCTCTAATCTCTGTCTGCTGGACAGGTGGTATCTGGTCAGAGAGCGGAATAGACTCCTGCAAGGGGCCAGCTCTGGTCTCAGGGAACAGACACACTAAGGGATCATCTCCCTGCCCAAGCCAGTGTCTGCACTGAGAGCACCAAATTCTCCCTGCCCCAGTACAGTTTATCTTATTGCCATGGTACACTTAGTCGCTGAGAGCCCTGTTGGAAAGTTCTACCACATGATATCCTTCACTCTGCTGAGTGGCAGCCGTGAATTGGCTATGCCAGGATTGCTGCTGCTTGTTCTTCTGCATGACTGTAAGAACCATCACATGATCACTGGTGCCAGTGCAGCTAGAGACCCAGCTTGTCCAGCTGGCCAGAGTGTAGTCGGTGGGACCACCTCAATCTTTTTGAAAAGTCAATGCCTGCCCTTACCTCTAATACCCCCCACCCGTGTCATTAGGGAACCTGGCCACGGTGAGCCTCTGCTGGCTGTGTAGGCCTTAGTGATCCCTGCAATTGTCTGACTGCTCTCAGGTTCCCTCCCATCCTCAGTCAGTTGGGAGTCCAAGCTGCCCTCAGGATCTGCCTTTTTGCTCCTCACTGGCAAACGTACCAGCTCCCACGAGTGATCATTCTCCTCCAACTGAGCAACTGAGCAATAGTTTTGGTGGACTAGCCAAGGCACAACCTCCTCTCCTGGCACAGCTCAGCAATGTCCTTCTTAAGGAAATGGTCATAGGCCATTTCCCCACTATTCTCAAGGTGTTGGGCTCACAGGACTGTATTTTCAGTGCCATATGATTCCCAGGAAAAATCCCTTCCGAGTGCCTGCCTTCTTGAATGTCACAACCCTTGGTGAAGGTTGAGAGTCATAGTCTCTGACAACTGGGACCGATTTCCATAATCCCCATGAGAAACCCCGAAGCAGTTATGACACCTGACTCTGATGGACCACAAACTCTAGTTAAACTGTAGGCTCTCTGCCTCCAAGAACCACCCCAGTCATTTACTGCCTGATGCTTTATTTATATAGTCCATCCCACTACTGCCACCAGATGTCACTGAAGTGTGAAGAGTCCGCGGGTCCCATATCCCCATCCACCATCAGATCTGATTCTCAGGCAGCAGGTAAAAAGGAAGGTTTATTAGTTGTCAGAGCCACAGACTAGAACATACATCTCGGCCCAGGAACCAGAAAGAGTCAATGCAGAGTGACCCACACATACACCAGTTTCCCTACTACCCTCAGGCCAGTCTCTCCTGTCTCTGGTCTCCTTCCAAGGCAAAAGATGTCACGCCTCCTTGCTCAGGTCATGAAGGGCATCTGCAATTGTCCATGTGCAAGGCCACCAGGACAACCTCATTCAGTGTGAATAACTCTTGAATTTCCATCACAACCCAGGAGTTTGGTGCGGCACCCAAGGAAAGCAAGGCACACACAAGCTTCACTATAGGACGGTAAAATCACAAGCAACAATAGAGAGTCCCCTCAAGTCCTCAGAAGGAAAACAACAATACCCACTGTGCCACATTCATTGATACTGTTCTCCCTCCTCTTGACGTGGGGAGGATTTGCAAGAAACTCAGAAGAGTTTTGTCAAGTTTCAAATGATAGCAGTAAAGAACATTAGGAAACACGATCCCAACTGTGCCCTATGACACAATGGCGTCTAAACTAGCTCTTACCACTCAAGAAGAAAATCTTGGGATCATCGTACATAGTACACTGAAAACATTGGCCCAGTGTGCAGCACCAGTCAGAGAAGCCAATAAAATTTTGAGGACAATTGGGAAAGACCTAGATAAAAAGACAGACGTTATAATAATTCCTTATAAAAACATCACACAGTCTGGGTCTACACGAGCACTCCCCTTTCCAAAGGGGGAGGCTAATGAGACACTTCAGGGTATGCTAATGAGGCACTGTAATGAATATGCAGCACCAAATTAACATAACAGTGGCCACAGCACTTCAGAAATGCCACTTTTGATCACGCATGGCTCGTCTACATAGGGATCTTTTTGAAAGGAGCCTGCACACGTGGAAATCCCCTTATTCCTATAACCAAACAAGGTTGCTAGTGTAGACCCAGCCATAATGAATACCCTGTGAAGTTTGGGTTGCTTCAGCTCAAAATGGCTCTCAGTCATGCTGAAGGGGCATAACAAGAGGGGCTGCACAGAGATCAGTTTTGGGCCAGGTTCTGCTCAATATCTTCATCCACAGATAGACAGATAGATAGATAGATAGATAGATAATGGCAAAGAAAGAACAGTTATAAGGTCCGTGACCAACACACAGCTGGGAGGGGATGCATGTGCTTTGGAGGTTAGGATTATAATTTTAAATGATTGAGACTAAGTAGATGTGGTCTGATGTAAATAGGATGAAATTCAATATGAAGAAATATAAAATACTCCACTTAGGAAGGAACAATCAGTTGGACTCATACATATGTTATATAACTACCCATTAAGGAATATAGCAGAAAGGAGTCTAGGGGTCATAGCTAACCAAAAGCTAAATATGAGTCAACGAAGTGATACTGTTGAAAAAATCAAAAAGCATTTGAGAATATATTAAAAGGATTGTTGTAAAAAATAAGCAGTGATTTTTTTCCACTCTAGTCTGCGCTGATTGGACCCCAACTGAAGCTCTGTGTCAATTTCTGAGCGTGACATTACAGGAAAGGTGTGGAACAATTGGGGAAGATACTGAGAAGAGCAATTGAAATCATAAAAGTCTAGAAAACATGGCCTATGAGGGAAGATTGAAAGAACTGAGTTATTCAGTTTGAAAAAGAGAAGATAGAGAGGGTTGTTACAAGAAAGTGGGAAAAAAAACATATTCTCCTTAACCTCTGATGATACACAAGAATCAATGGGCTAAAACTGCAGCAAAAGAGGCTTAGTTTTAAAAACAGAAAAAATTTCCTGTCACGGTTCAAAAGGGAGGTCTCCTAAGGAAGTTGTGGAATCTCCGTCATGGGAGATTTTTAAGAGCATGTTAGGCGAACACCTGTCAGGGATGGTCTAGATGGTGCTTGGTCCTGCTATGAGTGCCGGAGATTTGACTTCATGGCCTCTCCAGGTTTACCTCCACTTCTATGATTTAGTCATCTGAAAACCTTTTGGAAATTTCTGTTTCGTATTTTTTCACAAAGCACAATTTGAAATCTAGATTTGTCTTTTAATTCTTCAACAATGGTTAGTGTGTATTTTAAAAGTTCCCGCTGAAAATGACTTCTAAATTCAGTGCACTAGGTGGTAATTTATTTGATCCCAAGGTGATGTTTTAGCTTAACACAGAAGTTCATTGCCTGGGATTGTTATGCTACCAGGAAAAGCAAGTTAATATGTTTGATCCACACCATGCCAATAGTATATCAATGGGAACACAGCAATTCTTTCTGATCGAAGATTAAATGCATCTAAGTATTCTCTTCTCTATCACTGCAGTTTATTTGATGTAACTTCACACAGACATAAATATTAGTTTCAGAACATCCCACACATTTATCCAATATATGCTGTGATACTGATAAAAAGCACCTACTAATAAGAAAGTGTGTCAGGACAAACACATCTCAAGATGACAGCAAGCAGCTGTTCCAAATCATACTCGAGTAGCCAATCTCCTATGAACTCACAAAACACCTAGGTCATAGTGAGCCCTACTGGATTCTTGCTTTTCCTATCTTTTAATAAACCTCTAAGAACACAGGCATCTAGACTCAGGGTTTTGATTTGCTTATAGTCTTCTATCCTCTGCTACTTTTTTGTCCTCTACTCCCATTCTGATTACCAAAAAATGGCAAGAGAGATTGTGACCTTGCATTTAAAGGCCTGATTTGCAATTTATTCATACCCATCCGGTGTCCCATCGTATTAATTCTTAGTGACAGAATGCACATTATATGCTCACAATTGGCTTGATAGCATTTTGGAGGTGCATATTCCACACAACAGGGTAACAAACTGAAGTTCTCCAATGCTTATTAACACAATGGTCACTTTTGAACATTTTGAGAAAGTCCACATTTCCTGAAACTGCTTCCAAATATTAGCACTTCCCAGCTGAAATGTTTGATTTATACTCCAGGTTTTCAGAACCATTAGGCATAGATAAATTGGGAAATACCGGTCACCACATCATTGTACATTTACTAATTTCAGTGTTTTAGTTGCTTTCCTAAGATTGAGTTTCTCAGTTTGATCAAGAAGTCTGCTCATTATGATTCTATCGGAAATTCACCTTGGTTCAGAAAACTGTAGTATCTCTGATGGTCTGGAAGTCCATGAAAGGCCGAGTAACAGGTTTCATGGAGGAAGGGGGTCTCAAGGATAACAATGAGAGAGCTAAGGTGATGGGAATTCAGAAATATTGAGAGAAGAAAATGATGTTGGACTGATAGGGTGTGAGGAGATTTTCAGATGGTGATAATAAAACAGTGTTGAGTTCACAAATATTCCACATGAAGATGGATTACAAAACGATCAGAAATAACATCCCTGACATTACCACAGCTAGTCTGGTGTCTGATATCTGTAAGTTTGTTCTCACCCACAATTACTTCCGATTTGGGGGAAACTTATACCTCCAGATATGGCAGTGGGCCCACATGGCCTCACAATACGTTAATATATTTACCGCTGACTTGAAACAATGATTCTTTAGCTCTCATCCCCTATTACCCCTCCTTTATTTATGATACATAAATGACATCTTTATCATTTGGACCCATGGTAAAGAGACTCTAGAAAAATTCCACAGAGACTTTAACAATCTGCACACTACCATCAACTTATGCCTAGACCACTCCACATGAGAGAGACATTTTCAGGACATTAGAGTACAAATCAATGATGGCCTGATCAATACCAAACTCTACCGGAAACCCACTGGCCACTGTACTTACCTACACAATTCCAGCTTCCGTCCTGCACGCACAACAAGATCCGCTGTTTACAGTCAAGCCCTTAGGTACAACTGTATCTGCTCTGATCCTACTGACAGAGACCAAAACCAACTAGATCTCTACCAAACATACATAAACCTGAATTACCCACTCGGAGAAGTAAAAAAACAAATTGACAGGGGTAGACGAATACCCAGAAACCAACTACTCCAAGATAGGCCCCAAAAAGCCAATAACAGAACACCACTGGTTATTATCTGCAGCCCCCAACTCAAACCACTACAACGCATCAATAAAGACCTACAACCTATCCTAAATCAGGGTGCCACACTCCTGAAGGCTTGAGGTGGCAGACCTGTTCTCTCCTACAGACAACCTCCCAACCTTATGAGGATTCTCAATAGCTACCACAGGCTATACCATTATAATACCAGTCCTGGAACTTTTCCTTGCAAGAAGGACCATTGCCATCTTTGTCCACGTATCTATTCTGGAGATATCATCACTAGACCTAACCATGTTATTCACAGAATCACAGGCACATTCGCTTGTTCCTCAACTAACATCATATATGCCATCATGTGCCAACAATGCCCACATATCATGTATATAGGACAGAATGCAAACCCTCTTCGACAAAGAATGAATGGACACAAAACAGACATCAAAAAACTCCTAACTCACAAACCTGAGCCATTCTGTTAATGACCTGAACATCTGAGTTTTACTGAAAAGGAACTTTAACAACCATTTACAGAGGGAGCCCTCAGAACTGTCATTTATACTCAAATTCGACACATTAACAAGTGGTTTGAACTGGGACAGCAATTACCCGACCCATTTTTAGGACTCTTTTACATACTTTGTTTTATCTAACTCTTAAATTCCCCACCCAATATCCCACTCCTGCTGGCCCCTTTGCTCTTCTGATTTGTCAACCATGATAACAATTTTTTGACCTCTGTGATTTATATATTGAGTCAGTACTGGTAAGGCGATGATCTGAAGAAGTGGGTCTATCCCATGAAAGCTCATCACCTAATAAATTATTTTGTTAGTCTTTGCCGTTCTTATGTGACTGCTTTTTTGTTTTGAGCATTAAGCTCAGCATAACTGGGACTCAGCATGCTTGATCAAATCGGAAATTACCCATCCCGCTTTTGTCATGCAAGTGTAAAACAACTGGCCTCAGGCAAGCACATTCAACAGGTGTATTTGCCCACTTTTTCACGAAGTTCTTTGGTTTTCACCCCATAAATGATAGGATTGAGCATGGTGGGGAGGAGGAAATTGAGGTTGGACAAGATGATGTGAACATGAGGAGCGAGGCCTGGACCAAATCGATGTGTCAGAACAGACAAGAGGCCGGGAGGATAAGAAATCATGATCACAGAGATGTGGGCTGTGCAGGTGCTGAAGGCTTTCTGGTGGGCTCTCCTGGAGGAGATTCTGAGGACAGCTCTAAGGATTAAACCATAGGACAAAGCAACGAGTGTGAGGTCGAACCCAAAGACTAAAAATGCTACTAACACACCATACAGCCTGTTCACTGTGATGTCTCCACATGATATTTTTGCCACAACTATGTGCTCACAATGTGTATGGGGAATAATGCGATTGGTGCAGAATTGCAGCTGGCTCAGGAGAAGGGGCAGGGGCAGAACAAAGAGAACAGCTCTTGTTAAGCCCATGAGCCCTACAATCACTATTCGCGCATTGGTGAGAATGGTGGTGTATCTCAGAGGGTTACATATGGCAACATAGCGATCATAAGCCATTGTTACAAGCACAGCTGAGTTCATAATGGAAACCATGTAAAGAAAGAACATCTGCGTGAGGCAGCCAGCCTTAGTAATATCTTTCAAACTGAACCAAAATATACACAGCGCTGTTGGCATCGTGGAAGTAGACATGACGATGTCTGTGAGAGCCAGCATGCAGATCAGCAGGTACATCGGCTTGTGCAAGGTCTCCTCTTTGCCTACCACAAAGAGAATAGTGAAATTTCCCAAGAGACCGATAAAGTAGAATGCAGTGAAAGGAACGGAAATCCAGAGGTGAGCAGTTTCCAGGCCAGGGATACCCATTAAAATGAATGTAGTGGTGTCAGAGGGAGTGATGTTGAAATTGGCCATCAGGTGACAGATCTGTTGGTCAGAGATGCTAAAGGTACCTGTGAATGGACAGAAGCACTGCTAGGAGTGTTACACACTTATAATACAATAGGTATTACATAGTTATTACAGATCTGGAAATGGTGGTGAGCCATGAGCCGACCACATTCATAGATGTCACCAAGCTATTTGGGTCACATATAACTCCAGAAAAGTCCTCAAAGGATTCTTACCAAATCAGGGGAACGAAGAGAGTGATGGTGGAGAAAAATGCTTGTTAAGAGCTGCTGCAAGTCTGCCAATTGTATGAAAAATCTTGAACCCCTCAAACACCCAACAAGGTTCTACTACGAATGTATGAACTCAGGACAGGGACCTGGCTTCATTGCATACAGCTCTGTGAAATACTGCTCACAGTGCAAGCATAGGTAAAAACCCAGTAAAATGTTGGGATCCCAGAAGACTGGGAAGGGAAATCTTAGAGAAAACTCAATGGGATAAAATCAGTCAAAGATGTGCCCTACTCTGGACTTACCTTTGTGGTACTGGGCACCCTTCTCCCACAGGATACTGCAGAACTAGAGGGGTTAAGGACTAGAAATGAGAATGATTCAGTAGCAGAGGTTGCAAACACTGACATTCTTACCTTGCAAAAGGAGGCCAATAAGAGGACTGATTACATGAAACGTGGGAATTCAGAACAGACGACAAATGAACGCTTTGTACTCTAAAAGCATCGTTAGTCTGAAAAACTCATTGCCAAAAGAAGGAAGTGAGGACATGTGCTAAACGATAACGAAGCAGGATCTGGATATTGACATAGTATAACGTAATCCAATGCCTTGAAGTTGAAGTAATTCTGGCTGCAAATCAGATGCACGTGTTTTGAGTAATTAATTGTTGCATCAGTTTATCAAGGGCCTTGGCAGATTCCGCATCAGTGAGGATTTTTAAACCAAGGTTGGACATTTCTCGAAAAGAACTCTGCTAGAAATAACTGTGGGGAAATTCTGAGGCCCCACTGCTACAGGCTTGTGTTATACAGAACAGCAGACCACAAGGGCGACTCCGTCCTTGGAATACATATACATGGCACCGGGAGTCAGCAGAAAGCATTCTGCCTGCCAGCCTGCCCCAATCTTTCTGGAGACATACTGATTCCTGCACAGGACTGGGCTGAATTGAACCAGAGGAGGAGAAACTCGCACGTGACCATGCACCGGGGCAATGTTACATGACCTGTATTTCATGAGGCTGAGCTATCCCATGATGCACCGCAAGACTGAAAATTTGTGTGAGAAAAAAACAGACCAGATCCCATCGATGCTCCACACTTGGGTGTGTGTGCACAACACTCAGCATGAACAGTGAACAGCGCTGGCCCACAGCTGGTCCGAGAACATCCGAGATTTGACGTCTGGGTGCCAGCGGCGGCCCATGGTGTGAGTGAGCCGACGGGGCACCTTCACTCGTCAGAAATGTTTATCAAGGCCCAAACGTTCCCAGAGTTGCCCACTGTCATTCCCTAAGGTGCATACGTCTCGGTGGGCACCTTGTTCCTTTTCTGTACTTCCCCCCTGGTGCGTAAGGGTGTGACAAGAGCAAGAGCACAGGTACCCTGGCGTTTACTACCAAGTGCAAACCAGTCTGCTCACACCCGTCCCACTGTCTCCAGGGCTGCTCATTTCTGTTTGAACCCCCTGCCTTCTCCCACAACACCCAGCGCTCCCTGCTTCTGCCGTACACCCGCTGCCTTCTCCCACAACACCCAGCGCTCCCTGCTTGTGCCCTGCACCCGCTGCCTTCTCCCACAACACCCAGCGCTCCCTGCTTCTGCCGTACACCCGCTGCCTTCTCCCACAACACCCAGAGCTCCCTGCTTCTGCCGTACACCCGCTGCCTTCTCCCACAACACCCAGCGCTCCCTGCTTCTGCCGTACACCCGCTGCCTTCTCCCACAACACCCAGCGCTCCCTGCTTCTGCCGTACACCCGCTGCCTTCTCCCACAAAACCCAGCGCTCCCTGCTTCTGCCGTACACCCGCTGCCTTCTCCCACAACACCCAGCGCTCCCTGCTTCTGCCGTACACCCGCTGCCTTCTCCCACAACACCCAGCGCTCCCTGCTTCTGCCGTACACCCCCTGCCTTCTCCCACAACACCCAGCGCTCTCTGCTTGTGCCGTACACCCCCTGCCTTCTCCCACAACACCCAGCACTCCCTGCTTGTGCCGTACACCCCCTGCCTTCTCCCACAACACCCAGAGCTCCCTGCTTCTGCCGTACACCCACTGCCTTCTCCCACAACACCCAGCGCTCCCTGCTTCTGCCGTACACCCGCTGCCTTCTCCCACAACACCCAGCGCTCCCTGCTTCTGCCGTACACCCGCTGCCTTCTCCCACAACACCCAGCACTCCCTGCTTCTGCCGTACACCCCCTGCCTTCTCCCACAACACCCAGCGCTCCCTGCTTCTGCCGTACACCCGCTGCCTTCTCCCACAACACCCAGCGCTCCCTGCTTCTGCCGTACACCCGCTGCCTTCTCCCACAACACCCAGCGCTCCCTGCTTCTGCCGTACACCCGCTGCCTTCTCCCACAACACCCAGCGCTCCCTGCTTCTGCCCTGCACCCCCTGCCTTCTCCCACAACACCCAGCGCTCCCTGCTTCTGCCGTACACCCGCTGCCTTCTCCCACAACACCCAGCGCTCCCTGCTTCTGCCGTACACCCGCTGCCTTCTCCCACAACACCCAGAGCTCCCTGCTTCTGCCGTACACCCGCTGCCTTCTCCCACAACACCCAGCGCTCCCTGCTTCTGCCGTACACCCCCTGCCTTCTCCCACAACAGCCAGCGCTCCCTGCTTCTGCCGTACACCCGCTGCCTTCTCCCACAACACCCAGCGCTCCCTGCTTCTGACGTACACCCGCTGCCTTCTCCCACAACACCCAGAGCTCCCTGCTTCTGCCGTACACCCGCTGCCTTCTCCCACAACACCCAGCGCTCCCTGCTTCTGCCGTACACCCGCTGCCTTCTCCCACAACACCCAGCGCTCCCTGCTTCTGCCGTACACCCGCTGCCTTCTCCCACAACACCCAGCGCTCCCTGCTTCTGCCGTACACCCGCTGCCTTCTCCCACAACACCCAGAGCTCCCTGCTTCTGCCGTACACCCGCTGCCTTCTCCCACAACACCCAGCGCTCCCTGCTTCTGACGTACACCCGCTGCCTTCTCCCACAACACCCAGAGCTCCCTGCTTCTGCCGTACACCCGCTGCCTTCTCCCACAACACCCAGCGCTCCCTGCTTCTGCCGTACACCCGCTGCCTTCTCCCACAACACCCAGCACTCCCTGCTTCTGCCGTACACCCGCTGCCTTCTCCCACAACACCCAGCGCTCCCTGCTTCTGCCGTACACCCGCTGCCTTCTCCCACAACACCCAGCGCTCCCTGCTTCTGACGTACACCCGCTGCCTTCTCCCACAACACCCAGAGCTCCCTGCTTCTGCCGTACACCCGCTGCCTTCTCCCACAACACCCAGCGCTCCCTGCTTCTGCCGTACACCCGCTGCCTTCTCCCACAACACCCAGCGCTCCCTGCTTCTGCCGTACACCCGCTGCCTTCTCCCACAACACCCAGCGCTCCCTGCTTCTGCCGTACACCCGCTGCCTTCTCCCACAACACCCAGCGCTCCCTGCTTCTGCCGTACACCCGCTGCCTTCTCCCACAACACCCAGCGCTCCCTGCTTCTGCCGTACACCCCCTGCCTTCTCCCACAACACCCAGCGCTCCCTGCTTCTGCCGTACACCCCCTGCCTTCTCCCACAACACCCAGCGCTCCCTGCTTCTGCCGTACACCCGCTGCCTTCTCCCACAACACCCAGCGCTCCCTGCTTCTGCCGTACACCCGCTGCCTTCTCCCACAACACCCAGCGCTCCCTGCTTCTGCCGTACACCCCCTGCCTTCTCCCACAACACCCAGCGCTCCCTGCTTGTGCCCTGCACCTCCTGCCTTCTCCCACAACACCCAGCGCTCCCTGCTTGTGCCGTGCACCCCCTGCCTTCTCCCACAACACCCAGCGCTCCCTGCTTGTGCCCTGCACCCCCTGCACCAAGTTGTTCAGGACAGTCAAAACCAAAACAGATTGTGAAGAACTACAAAAAGATCTCAGCAAACTGAGTGATTGGGCAGCAAAATGGCAAATGAAATTTAATGTGGGTAAGTGTAAGGTAAAGCATGTTGGAAAAAATAACCCAAATTACACGTACTACATGATGGGGTCAAATTTAGCTACGACAGATCAGGAAAGGGATCTTGGAGTTATAGTGGATAGTTCTCTGAAGACATCCATGCAGTGTGCAGCGGCAATTAGTAAAGCAAAGAGGATGTTAGGAATTATTAAAAAACGGATCGATAATAAGAGAAAAGATATCGTACTTCCCCTATATAAAACTATGGTACGCCCACATCTTGAGTACTGCGTGCAGATGTGGTCTCCTCACCTCAAAAAAGATATATTGGCATTAGAAAAGGTTCAGAAAAGGGCGACTAAGATGATTAGGGGCTTGGAACGGGTTCCATATGGGGAGAAGCTAGAGAGACTGGGACTTTTCAGTTTGGAAAAGAGGTGATTGAGGGGCAATATGATAGAGGTATATAAAATCATGATTGGTGTGGAAAAAGTGAATATAGAAAAATTATTTACCTTTTCCCATAATACAAGAACTAGGGGACACCAAATGAAATTGATGGGTAGTAGGTTGAAAACTAATAAAAGGAAATTTTTCTTCACACAGCGCACAGTCAACCTGTGGAACTCCTTGCCCGAGGAGGCTGTGAAGGCCAGGACTCTATTAGGGTTTAAAAAAGAGCTTGATAAATTTTTGCAGGTTAGGTCCATAAATGGCTATTAGCCAGGGATAAAGTATGGTGCCCTAGCCTTCATAACAAGGGCAGGAGATGGATGGCAGGAGATAAATCACTTGATCAATGTCTTCTGTTCTTCTTCTCTGGGGCACCTGGCATTGGCCACCGTCGGCAGATGGGATGCTGGGCTCGATGGACCTTTGGTCTGACCCAGTATGGCCGTTCTTATGTTCTTATGTTCTCATGCTCTTCTCCCACAACACCCAGCACTCCCTGCTTGTGCCCTGCACCCCCTGCCTTCTCCCACAACAACCAGCGCTCCCTGCGTGTGCCCTGCACCCCCTGCCTTCTCCCACAACACCCAGCACTCCCTGCTTGTGCCGTGCACCCCCTGCCTTCTCCCACAACAACCAGCGCTCCCTGCGTGTGCCCTGCACCCCCTGCCTTCTCCCACAACACCCAGCACTCCCTACTTGTGCCGTGCACCCCCTGCCTTCTCCCACAACACCCAGCGCTCCCTGCTTGTGCCTTACACCCCCTGCCTTCTCCCACAACACCCAGCACTCCCTGTTTGTGCCCTGCACCCCCTGCCTTCTCCCACAACACCCAGCGCTCCCTCCTTGTGCCCTGCACCCCCTGCCTTCTCCCACAACACCCAGCGCTCCCTGCTTGTGCCGTGCACACCCTGCCTTCTCCCACAACACCCAGCACTCCCTGCTTGTGCCGTGCACCCCCTGCCTTCACCCAGAACCCCCCAGCTCTCCAGGTGTGTGTCCTCCTTGCATTACGTACCTACCAGCCACACAGTAACAGCCTTCGCCCCTCTGCCGGACTCCTCAGCGATAGCTCGCAGAATTATCCCCACAGACTGGGGTGAAGTCAGCGTTGTCTTCAGCAGGGAGATCAGCCTCCAATGCCTTTCTGAGCGCAAAGGAACCCGCAAGCCCAACTCAGCCAATGCGAGGAAAGAGAGAGGGACATACCTGCAGGAGGGAGAGGACAAAGAAACTGAAAGCAGCCGCAGGAGGAACTCTTCCTTGAAACACAAAACACTTTGTCATCTCCAGCCTGTGAGATACCCAGACAGACCCCCTGGGCGAGGCTTTTCTGTGTTGGCAATAGCTGACCGTGGCACAAGCTCTGGTGGGATTCTCCGGAGTCAGAAGGATCATCCAAATAGGTGGAAGGCGTCAGAGTGTCGTAGATGTTGCCTTTCATTTGGAGGTGCCTCCTGCACCTCTGCGGCTGGCACACTAGGCAGGTTGTCCATTCCCTATTGCACTAGGTTTCAGGACTCTCTGCCACTGCGGTTTGTGTCATCCTCCCCCCATCCCTTCATGCACACGCTACTCCCCCAGCAGACCCAGTGAGAATTCCAGCCAGGCATAATTTTCTCTCAACCAAAGCCCTCTGTTTCTTTTAGCTTCTCTTGGGTTCCTCTCCACAGGCAGGGATGCAGGAGCACAAAGACAGCCTGTGTGAGTGTAAGATTTCTGCAACAATCCTACCAGTTCATCTTTGATCCAAACAAGTTCGCTCCTGCTTAGAAGGGATGGGACGACTCCAGTTGAAGTTACTATAAGCTCATGGCTGATGTAAATCAGGCTGTTAAGTTAAGTCCCTACATGCGGATTTAGAGTTAGCTCCTGTGGGGTATTGCGAGATTTGCCATTAAATTCCATGTGATGAAATTCATGGATAGAGTTTGTCCTTAGGCTCTGAATTGTAGGTCCTGTTGCGGAGTTGAACTTTAGGTTCCCACCACAAACAGCATTATTTTGTGATGTGCTGAAAGAGTCTAAAGGGAGATCCCATCTTAGGTGGCATTCTGAGACCAGGCACGAATGATGGAGACGTCAGAAAACAGGGGCCCTTATTCTGCTTTCAGGGAGGCCAGTGTCAATGTGGAGTGACCCAGTGAAGGCCACATGTGAGAGCAAAATCTGGCTAACCTATGACCCATTCTTCTTTAGAAGCCTCTGGTAAAAGAAATACCCAGTGCGCAGGCTGCAGCTGCCCTTCATAACAGTTCAGTGAAATTGCCTGTTTGGAAAACACCATGAAGCCAAAGGAAAACCCACACAGCCCCAAGAGAAGGAATTTACTCAGACTTCTGGAAGGACAGAGTAAGAGTCCTGGATTTACATTAAAAACAAATACTTGTCTAAACATTTTCCCATATATTGGTAGTTTCTGTTTAAGCAGCTTATTCCCTCAGTGTTTCTGACAATATAAAACAGTTCAAAGGTCCACGTAGGGGAATTCTGGGCCAGATGATTTTTCCTTCAGCTCAAGAATGCTTCGTTAGCGCTTTGCATCAATTCAATGAAAAAAGAAACTCACCCAGCTCCTGCTCAGCAGAGGGAGGAAAGCTCTGTGCTGCGACAGGAAGGCAGAGCCCTGAGAAGCAGCCTGTGAATCTCATCTGTCTGACACTCAGCAGGCTGGGCAGGAACCTTTATGCTTCTCCTGCATATGCTTCTCCCTGAGGACTTTCCTGCTGTTCAGGCCTTCCAGGCAGTACCCTTGGCTCCAAAGGGGGTGGGAAGAGCTGATAAGAGACCCTGGAGAGCTTCAGCCCAAAAGCCTCCTGTGAGAGGGAAGAAATGATTTGCTGAGAACAGAGGCCCAGATTATCAGAGCAAACGCAATCTTGCATACTGCTCAGCCAAGAGGTTGGCAATAGTTTTCTTTCTGCGTGTGGTGTACTGGCTTCTGCATTATGTGTGACCACGCTGCCACAAGAGCGCTATTTTGTGATGAGCTGAAGGAGCGTAAAACAAGATCTCCACCTTACATGGCATTCTGAGACAAGGCAAGAACAATGGAAACATCAGAAACAGGGGCCCCAAGTCATCTTTAATGAGGCCAGCTCCCATCTGGAGTGGCCAGTGAAGGCAGTGTGTGGAGAAGAATCTGGATAATGTGTGACCCATTCTTCTTTCGAACTCTCTGGGAAAAGGAATACCCAGTGTAGATGTTATGGCTGTACTTCATAACAGTGGAATGTCATTGCGGGTTTGGAAAACATGACCAAGCCAGACGCAAAAAACACATGGCTACAGGAAGGAAAGTTACTGAGACATCTAGAAGGACACATTAAGAGATCAGCAAATGATATTGAAAACAAATATTTGTCTAAACAATATCCAATGCATTTGTAGTTTCTACGTAACCAGCTTATTCTCCTCGGCTGTGTCTACATTTGCACTCCTTTTTCAAAAGAAGAATGCAAATGAAGGAAATCAAAAATGCAATGTACATGTTCCATGCTTCAGTTGCATGACCTGTTTTCAGAAGAGATTCTTTCAAAATCAAAAAAGCACTGTGGATGGGGCTCTTTCAAAAATAAACCCCATCTTTGAAAGAACGCTTCTTCCTGAAACAAAATAGGAAAGAACAGATTTGCTGAAAACAGAGGTCCAGATTGTCAGGGCAAATGGGATCTCACAGATTGTTAAGCCAAGAAGGTGACACCGGTTTTCTTTCTGTGTGTGGTGCACTGGCCTCTGCTTTTTGTGAGGCCATGCTGCCACAAGGCTCATGACCAAAAAACATTTTGAATTGATCCAGCAGATTACTACTGAATAGGGCCCAGGCAGTTGTAATTTCCAGGCCCTTAGCCTCCTAAACTCACTGCCACCCTCCGGAAGCCAAATCACACTGCATTGGTCCAAACCCAATGGCATGGAAAAGTCCGTCTTCTCCCAGGAGTCTGGCATCAGTGGCATTTGTCAGAAACTCATTGTGATGTTTAAAGTTAAATGTACAACAAGAAGCTCCTCTAAGCCTATGTATCACAAGCCGCCTATGAGGCCTAAGTCACAATGGTCAAGACTTTGCTAATGTAGATCTGTGATTAAGAGGCGGGGCCTGTTTTCATCAAGACATCATGCACAAGGTAACGTGTGGATCTAGCAGTGTCATGCTACCTGGCACAGACTGAGCTGTGCCTCTTGATCCAGGCATGCATTCTTTATATCCTCGTAGACTCTACCAGGTGCTATTATAGTGCTTTGTGCACAATTCACCGGGCCTGGCACCGTCGATCTTTACCGGTGGACACCCAACATGCCACAAGTAACATGGAATATGAACATGATGAGCAGCTGGGAGGAGCAAGGTGGAGCCATAGGAAGAGTGCCCAGAGCAGGGAGACGTTGTCTGACAGAAGGGCTGGAAGGCTGGACAAAGAGGATTTGTTGTGAACCCACTGGATAGGGCTCCTGTTAGATCAGTATCCCTCCCTCTGCATCTATTTATAGTCTGAAATTATTCAGGCAGGTAAAGGTGGAAAATAACAGACATTTATTAGGGATAGCACAGCAAACTAGGTCTCCCTGCAAATATAAGCAGCAACTGCTTGGTTGTAAGCACAGCTGGTACAAATGGGGATGAATTCCAGAACTCAAACCTTACAAAGGGGATTCAGACAAGGATAAGACAGGTCCACCAACAATAGGATGCTACAGGTGGCAGCCAGGATATCAGGATACAGGAACACAAGGCATTGGATTTCAGGAACCTCCAGGGCAGGACAGATCTTCAGAGTGATGTCTTCTTCCCTCGGGTATGTCTGCACTACAAAATGAGGTCAAATTTGTTAAGGTAGCACTTGATTTTCCAAAGGGTGCATGGCCACACTAGTACATAAAGTCAATGGAGTTTGTCTTCATTAACGTTACCAGCTTTAACTGTACTAGCAATGTACTAACCCACAGTTCCTGCTCTCCTGTTGCATTATGGGTAGTTGTGGGTTTGTGTCAGCATCTCATAGTGCACTCCACTCCTCTCACTCCCGTTAGAAAACAATGGCAAAAGGTGTTTTTGCACCTTTTTTTCATGTCCATGAAGATGCCATTGCAAGGCTAGGATGGAACCCATACAGCTTAAAACTGTTGTGGAAAGTATTGTGAGCACCTCAAACATGGTGCAGTGGTGTGAGCAGAGTTTAAGTGGCCATGAGAGCTATGAAGACTCCGAGGAGGAAGCAGACACGTGTGAATGTGAGACGCTTGGAAAGAGAAATGGGGGGATCCTGGCTGCACTAGATGCTTTCTAGACAGAGCCTGGACTTCAGTAATGAGCAAATCAACTACAGGCTGAGCATGTGCAGAATGGTAGTAGAATGTGTACATGGCCATTTCAAAGCCAGGTACAGGAGCCTGCTGACTCGGTTAGACCTCAGCAAAGGCAACATTCTCCTTGTGGTGGCAGCCAGCTGTGTGCTCCATAATTTATGTGAGAGCAAGGGGAAAATTTCATGCAAAGTTGGAAAATTCGTGCACAGCCAGAACATTTGGCCAATAATTATGAGTAGCCAGACACCAGGGCAATATGGAGAACACAACAAGGTGCTCTGCTAATCAGGGAGGCTTTGAAAAGCAGCTTCTTGACTGTAAAGCCTGTGAATCATCCCAATGCCCATGCAACACAAGCGATAAAGACGCTGTTTTCTTAACTTAACCATTTTTATTCAGGAGACACTAAAGGAGTTCATGGCAGAACTTAGGGGGTGGTTAAGCCAGGGCATTTTGCCATCACAGGTGGGGGAATGTCAATCTTCTGCTCTCAGAAGCATCTCTGGCAGTGGAATATAAAGCTGCACTTGATTCTCTCCCTTCCCTCGCATTCCGAGGTTCAAAGGTCGGGGAGGCTAGGGAACATGGTGAAGAAAGCATGTGGTTCATCATGGGCTACAAGGGGGCTTTTTGCTCTTGTACCAGGCACTGCAGGAGCTCTGTTTGCTGCTTCATCAGTTGCAACATCTCCTTCTGTGTCTCCAGTTCATGCTCTCCGTGTTCTTTCCTCACCTCTTGATCCATTCTCCTTTCTCCCTGATCAGCTTGCCTCACCTCCAGCGTGGATCTCCTCCATGAATTTAACAGTGCCCTCTCCACCCAGGTGGCTTCTATGTGCACCATGAACATAACTTCCTGCATTCATTTTCTCCTGTGGATCTGTGCTGGTTTAACAGCTACCGAGGGGGTGGGGGGCAAGTGGTGGCCAAAGAGCCCACAGATGAACACACTACAACAAAATGTAAGTGAAGGTCTGAGATTAAAGAGACACATTTATTGTAGATAAGTTTAACACACAAAGAAATCTCACAAATGAAAACTCTGTGAAAGACAATGGGACTGTATTCTGTGCAAGGATAAATTTTAGCTTTTAAGCATACAGGGATCTTAAGGGACCTGCTTGACTTGGTTTGCTTCCAGCCAGGATAAGGCACAGGCTGAGATCACGCTTTCAAACCTGTGATTGCAAAAGCAGTTTCAGCAAAGTTGTACGCTTCTAGCTGGTCAGGGTGTGGGGCTGGGGGCTGTGGCCTTGATGATCACAGAGTGCGCCTGGCTTTCTTAATCACTGCATGGTCTCCCTCCCACAACTTCTTTGGCTGGAACAGTGAAAATTTCCCTTCCCCCAGCAGCTTGGGGAAGCAAGGTGGGTGGTCCCGGCAGGGCACAACAGCTTGTGCTTTCCTCCTTGAGGCTGGTTGCAATGCGGTTCCCCCAACCTTGTACCCTTGGCTAGGACAATGAAAATTTCCCTTTCCCCAGCAGTCCAGGGAGAGTAGTGGGGGCAAACCAGGCATGGCGGAGAAGCTTGTGCTATCATATAGTAGTGTAATGCTTCTTTCCCTGTTTTCTCTAGGCTTCAAGAAGAGATATTAGTCACCTTAGACTAACAAACATGGATAAGGAACAGACACTGACTAAATGTGGGCACAAGGAAAGTTGTTCTGCTGCACTGCTCTGTGTTGCCATGGGTCCAGATTACTTATCGATGGCTTAGTTGGGAAAGGTGTCCCACTGAGGAGGGTAGAATGAGGCAGGCCTACCCAGAAACCTCATGAGAATAATTAGAGTACCAATCTGAGAGCTTTACGGAGGAGTGCAAGAAGGATCAGTGCTCCATCCCAGAGACATAAACAAGATTTTATGGGAGCCCTGGGCTGTGTAGGTACAGTGGCCACCCTAGATCACACCCAATTGCGTTAGCCCACAAGTAGCGTGATTAAAAATGAGAACTCGCCAGAGTTGTCCTCCCCACCATCCGAGTGTCTGGATCTAGTCATCAGAATTCAGTTGATTAATGTGGACAGAAAGTCCAACCAGGACAACACCCTGGGAATTAGCCTCCACTGCTCTGCACAACAGCTTGTGTCGGGGGCAGAGGCAGGGGGGAAGGTCGGGGGACTTGCATGTTGAGGCAGTGTGTTTCATCTTTCCTGGCACCAAATACAGGGAGGGGAGGGACAACTGAGAACAGGCGGTTGATCTGCATTACCAGGGTAGCCTCTTCCCAGGTGCCCATGTGTATACAGCATACCCACCTCCAGGCCCTTTCTGGACTGCACTCTGTAAAGGAGACCCCTTTGTTGGTGCAGCTGTGAGAGTTCTCAGCCGAAAGCCCCACCAGAGCTGCTGCACCCTAGGGTGTTACCCTCAGATATTAAACTCTGAGGCCTTGATGCATGCAGCACATAGAATCACAGGACTGGCGGGAACCTTGAGAGGTCTTCTAGTCCAATCCTCGACACTCTTAGCAAGACCAAGCAACATCTAGACCATTCCTGACACATGTTTGTCCATCCTGCTCTAAAAAATTCCCAGGGATAGAGATTCCACAACCTATTTGTTAGAGTGCTTAACCAGCCTGGCAAGAAGTTTCTCATAACATTGAACCTAAATTTCCCTTGCAGTCATTTAAGCACATTGGTTACATTGAGTGTGTGTGCCTCAGTTTCCCTGTGTGATGCCTGTTTAACAAGGTGGTGGGAGAAGGTAGTTGCTGAGGACTAGGTGTGACCTGGACAACTACTAAGACACGGAGGACTGTTATGCCTATAAAAAGCACATAGAATCTTTCTCAGTGGAAAATGTAATATATCGCATTTATTGGGAATATAATAGAAAAGCAGTTAGCATATCCTCACAGAGAGAGAGATTGTCAGTTAGTGTTATAGTTACCAGCCTGTCGCTCGCTTTCAATGAGTTGGCCAAGCTAATGCAATACAACGATGGATTGGGACCAAGTTCTTTCAGCCCAGGCTGAGTTCCCAGTGAAAGTGGCAGTGAAATCAGAGTCTGTGGCAGAGCAGCCACCTTCTTGTAGCAGTTTTTTTTTTTGCATTGGTATTAGTCAATTTTGCATCTGTTGGAGAGTGCTTGCTTTTCCTCAAGCTTCTTAATGTTTCCTTAAGATGAGCTTATCTCTTATTTATTGTCCCATCATGCTGATTCACACTGCCTGCCTCCCCCTCCTTTCAATAAACATGTGATGTAGCCCCAAGTCAAACTCCATATGAATTACATTAACAATATTAACATTGCATAGTAATAGAGAAGTTAGTCTGTATTCTAACAAAATAACCATCTGTCGTGTAGCGCTTTAAAGACTAACAAAATCATTTATGAGGTGATGAGCTTTTGTGGGACAGTCCCACTCCCTCAGATCTGGAGATCTAACATTTCCAGGACAGCACTGACGGTTTTATAATAGTGAAATCCAAAAAATCTGAAATCTGATTTGTTAGATTTTATTTAATTTTTTGTTTATTTCTTTATTATAAAACTGTCAGTGCTGT
The DNA here is from genome assembly GCF_033958435.1 of Carettochelys insculpta. Lineage (NCBI taxonomy): Eukaryota > Metazoa > Chordata > Testudines > Carettochelyidae > Carettochelys > Carettochelys insculpta. The sequence goes on from NC_134137.1 coordinate 8,052,027, forward strand.
CCTGGAAATGTTCTGTCTCCGGATCTGAGGAAATGGGTTTGCCCTATGAAAGCTCATCACCTAACAAATTATTTTGTTAATAATAACGTTATTGACCCCGTGGTTAATCTCTTTAAAAAGGTCTAGTTTGACAAGTGCCTTTTTGTAAGTCCATGTTGAGTAGCATTAGTTACAGGACTCAAGCCCCTTATCAGCCATTGTTTGCCTGGGATTAAAGTCATGCTGACAGACCTGTGTGTTTAACATGACACCATCTAATTTACAGACCCAACGTGACACTGAGCTACTCGACTGTTTGACCCACAGGACTGGCTTTGTCTGCCAGTAGGAGAGAGCTTTGCCAGCAGCAGCTCTGACCTGATGTTCAGCCAGACGTGGCGCCTAAGGAGGGCAGGCACAGGGCATCAGCCCCGCCAAAATTCCTTCACTGTGAAAAGTTTATGAGAGTAAGGACTGCTGGGCCCTCCCTCTCACCTGTGCCAGCCTTGGGGCCCTCAACAATGAATTAGGTGCTGGCTCTGTCTTCATACGAGGGCCTAAAGGCTCATCCTAGTTGTGATTGTTCTTAAACGTGAACATTCTTAAAACATCACAATCTCTTGTAACAAAAAGCAGTGACAGAAAAAGGTGTAAAAGGCAGACATGAGGACTCAATCTACACAAAAGGGCGTCCTACTGTAAATCAGGGCTGATGTGTTAAGACCTGCTTCGTAGACAAGTGGGGACCAGAGATCAACATAAGTTAGATGTTTTGACAGTCATCCTTCCTGTAAGGTTAGATAAACCTTTGCCTGTTTGTCTTGATGGATGAGAATCTTTTGGGTGTTTTACTGTGGAGGAGGGGAGGTTGCCTAACTCATAATAAATAGTGGAGAATCACTACCCTTATTCATTTTGAACCATACAGTGTCTTCTGCGTACAGCACAGTCATTCCAATTTCCAACAGTAGAGGGCAGTACCACCAATATGTGTGAGGAAGATCATTAACAACAAGAAGTCCTGTGGCACCTTATAGACTAACCGATATTTTGGAGCATAAGCTTTCGTGGGCAAAGACCCACTTCATCAGATGCATGAGTGGGGCGGGGAGCATCTGACGAAGCGGGTCTTTGCCCATGAAAGCTTATGCTCCAAAATATCGGTTAGTTTATAAGGTACCACAGGACTTCTTGCTGTTCTCGAAGATACAGACTAACACAGCTACTTCTTTGAAGTTCAATAAGGAACAGATAATAAGCATCTTTCACTGTGTTAATTTCTTGTAGTAAGATCTTCCTTTCCCCTTCAGAATTGTTATAGCACGGTGTTTCGTATGTGGCCAAGAGACCGCTGGGTTTTCCTTGCCTGGAGTGGCAAGATGGGATGTGTGAGTCCATACATGTTCTTTCTCGGACTGTGGGTACCTACAGACTGTGATCAAACAACCCCTGATTTTTCTCTTTATTAAACTAAAAAAGATTGTGCTTCTGGAGTCTCTCACTCTAGAGCAGCTTTTCCAGTGAGTAAAATTCTAGCATCTCCTTGAATCTTCTCCAGTTTACTAACAACCTAATAAAGTTGTGAACACCAGAAGGGGAATCAATACTCCAAGTAGTCATGGCTTCCATGGCAAATCACACAGACTTGAGCTTCCCTTCTGTCACTATCAAGCATGTTTCTCAAGACTTTGACTGGCAGAGGTAAGTTCTCCTGATGTTTAATGCTCCCCAGTCTTAAAAATATTCCACCTTACTCAGCCCTGAATGTGTTGAGCATTAGCATCCAAGCATTGGATTTCTCTCCCTTTGCAAATTTGTGCTAGTTCTGTGGTGCGGCTGTGTGTGCCCCACAGGATATGTGATCTCGAGAGGAAGGGATGATCACTGGTGAGACCTCAGCTTGTGAAGATGTTCCATAGGGATTTCCCACAGCAGTTATAAATGCCTTTGCTACCCACGCTCCACAGACAGAAGATTTGCACAGAGGTTTTCATCTATGAGATGTCCAACGAGCATGTTCTGTCCCCACTGCTGTCTCAGAGCCTGGTGAGTTCTGTGTACTTGCTTACGCAGCTAGTATTTCATTCACTAAAGCTGCAGATATCTAGTGTCTCTGTGGCATTGTGCAGCCAGGGAACCAGGCTTTGGAGGGGAACTTCCCATTTGTGAAAAAGACAGAATATATCCATTAATTTCCCGCTCCCATGACAGGTGCAGGACTGGTCCCTGTGCTGTATGTTAGTTCATTGACCAGCTGAGTGTAAACAGCCCTGTGCTCGGTGGATTCCTTTCCTGGGAGATAACCCTGGAGCTTGTTCAATCCCATTGACTGGACATTTTCCTGAATTTCTGCCTAAATTTCCTCTTCCCTGGTTTCAGCCTTTTCCTCTGAGGCACCTGCCTTGTGCTCTGTAAGTAACTCTCCATCCCCCCTCCATAGCATTTGCCTCTAGGTAAGATCCATTTAAAAAACAAGTTAAATAAATTCATGGAGGATAAGTCTCCCAATGGCTATTAGCCAGGATGGATAGGAATGATGGCCCTAGCCTCTGCTTGTCAGAAGCTCGGAATGGGCAACAAGTGATGTATCCTTTTGTGTTTGTTCCTTCTGGGGCACCTTACATTGAGAATTGTGGGAAGACAGGACATTGGGCTAAATGGCCCATTGGTCTGACCCAAAGTGGCTGTTCTTATGTTATCCACATCAGTGGGATCCAGGCAGGTCTGGCTGGGGTTAGGTTTTTGTGGTGCTGCTGCAGGGGACAGGAGGTCAGTTATATGGACCAGCCTGACAGCTCCTGAGAGATGCCTCTCTGTTTATCGAGATGAGCCAAGCGTATCGCTCAGCCCCAGCTCTGACAATTGTGCAAATGGAGATGTGACCATGCGCCAGGCCTGCCTCATCCTCCTCCTTTGTCGGGTGACTCCTTGATACAGTCTGTGGGTGACATGGATATAGCCATCAAAATTCAGATGACTAATGTGGACAGAAAGTCCACCCAGGCCAACACCCTGGGAATAAGCCTCCATGCTCCACACAACAGTGTGTGTTGGGGGCAGATATGGGGAGGAGGAGGAACTATCTCGGTAGTGGGGATGGGTCCTCCTCTTTCCTGGTACCAAATTCAGGCAGGGGACTGGGAGCTGAGAACAGGGAGTTAATCTGCATTTCCCTGGCAGCCTCTTTCCAGGTGCCCATATGTATCCAGCATACCCCACTCCAGGCTCTTTCTGGACTGAACTCTGTAAAGGAGACCCCATTGTTGGCACACCTGTGAGACATGTCAGCTGACAGACCCACCAGAGCTGCTCCAACCAAGAAGGACAGTACCTGCACCCCAGGATGTTATCTTCCAGTCTTAAGCTCCGAGCCCTTGATGTGCAGAGCACGTAGAATCACCGGACTGGCAGGGACCTTGAGAGTTCTTCTAGCCTAATGCCAGGCACTCTTGGCAGGACCAAGCATCATCTAGACCATCTCTGACAGGTGTTTGTCCAGCCATGCTCTAAATAATTTCTAATTATAGAGTTTCTACAATCTGTTTTTTCCAGAGTTTAACCAGCCCGACAGGACATTTCTCTTAATGCTGCACCTAAATTTTCCTTGTTGTAATTTAAGCCCATTGCTCCTGGTTCCATCCTCAGATGTTAACAAAAACATTTTTTCTCCCTCCTCCTTATAACAACTATTTATGTACTTGAAACTGTTACCAAGTTTCCTCTCACCTTTTTCTTCACCAGACTGAAAAGACTTAATTTTTTTTTAATCTTCCTTCATAGTCCTTGTTTTCTAGCCCTTAATCATTTTTGTTACTCTTCTCTCGACTTTTTATTTCCCAGTTTCTGTGAGCCAATATCTGTATGGAGCAGAGAAGAATTATTTCTTGCCTTTTGCTTACAGCACCCTGCTAGTGCATCCCAGAAAGATGGTCACTTTTAATTGCCCTAGTAGTACATTGTGGACTCCTACGTAGCATGTGGACCACTCTGAGCTCAGCTCCCTTTTTGCAGTGCTCTTTCCAAGGCTGCCACTTCCCATTTTGTATTTGGGCAACTGATTGTTCCTTCCTAAGTGGAGGACTTTGCCTTTGTCTTTATTGAATGTCATCCTATTTACCTCAGACCATTTCTCCAGTTCGTCCAGATCATTTTAAATTTTATTCCCATACTCCAAATCAATTTGAATCCCTCCCAATCTGGCATCATCCACAAACTTTGTGTACAGTGTGTCCTAATTGAAATCATTGATGAAGATAGTGAATGGAACCAAACCCACAACTTATCCTTGTGGGACCCCACTCATGCACTTCCAGCTTGACTGTGAACCAAGTACACTGTGTTAATGGTTTTCCAGCCAGGTACGCATCTGCCCTATAACAGCTCCATCTACATGGTATCTCTCTAGCTAGTTTATGAGAAGTTATAAGGCACGAATATAGACAGCCTGATGAAATTAAGACATACCATATCAACTGCTTCCACATTCTCCTGGGAGCTTGCTAGTCTTTTGAAGGAAGCTATTAGTTTGGTTTGAGATAATTTCTTCCTGACAAATCCAAGCCAGTTTTTCTTTATCTCATTCCGTTCTTTTAAGGGTTTGCAGATTAATTGCTTCTTCCTGTATCTTTCCAGGTCCTGAAGTAAAACTGACTGGCTTCTAATTCGCTGGGTGATACTTATTCCCAATGTCTCTCACATCTCATCCTTTCCCTGCCGTGTTCTATATAGAGAAGAATAGAGTCATCCAATGCCCCACAATCTGCTCATGGTCCATTGCTCAAACAGAAAGGGGTGCACCAGGAAGGACAAAGGGCAACTGGAGAAGCAGCTAGCATGGGATGCGATGGACAACAAGATGGCTTTCTACAGGTATGTTATCAATAAGAATGTCAAAGTGTAGGACACTTACTGAATGGGTGATGAAACCCAGTGACAGATAATGTGGAAAAACTGATGTACTCAAAGGTTTCTTGCCTTGATCTTCATAGACAAGATCAGCTCCCAGATTGCTGAACTGGGCAGCACAGTATGTGGGGGAGGTAAGAAGCCCTCAGAAGTAAAAGAACAGGATCAGGGCTATTTAGTAAAGCTGGACATCCACAAATCCTTAGGTTTGTGTCTAATGTATCCAAGGGTGCTGAGGGAGTTGGCTGAGAAGAGAAGAAAGAGGGGGATTTGATAGAAGCCTTCAACTTTCTGACAAAGTAGGAGGGTTGACAAAGACCTGGCTGGGATGATTACTGGGGGCTGGTCCAGCTTTGAGAATGAAGTTAGACTGGATGACTGCCTGAGGTCTCTTCCAAGGCTAATCTAATATTTTATGAAATTCTCAGCAGGCATTACCACACAAAATAATTCCTCTCCCTGTATTGGTTTACTCTATATGACCAGTTCCAGACTGTGGTCATATCCTGCTTCTCTCAGTGCTTCATTGAGGTGAACTGAATTAGCTTTTTTGGTCTTTTTAGCTTCAGCTCCTTCGAGGTGCTTTTTGAACTTGGCCTCTCAGGCAGAGTCACACCAGGGCCACGTGGAGGGGCTGTGCCCTCTCTTCCCTGTTTGACTCTTTACTAAGTATGTCTACTGCCAACTGTATCCGTACATCTGCTCACCTAAGACTAGTTTGCTGACCACTGTTCTAAAGGAGATGAACCATCATATTCATCTTTAAAACCAACCCCCACCATGCACTATGCTACAGGAATATCCATGCAGTCACCAACTGGAGAAGTGAGAATGTGCTGTGGTTGGAACAGCTTCTGTATGAGGAGATTGTAAAAAGACTCTGCAGTTTTCATCCTGGGAAAGAGACACCTAAGGGGGCATAAGATAGAGCTCTATAAAATCGTGGCATTTGTGGAGAAAATAAATAAGGAAGTTTATTTACTCCTTGTAACACAAGAACTGGTGGTCACCGACAGAAATTAACAGGCAGACAGTTTAAAAGAAATGTAGGGAAGTGTTCTTCATACAACCACCAACCTGTGGAACTCCTCACCGAAGGATGTTGTGAAAGGTATAAGTATAAGAGGGTTCAAAAAGGCACTAGACAGATACATGGAGGTTAGGCCCATAAGTGGTTATTAGCCAGGAGGGAAAAGGGTGGTATCCCTAGACTGTTTGACAGAAGCTGAGAATGGGCAAAATGGGATGGATCCCTTGATAATTCCCTGTTCTGTTCATTCCTTCTTGGACAACTGGCTTTCGCCACTGTTGGAAGACAGGATATCAGGCTTGAAGGATGTTTGGTCTAACCCTGTATGGCCATTCTTATGCTTTGCAGAGCCTGGGCCATACATGTGGGTTTGGATATAGAGTCTGTGTTACCTGCTACCATTTATTTCTGTTCCCTGCCCCATCTTCTGGTTAGTGGCAGGTGCTGCTTCCTTAGAGAGAAGCAGGGAAGACAGAGCTGCTTGTGTCAGGCTGGCTAAGTTCAGCAGTGATAGGAGGAGAAGGGAGGGTGGGGGAAGGGAGAGCCCGCATCAGCCAGCAGACAGTAACTGAGTAAAGCACAGAGTTAGCCTGCGAGGAGACTAGGAAGCTGAGGGGGTGGGGGGTCTGAACCTAGGCCCGTTGGTGCCTGGCTGAACTGCATAAGGTGCCAGAGCTTCACAACTCAGATGCTGAAGAGGTGTTAGCTGGGAAGCCTGGTGCAGGCAATGTCAGCCCTAACTCAGCTCCCCATGCCAGGGGAGGGGCAGGAATGTGCTATAGGCAGTCACCTAGTACCGTTTGCAAGGCACTGCAGAGTGGCACATGGAGAAGACCTGCCTGGCAAAGAGGCTTTGGTCAGATACGATCACTAGCCTCCTGCAGCATCACCCTCACTATGGTTGACTCAACCTGTGATCATACCGACAAGCAGACCCTGTGCTGTCGCATGTGAGGTCACCTGCCCCTGGTCTTGCTTCTGCCAGAGCTGGCAATGCCAACCCTAGAAGTTGCAGTGAGCAGCACTGGGCTGTGCCAGTTTTACAGACCAGGACTCTTCCTGGGCTTGGTCTCCCTTCCCTGATTTATTGTGCCCTTCCTCACAGACCACATGAGCTCCGGTGAGCACAGCTGGGGCACCAGGGGCCAACCATGTCGGCTGCCAACCTGACGCCTTCTAACCCTGACACGTTCCTGCTGCTGGGCATCCCGGGGCTGGAAGCAGCTCACCTCTGGATCTCGGTGCCCGTGTGCACCATGTACGTGGTGATCATCATTGGGAACTGCACCCTTCTCCTAGTCATTGCCACAGAGCCCGCCCTGCACCGACCCATGTGCTATTTCCTGTGCATGCTGGCTGCCATTGACCTAGGAGCCACTACCAGCACCCTGCCAAAATTGCTCTGCATCTTCTGGTTCCAGGCCAGGGAGATCAATGCCGGAGCCTGCCTGGCCCAGATGTTCTTTATTCACTCCCTTTCCATGATGGAGTCAGCTGTTCTGTTAGCCATGGCCCTGGATCGCTATGTGGCCATCTGTGCGCCTTTACGATACAGCTCCATTTTCACCAGCCCACTTGTGGCCAAGCTGTGCATGGCAGCCATAGCCAGGGGGATGCTGCTCATGAGTCCCTGTCCCTTCTTGATCAAGAGGCTGTCCTTCTGCCGGAGCAGTGTCATCCCACACACATACTGTGAGCACATGGCAGTGGTGAACTTGGCCTGTGGAGACACCAGAATTAATCAGGTCTACGGCCTCGGTGCCGCTTTGTTCGTCATCGGTGGGGACCTGCTGTTTATAGGCCTGTCCTATTGTCTGATTGTCAGGGCCGTGCTGCACCTTTCGTCCCGGGAGGCCCGGATCAAGGCCTTTGGTACCTGCAGCTCCCACATCTGTGTCATCCTCATCTCCTACACGCCGGCCCTCTTCTCCTTCTTCACCCACCGCTTTGGTCACCATGTGGCTCCCCATATCCACATTATTCTGGCCAACCTCTACCTCCTGCTCCCACCCATGCTCAACCCCATTGTGTATGGGGTGAGGACAAGGGAGATCCGGGAGCAGGTTTTCAGGGTGATCCTGCGGGGCACAGTTACCTCATAACCTAGGCCCAAATGGGGCATCCTCCTCCAAAAGCCAGCCAGCCAGATCCCCTCAGCAGAGAATCTTTGGTGCATGGTACTCCCTCCTGGGGTCATTGTCATGGATGAATGAAGGGAAATGGTTAATCCTTAGAGAGACAACTCTCTTCAGGTAGCAACCAGGTAAGCCAACTTGAGGAAGAAATACTTTTTTGAACTGAGAACAATTGTATTTTGTCCTTTGGCCTTCGTCTGGGTGGCTGATGCAGCAGGGACAGAGAGAAATGACCATTCCTAAGCAGCTGGAATGAATCCAGTAAATTTTTCAGCCATTTCAAAATCAGCCATGGATATGTAACCTTTGTACTCTGCGTGGAGCACAGGTCATCTACATGTCTCCTCCACTCCACTCTGTCTTGGGACGAAACTTGTACATGACTCCAGGAATACACCAGTTGTTGCCCTTTAATCTCAATAGATCTTCTCCACATTGTCTGAGGTCTTCCTCTTTTGCATTTTCATTGTGGGTTCCATTTGAGCGCTTGACAGACTATGCTGGGTGATGGCTTTCTGAGAGCATGGCCGAGCTATCCCCACTTTCGTCTCCTGATTTCAACTTGAATTTGTTCTTCTCCTATTCTGTTCCAAAGCTCCTCATTTGTGACCAAGTCTTGCCATTTGATATGAAGGATGTACCTCAGGCAACTGTTTATGAATGTCTTTAGCTTGTGGTTTGAAGACTTTTTAGAACATCAGGTCTCGCGTCCATACAAGAGCATGCTCTTCACATGTGCATTGAAGATCCGCAGTTTCATCTTCACAGATATTATTTCTGATTTCCACATGGGATTGAGAGCTTGAATGCAGCATTGCTTTTCCTATCCTGGCATTGGTATCTGCCCCTCATCTCTGCCCACAATACTTCCCAAGTAGGAGAATTGCTCCCCATCTTCCAGGTCATCCCCTCCCAGGGTGATGCTGTTGTTATTGGTCTGGCTGATACTCATTGTCTTGGTTTTTCCCTTGCTAATGCTCAGTACAGTCATTGTGGCAGTTTTGTCTAGTGTTGTGAATGCTTTTTGTTGGAAAGGAGCGAGGCATCATCAGCAAAGTCAATGTCGTCAAGCTTTTTGAAAAGTGTCCACTGAATGCCTTTTTGATGGCATCTGTTGTCCCATTCATAATCCAGCCCACTGTGATCAAGAACAGCAAAGGTGACAATAGGCACCTTTGTCACATTCCTGGAGAACATGCTGAAGGATTCTGTCAAGACACCATTGTGAGCAACTTGGCATGGCAAGGATTTGTAAATTAAACAAATCAAGTAAGTAATTTTGGATGGAATGCAACAGTGCTGCAGCAGTTTCTACTAAGTGCCTCTGTCAACACTTTTTGAAAATCTATGAAGGTTACGTACAGGGGGAATTCCACTGAAGCGACTGTTCTATGATGACTCTGAAGTTGCTGTTTGTTCAGTACAAGATCTCTTGCTTCGGAAGCCGGCCTGTTCTTCCCTGACATGATCAGGTTATGGTTATTTTGAATTTGGGGGTGGACCTTTTTTCATTTGCTCTGGTTAATGACTAGATTCTTTCCCCTGTAGTCTGTAACTTCTAAGATGAATCCCAGGGAAGTAATTTTCTGTACTGCAACTGGTATGATTGAGATTATTTTCTCTTGCTTTGTGAATCAATTACGTTTTTAAAGCAAGTGATCTGATTCCTGTGTCCTGAGAAGGGTCTGTGTATATTCATACCTAAGACTGAATGATCAGTTATCAGATTACAGCTTTTAGTGTCTAAGATCTTTCCTGAGCGAGGGTTAAGAGCCTGGAGTACCTTACAGGGAGACATCCCCAGTGTGTCTTTCTGGGTTAAAGGTTTTTTTTTCTCACTTGGGTGGCGGCAGCAACTACCCTGCAAGGTCAGGGAATCTGTGACCTTAGGGAGCTTTTCAAGCAAAGCCTTTTACAGGCGAGATATGTTTTAAGATTTTGTGAAACCCCGCTTTTTGCACTCAGAGTGTCAGACTGGGTAGGCAGCCCTGACAGGGCATCATCTCAGTATCTGTAAAGCAACAGTCTCCTGTGGCTCCCTGGTAAGACTGTGCCATCCAGGAGAGGCCCAGATCCCAGCAGCAAGGCATAGCAGCCCCAAGTTCTTCCAGCAGCAGAGAGAGAACCTGTCTGGGACTGCAGGGGAGAAGCTATTGCCTCCAATTCTCCCCGACTCTGAAAAAGCCCCAGGGACACCACGCCCTGGAAAATAGTGACTGAAATGAACTTACATCAGTGTGGACAAGCTATGCAAAATGAGCCCCCCTTGTGAGGCTGTATAATACAGGGATAATGAGAGCTTGGGATTTATAAGTCGCAGCAAGGAGATGAACTGTACTCTGCAGCCGACGTATCCAGTTGTGGTGTACACAATTTACAGAGATAATAAGCAACTGGAAAGGGGACAAAAAGAGCTGTGAAAATAAATTTGGGGGCTGGAGAGGAAACCTGCCAGTGTAGCAAGAGATTTAAAGAGCTCTCTCTGGTTAGCTCAGGGATCAGCAACCTTTCCGCGATTGAGTGCCGAAATTTGACTTTTGTCCTGTATGTATGGTTCGAGTGCTGGCGATGCTTTTAATTGTCCTATGTACAAGAAGCTTAATTAATAAATAAATAAAGATGCAGAGCTTTACCATTCAGGTGGTGGTTGGTAGCATTAGCTGGTCTTTTGTTCGTGTACAGGCAGCTTGGCTTTGAGCAAGCTCACTGCTGCATGGAGGAGAACGGATGGGGCTGAGGTCCCATATCGAATGCTGATGAAAATCAACTCATTTGCTGCTCTTCCCCCGTGCTGGAGGTTGCTGACCTCCAGGTTAGCTGGTGAAACAGGAGGTCGAGAGATGGCTTGATATGCATATACCAGCACTTTCCAGGGGAGAAAATCCAGAGTACTAAAGGGCTCTGTTGTCCAATCTTAGAAGACAGAACCAGAACCCATGGCTGAGAGCCTAAGCCAGGCAAATTGAAATTAGAAAGAAGGAACAAGTTTTTCACAAAAACCAAGTGGTCCTGCTGCACTGCAAAGACTAACCAATGTGTTTACTAGGTAATGTGCTTCTGAGACCCCTTTTTGAATAACCAGAAAAATCAACCAAGGCAAATCTGGAGCATTTCCCAGCTGCTGCTGTCTCTAATCCAAGGGTTAGACAGTTTCCTAGAAAATACTCCCCAATCAGACATGATTGGTGTCGATGTAAAGGTAACAGTGCAATCCTGCACCCTGTGCTACACAGGTCAGACTAGAAGATCTGTGAACCTTTTTAGCCTTAAACACTGTGACTCTGGGAAGTAGCGGCCCTGCGTGAACCCACACTGCCTGCTTCATGGAGAAGACTCCTCACAGCAGGAGGCACTTGGTTGTGCAGTCAAAGGGAGACAGCCTGAGACCTGGTCCCCAAGCATGGCTGCTCCTGTTCAGATAGCCTCTCCCATTTTACTCTGACTCCACTCCTATTTCTGACATTGGAATTTTCACCAATACTTTCAATGAAACCTAGGGCTGTCTCAGTTTCCCCTACATATTCAGGGCTATATAGGGGCTGGCATAGGGTTGTTTGTTTTCAGGGCAGGCTAAGACACATGCGTGAATGGTGCCTAGCTGCTTGAGACTTGGGCACCAGAGATTTTGGATATGTCTACACAGCAACTAGACACCCGCGGCTGGCCTATGCCAGCCAATTCTGGCTTGCAGGGCTGTGTCATTGTTCTCTTCATTACTTATCTCTTTGACAGTTTTTGCATCATCTGCAGATTTTATCAAGGACGATTTTGTTTGCTTCCAGCTCCTCGATAAGAGTATAGCCTAGATGACATCACAGTGGCTATGTCTGCACTATCCCCAGAGCTTCCAAAGGGGCATAATGAACCTAATTGAAATATGCTAATGAGGCACTTTCATGAATATGCAGTGCCTCGTTATCATAATAGTGGTCACAACACTCTGAAAGTGCCATTTTTGATCACATGTGGCTTGTCTACACAGTGTCCTTTCCGAAAGGACCCTGCACACTTGGAAATCCCCTTGTTCCTATTTAGTTACAGGAATAAGGGGATTTCCAAATGTGTGGGGTCCTTTCAAAAAGGACCCCGTGTAGACAAGCCACATGCCATCGAAAGTGGCACTTGTGAAGTGCCATGGCTGCCATTATGCTAATGAGACACTGCATATTCATGGCAGCACTCCATTAGCATCTTTCAGTTAGGTTCATTATCATGCCCCTTTCAAAGTTCTGGGGCTCGCATAGACACAACCAGTGTGGCGAACGGAGTGACATCCACCCACCCCTCACTCGATGCACACACCCCACCACTTTGCGGGAAAAGCGCATAGTGGTCACTACTGCTGCAGCTGCAGCCATGGCCCAGAGCAGCTATTGCCACTCCAGCTGCAGCTCCAGCAGTGGGGCTGGCAGCTGGGGGAGTGGCAGTGCATGTTTCTAGTCACAGGGCCCAGCAGTCTCCAGCCATGGGGCCTGGCCATTGGGGGAAGGGCAAGAAAGTGTGTCACCAGCAATTGAGGGGACTGGTGGCTGGCTCTGCATGGGGGGGTGGCACCAGGCACTGTAGGGCCAGGGAGAGGGGGCTGGTGCCTGGCACCCTGGAGGGAGTGTGTGGCGATCAGGATGAATCCTATTGGACGCCAGTGGCCTAGGGTCAAAACTAGATCCCTGCAAGACCCAAATAGAAACATCTACTCAGTGATTTCCCATTTTTATCAGGTTTGAGACCTATGCATTAGCCAGGTTTGAATTCACTGAATGGGCATCTGAGACAGCCATTTTTGTTTTATTTCACATGAACATTGTGCGCACCTCAGTTTTTCCAGCTGCTGGACTCTGCTCCTTCATGGTGACAATCCATCTTGAGAGCGCACACATTAGAGAGGAGGGCCTAAATTTGCCCAGGTCACTGGGTTGAGTAACTCTCTTCAACACAGACTTGGAGGAAGAGATGTGAAACAGTTGCAGGGTTCTGTAGTGTTCTCATTAAGCGTTTGTGCATGCCAGTTTCCCTGTGTTCTGTTTAACAAGGAGGAAAAGATTTGCTGTTCGAGAGAACCAGGTACAACCTTTGTCCCAGCTCGAGATGAGGGACCCTAACAACCAGTGAGCTGCTGACTTGGAAGGGAGCCAGTTGCACCCAGCACTAGAACCATGGGCTGCAGAGAAGACCACAGAGCAACAGGGGGAAAAAAGGAGGGCAGGCTCCAGTGACCTATTCATGTGGAACAAATGGCAAAAACCCACCCTGAGAAACAGCTGGATAAAGATAAGTGACTTGACTTAAATCCTTGTACTCTGAGTGGAGAACAGGCCATCTACAAGTCTCCACTTCGCTGAGTTAGGACAAAGCTTCTGACTCCAGCACTTAGCTGCTGTCCTTCAATATCTCATCTTCTCCACATTGTCTGAAGTGTTCCTCTTTTCCATTGTTCTTAGGGGTTCCATTTGAAAAGTTTATGGCCTATTCTAGATGATAGTTTTCCAAGTATAACCTATCCCTCCCCTCTTTCTTCTCTTGATTTAGACATCAAGTGGTTCCCGACCTGTCCTCAAGTGCACATGATTAAGTCTTAACATGTAATGCAAAAGATGTACTTCAGGCATCTCATGATCACGAATGGCTGTGGCTTGAGAGTTGAAGACTATTTAGTACACCAGGTATCACATGCATAGACCACTCAGCAAGTGGCTGATACCAAATAAAATCTTGAGTTATACACCTGTCTCACCCCAAAGGAAACAGTAAGAAGTGGCACTGGTGTGACTCTTGTAACTTTCAACCTCAGAGCATTGACCTGGGATGTATGAGAGCCATGTTTAATTCCCCTCACCTTGAAGGGAACAAAAGGAGTCCCTTACCCTAGGCTGCCTGAGATGTGGCAAACTAATCTCTTGCTGCAGCTACTCTATAACCAACAGATAAAGCAGGGGAACTGGAGCCAGGATCTCCCAACTACTGAAGTATGGACATTCCTTCTGTCCTCTTATTTAAGAGTGGAATAGGCATTAGCCTAGAGAGAGCAAGAGAAGGAATGAATAACCCCAATAAAAGCTACACATTCTGTATCTAAATAGGGCTCTACTTATTAGATCCAAAAAACACATGGGAAGAGTGCTTCACTAAATATATAATGTCCCCTCACTGAAACCCCACTGTATTGTTCACATAGCTCATACCGGGGAACAAACAGATTTTTACATGGAAAGAGGACTCCTACAAGGCAAGACAAATTCATTCATCCATTCTCTGCTCATGAAGTCCTCCTTCCCCACTGCTTTTTGAGCACTTAGAACTGAGACGAGCATAGAGTTATATACTCAATATACATGCAACAGATGCAGCAAGGACTGTCACTCTCGTGTGGGCCTTCAGTCAACTCTGCAAATGACGACTCCAAATGGAACTACGAAGGGCGCAATCCATAGTCTACATAGACTAAAGGACGCTACTACTACTACTACTAGCAGCAGCAGCACTCCTGGAGATACCCTAGAGGGACCTGAAGCAAGACCAAGTCCTGTAGTCACATGGCCCTAGACATGCTATCCTTACACATTTAAGAGTACACATTTAACAGGTTTTTACAAAAGTTTTATTCATCCTCATCATTCATCGCCTTTAAAACTTCTGGAACTGCTTCTTGGTGCCAGCAGCCTTTGTGACCTTGAGGACATTGAATCGGACTGTCTTGCTGAGGGGACGGCATTCCCCCACAGTCACAATATCCCCAATCTGGACATCCCTGGAAAAAAGCACAGCCGCTTTTAGAACAGCTACATGAACAGCAGGTTCTTCAACATCAAGAATTTGTTCTTACAGCACAGCACTGGGAAAAAAACCAAACAATTCAGCAAGACAATACTGAGAAACAGGTCTCATGAACCTGATTTAAGGACCTGCTATTACCTAAGCTTCAAACAGGTGGCACAAGCTTTCAGTGACAGGTCCTCCCTCCACCTTAAACCAGGACTTCCTAGCCTTCTTTTGGCACATGTCGGGAAATGCCTATACATAAGGCCATATACAGAGTTCACACACGAGAATACTAAATTAGAACTAAGGAATGAGAGTTAGAGGACACATCACCCAGGTTAAAACCAGGTGTTTTCCTTGCAATCCTCACACAGACACCTGGAAAAATCCTCTGGCTTGATTCTCGGTCACCTGAATTTGGACCACATTGGTTATCCTGGATCTTCCGGAGACTAGAAAATGAAAGTGATGTTAAGCTACAGGGCACCACCCTTGCCTCCCTTCTCAGTATATTCATGTTTACCCATCACTTGAAAGTTTTTTTTTTTGTTTTTTCCAAGATCTCTAAGTATTTTAGAAATACTTACGGAGCTCTACAAGCTCCAAGGAAGTTATTCACAATAATAAAACAAGTCAGCATGAATTATTAGATTAAGTTCCCTACCTTAAGCACTACAAGAAGGCTTTTGTCCTGGAAAACTAAAATTTTATTAACTGGACAGTCACATGCAGACAGCTCACATTGTAAGTTTTCCCCACCCATACAGGTTTAACAGTTAGCCAGAAAGGACCTCCACAGAGAAGCATTCGCAACTAGGAACAGCCACACCAGAACATGTTTTATGGTTCAGCATTGCCAAACTGGCATTTTCAGCAGTCCCCCTTCACCAGACAGGGCTCTGCAGACCATCGTGAGTTTAGACATCACAACCACCAAACAAGTTCTAGGTCAGGAGGGCAAATGCACAGCTCTGTGT
This sequence comes from Carettochelys insculpta, assembly GCF_033958435.1. NCBI lineage: Eukaryota > Metazoa > Chordata > Testudines > Carettochelyidae > Carettochelys > Carettochelys insculpta. The sequence goes on from NC_134137.1 coordinate 8,067,809, forward strand.
ATTTTTTTAGTATGGACCCACTTATGTTACCTTCGTATAGAAAACTTCAGTCACCAACTACAATACGAAGTATCTCACTGGGTTTAGACTGATCATCATATTTAGCACATGCAGCACATCAATATGAAAGCACTTTCATGCTAACCTTCCCACCAAGCTGGCAAAACAGGTAAGTGATTCCCACATTACACAAAGGGAAGTAGAAGATAACCAGCTTGCTTGTGGTGCCAGTCCATATTAGAATGGATTTACACAACTATCCTGCCCATCTCTGCAAACAGGATTCCTATCTGAGTTAGAGAGTGGTCCAGCCTACGTAACATCTGATCAGTGTTCAGAGTAGCAGTGCTCTGCTCTTTCCTTCCATTCACTGATAGACAGAGAACCTTTTACTACTCTGGAGCTCACCTGAAGCAGGGAGAAAGGTGCACGGACATATTCTTATGGCGTTTCTCAAAACGGTTGTATTTGCGGATATAGTGTAAATAATCCCTGCGGATGACGATAGTACGCTGCATCTTCATCTTGGTAACCACACCTGAGGGGAATAAGGAAGTTAGAGGCGGGGAAGGTGTGGTGTTTAATCAGAAGTTAGCATTTCACTGAAGCCTAGGATACAAAGTTATTCCAGTAGTTGTGCTGGGCAAGTTTTTTTTTTTTTTTTTTAAACAAACTGAAAACTAACAGCAATGTTGTGTTATAAGCCCTAGTGCAGACACAGACAAGTCTAATTGTTCGCATGCCAGTACATCTTTGCTGGTAGAGGGAACAGACAACTGCAGCCATGACCAAACGGCTTCGCAAGTTTGGGGCTACAGCCATGCCACTGCGGAAAATTGATTTGCTCAGGGTTGATTTTCCAAGGTTTCATTTCATGCAGGATGTAGTGAGTCAGTATGGCCTCCTGAAGACCCGGAGGCAGGGGAGGCTATGCAGAGGCCCTGGTGGGCGGGGCTGGAGCCAGGAGACCAGAGGCCCGCCCCCAGGGCTAGAAGAGCCAAGGGCACGACTCAGGACCCATTCACGCCCGGGCCGCTGGGCAGGGAGGACGTGCCTGCACGAGCTCCGCGGCGCCAAAGGGAGAGGGCCTGCTGCTGCCCAGCCAGGCCGGAGGAGCAAGCCACCAGCGGCTCCAAGCAATCCCAGGTCCATATGCCCCAAGGGGACTACCCGACTTCCCAGACCTACCAGGACCTTCACGCCAGCGGAGACCCCCCACCTTGGAAGAGGCCCCAGGAGCGGGCTGCCCCAGAGTCCTGGCGGATCCTTACAGCATTCAGGCCCAGGATCGCCTCGGGTCTCCTGTATTACCGCCGCCCGACTACCCCAATGACATTGTTATGGACGACTGGCCGGAGCCCCCGAAGGTGGATGACCTGGAGGAGACCGACCTAGGGGGACCCCTTGATCAGATGGACTGGGACCTTCTGCCAGCAGAGGTAGAGGTAGGAAGTGGCCCAGGGAACAACGCTCACGAACCCATGGCAGTGTGTTGCGGCCTGGATCCCCACTGCCGTGGTTGCGTGTGAGCGACCCACCGGGCCAGGTCGCAGTGGAGTGGGAGGGCCTGCGACCCCCTACCCCTCCTTGACAGGGCCAGCCTGTGCTGGGCCTGTGCGAAAACCCCTTGTGTTGCTGCTCCGCCCCAAACTGAGGGCTGGGCCTGCGCCTAAACCCTTGGGTTGCTGCCCCGCCCCAAACTGAGGGCTGGGCTTGTGTTTAACCCTTGTATTGCTGCCCCGCCCCAAACTAAAGGCTGGGCCCAGAACTGTGTTATTACTTGGGACTGCTGCCCCACCCTGGACTGAGGGCTGGGCCCAGAACTGTGTTATTACTTGGGACTGCTGCCTCGCCCTGGACTGAGGGCTGGGCCCAGAACTGTGTTATTACTTGGGACTGCTGCCCCGCCCTGGACTGAGGGCTGGGCCCAGAACTGTGTTATTACTTGGGACTGCTGCCCTGCCCTGGACTGAGGGCTGGGCCTAGAATTGTACTATTACCTGTGAACTGCTGCCCTGTCCTGGACTGAGGGCTGGGCCCAGAACTATACAACTCTTGTGAACTGTGGCCCCACCCTAGATTGAGGGCTGGGGCCTGTATGGTGTTGTAGCGGTGAGCCGCTGACCACCCGAACTGTGTATGGGCTGGTGCTCTAACCCCCTTTTTGCTGCCGCCCGCCCTAGGCCAAGGGGCTGGGCGTCTCTGGACTTGTTACACAGGAGCAAAATGCTGCTGCCAGGGAATCAAAGTTGACCCATGTACTCCTCACGAGGGGCGAGGAATAAGGAAGGCGGAAGGGAAAAAACTCCCATTGACCTGTCGCATAGACAGGCATACAAGTTGACCGCAGAGAAACTGATTTTCAGCTACACCAATTGTGTAGTTAACTGTGTATCAGCAGTCGCCATCTATGTCTAGTGTAGAGACAGCCTTAGATAAACCAGTGTAAGAAGAATGGCAAAAGTCTTCATAAAAATAAGGCCTGAACTTTCCCAAAAAAATTCTTAGTTTGGGGAGTAGAACTCAGATAATGTGTTAGAATAAAGACGACCACCAGTTATATAGAAAGTTTTCCTATTCTGTTTTTTTTAAACTCTTAGCAGTAGTGTAATAAAATTAATTCTGTGAAGTACAGCACATAGAAGGAACACCTTATAAAGTTTAAGCATCAAATTTGATTCTACAGATTGGTGATGGAGACTTGAGCTGCAACATCCTTTGGGGAAGGTAATGGTCATTAGTTACTCCTAATACTTGATAAGGATTGATTAGAAATTCATTACTCAGCATTTAACCTTTAAAGGATTCTATCAGGTAACTGGACAACTTTCGCAAGTCTGAAGACTCAATGTATTTTTTAAAAGCAGCATGACCCCCTGATGTTGACGTTCCTTTCACTATTGGGTCAAGTATTCTACTTAAGCGTAAAGCACTTCTTCAAAGATGAAAGGTAGCAGCTATCCTCAAAAGGCTACTGCCACTGTCTCCTGGGTCCTTGTGCCAGGCATCAGCAAAGCCATTTTGGCAGAATCGTCACAGTCCCTTCACCATAAGACTTGGAAGACCATCGTGAGAATAGCATCATTTGCAGCTCAGGACCACAGCAGCAGTGAAAAGGGGAGACAACGTTTACTGTCCTGATTGGGTTTGTATGATGACTAAGGACACACCTAGTGGGTTGGAATCTGAGATCCAAAGACATGTGCTCCACATTAAAAATAATGCATGGCTGCCACCTTACACAGTAACCACTATAAGCTGGTAACTCTAATTCCAGCAGACTCAAACTCAAGGACATCTGTAATTTCTTCTATTCTATGCAAATTCCAAACTATCAGTTTTACTCAGATGCACATTTTGTTTAACTGATGGATCCAAATTCAGCAACAGCTCTACGCTTGCAGGCCTGCGAAGGCTTTTCCCCGCAGGCTGTTCATGTAATAAAAAAGTTTTGAAATGTATTGGAAATAACAATTCTACTCAAAGAGCAGAAGTATTTCTTAGGCCTTACCTGACAGAATACGACCACGAATAGAGACATTTCCAGTGAAAGGACATTTCTTGTCAATGTACGTTCCCTCAATGGCCTGAAAACAGAGAAGTCAGACATGACTGTTTTGCAGCTAAAAAAATCACTAAGTACTGCAGAACTTGCTGCACCCCAGAGAATGGATTTGCATGGCTACAACTGTATGTTTAAGCACTATTACCCTTTTTACCATTTGAATATACTGACATCAGCAAGGCCACTCGGCAACTGTCGTCAAAGCCCATTCCCTAATGGGACTCGGAAGACCATTGTGAGAACAAACATCACATGTCAGCAAAGGAAAAGCACCATCCTGATGTTCACAGAAACTGCTTCCATCAACTCCGGAGTTATTCACTGGCTGCTAACCAGTTATTTTGACAAAAATGACTTGGCCATTTCCAGACAAGCTTGATTTTTATTATTTGTCTAATGGACTTCAATTTTCCAGCCCAAACTCAATACTACAGCTATATTAAGCCTTTCACGAAAAATTAAGGCTAAACAAGCATTCCTCAAAATCACAAACTCCTTCCCAGCACCACGTACAGAACAAACTAGTGAGTAACCCAAAAGGAACAGAAAGCCAGAACTGGGAATATCCGTGGCTTGGTTCATTTTTATTCACCCACGATCTTATACCTCTTTGGGGGTCTTGAAACCTAAGCCAATGTTCCTGTAGTATCGAGGGAGCTTCTCCTTGCCTCCCTCTCCCAGAAGCACACGCTTCTTGTTCTGGAAGATGGTAGGCTGCTTCTGATAGGCCCTCTCGGTCTGTTTGGAAAAGAAAGCAAAATTAAGGTGAAGAATTTCACCATAATAACGCAGCTACCACCAGCAACCTCGTGCCTTCTGAGGGCTCCGAGCGGAACACCTGAACAGAGACTTCACATCAGGACGCCCAAGTGGCTCTCAAAAGCAGGGGTGCATGAAGTGGGGGGTTTGCCTTTCCTGGTGGGTGCAATACGATCAGCTGCTGAGTCTCAGGGTCACCCGTGTCTCACTGAAACAGGTCACTGCTTTGTCTACCTGCATCCATGTCCATTTACCGACTGATGGTCTTTACACGCGGCCGACTTGTTTTCTCGTACTGCTAAAAGGAACTCGGCTTTTCTTCCGCCCGCCATATAAACAGAGCCCAGAAGTCCGGGGGCGGGGGGGCGCTAACCGCAGGGTCGGGAAGTGCCCCCCCCCACCCGCACAGGTCGCTCACCCCGGCGCTGCAGGTTCAGTGACAGCGGCACCGCTGTGGCGGCGAGCGCAGCCCGGACCAGCCCAGCCGAGGGCGGCCGTCCCCTCCCCGGCCCGGCGGCGCTCAGCACCGGCACAGCCGCAGGGCGGCGAGAGCCGGGCTCGGGAGGGACGAGGCCAGCGCCACTGCGGGGAAAACGCCCGGCCCGGGCAGCGCTGACCCAGTCCCGCTCGGACGGTCTCTGCCCCGGCGGCTCGCGCAGAGACACGCTCCCAGCGGCCCTCCGGGGCCCGGCCACGCCCGTCCCTCGGAGCCAGGCCGGCGGGAACCAGAGGGCTCGGGCCGCTGCCCGCCCCCCGACGCGCAGGAGCAGAACCCGCGCGACCCCCCCTCCCCCGCCGGCGCGGAGCCCCGACCTGCGTGTCCGCCATCTTGCGCTGCGCGAGGCAAAAGAGGCCTCCGCCGCGAGTGGCGGCGGCTTATCCGCCGCGCGCCGGAAGTGACCTCAGGACGCACAGGGAGCGCGAGGGACGTTCGCTTCAAACGACAGAGGGTTGGGCGGGGGGGGCTGAGTACCAACTGGGCGAGGGGTTCTCAGACCTTCCCTCCCCCCTGCGCCAAAGCCTGCGAGGGAGCGGCGATTGGCCTTCCCTCCCGCCACTCTATGCCGTCAGCCAATGCTCGGCGAGGCTACGCGGCACACGCCCCCATCACTCTGAGGGGCAGCTCGCTCCCCTCTCCCGCCTTCTCCGTTTTGTGTGACGTGAAGGGCGGCTGTAAGAGCTGATTGGCGGAGAGAGCGGGTTCCGCTGTGCCGCGGTCTCTTCAGAGCCGGGCGCTGGGCCCAGGGCTTCCCACGGGACCTGTGGGGGGGCGGGGCAGGGCGAACTGGGCGGGGTCTCTCCAGGGGCATTGCGGGGAGACGGGGCTGGGCGAACTGGGCGGGGTCTCTCCAGGGGCACTGCGGGGGGCGGGGCAGGGCGAACTGGGCGGGGTCTCTCCAGAGGCATTGCGGGGGCGGGGCTGGGCGAACTGGGCGGGGTCTCCAAAGGGGCACTGCGGGGGACGGGTAGGGCGAACTGGGCGGGGTCTCTCCAGGGGCATTGCGGGGGGACGGGTAGGGCGAACTGGGCGGGGTCTCTCCAGGGGCATTGCGGGGGCGGGGCAGGGCGAACTGGGCGGGGTCTCTCCAGCGGCATTGCGGGGGCGGGGCAGGGCGAACTGGGCGGGGTCTCTCCAGCGGCATTGCGGGGGCGGGACAGGGCGAACTGGGCGGGGTCTCTCCAGGGGCACTGCGGGGGACGGGGCAGGGCGAACTGGGCGGGGTCTCTCCAGGGGCATTGCGGGGGGGGCGGGGCAGGGCTAACTGGGCGGGGTCTCTCCAGGGGCATTGCGGGGGGGCAGGGCAGGGCGAACTGGGCGGGGTCTCTCCAGGGGCATTGCGGGGGCGGGGCAGGGCGAACTGGGCGGGGTCTCTCCAGGGGCATTGCGGGGGGACGGGGCAGGGCGAACTGGGCGGGGTCTTTCCAGGGGCATTGCGGGGGGACGGGGCTGGGCGAACTGGGCGGGGTCTCCAAAGGGGCACTGCGGGGGGCGGGGCAGGACGAACTGGGCGGGGTCTCTTCAGGGGTGCTGCTCTTGCCTGGGCTTTCCCCGGGCACTCCACATGCTCGCCCCCTCCCGCCCCCCGAAGCCTCCCCGAGACTCTGTGGTAAACCAGGAGGTTTTATTGGGTGTCTGGACACAGCGCAGGACCGTCTCCAGCCCCTCAGGCCTGGTGTCCTCCAGCACAGCCCGTCCAGGCCCCTCCCGCAACCAGGCTCCCTGTGCTTTGTCCTTCCTCCCCTGAACAGGTCACTGGGGTCTGACTCTGCCTCTCTTGTCCCCCGGGATCCTTTCTCCCCAGCCCGTGGTTCTCTGGCTGGCCAGAACGCGCTGCCTCCCAAGTCACCGGGTCACTGCTCGTTAGGGTCCCCCATCAGGAGTGGGACAAAGGTCACGTGGTCCCCTGTAACAACAAATCCTCTTCCACCAGCCTGTTAAACCGGGAGCAGCACGCAGGAAAGCTGAGGGGTACACAAGGATTACTGACCTTACAACTCCTGCCCAACCGTGTCACAGCTCCCCTTTTCAAGCCTGTGTTCAAGGGGTTCATGCCAGCCAATGACCTGGGAAAGTGCAGCCCCCCATCCCTCCTGGGACAAAACATTGGCTTCAACCAGTGCTCATCTTAAAATGGAGAATCCCCATATAGTAACCCTGAAGAAGCTGAATTCAGCATTCTGAGAAACTGAGGCACACACACAATATTCACGTGAAACACAACAAAAGTGGCCAGCTGTGTCTCGTGCACATTCAGTGGATTCAAACCTGGCTAATGCACAGGTCTCAAAGTCTGATAAAAATGGACAATCATCCCTGAGTAGTTGTTTATCGCTGGGCCCTGCAGGGATCTGTTCTTGTCCCTAAACTACATAAGCACTGTATTCAGTGAGCCAGAAGCAAACAAAAATTGTCCCTGATGAAATTGCAGAGGTTGCATAAACTGTTGAAAAGGTAAGTAATGAAGAGGATAATGACAAAACCCTGCATGTCTGAATCGGTTGGCATGGGCCAGCCATGGGTCTCGAGTTGCTGTGTAAACATACCCAAACACATTAGAGGTCAAGAGGTCAAATTTCGGCACTCTGCCTTGGAAAGGTTGCTGACCACTGAGCTAACTGGAAAGCTCTCTAAGTCTTTTGTGACATGGGCATGTCTCCACTCCAGGCCCCAAATCATATTTGTGGCTCTTTTCTGCCTCTTTAATTTTGCATCATCTCTGTACATTGCAACGAAGGGTCCTGTGGCACCTTATAGACTAACAGAAAAGTTTTGAACATGAGCTTTTGTGAGCACAGACTCACTTCATCAGATGCTGGTCTTGGAAATCTGCAGGGCCAGGTATAAATAAGCCAGAGCAAGGGTGGGGATAACAAGGTTAGCTCAGTCAGCAAGGGTGAGGCTTACTACCAGCAGTTGATCTGGAGGTGTGAACACCAAGGGAGGGGAAGCTGCTTTTGTATTTAGCCAGCCATTCACAGTCTTTGTTTCAGCCTGAGCTGAGGGCGTCAAATTTGCAGATGAATTGTAGCTCAGCAATTTCTCTTTGGTGTCTGGTCCTGAAATTTCTTTGCTGTAGGATAGCTATTTTTAAGTCTGCTACTGTGTGGCGTGGGAGATTGAAGTGCTCTCCTATGGGTTTTTGTATGTTGCCATTTCTGATCTCTGATTTGTGTGCGTTTATTCTTTTACGTAGAGACTGTCCAGTTTGTCCGATGTCTATAGCAGAGGGGCATTGCTGGCACATGATGGCATAAATTATATTGGTAGATGTGCAGCTGAATGAACCCATGATGGTGTGGCTGATCTGGTTAGGTCCTGTAATGGTGTTTCTGGTGTAGATATGTGGGCAGAGCTGGCAACGAGGTTTGTTGCATGGATGGGTCCCTGAGTTAGAGTGACTGCGGTGCGGTGTATAGTTGCTGGTTAGGATTTGCTTCAGGTTGGCAGGTTGCCTGTGGGCAAGGACTGGTCTGCCTCCCAAGGCCTGTGAAAGTGGGGGATCATTGTCCAGGATGGGTTGTAAATCCCTGATGATGCTCTGTAGAGGTTTTAGCTGAGGGCTGTAGGTGATGGCTACTGCTGTTCTGTTGGTTTCTCTCTTGGGCTTGTCCTCTGTATATTGTGGACACAAGAGCTGGCTGTACTTTTGGCACCAGAGTACACTTCAGCTCCCTGCTGCAATTTATACACCCAAGGTCCAGTTATCTTTGTATAACACAGCCTCACACTGGGGACTCATTTCACTTCCTTTGGTCACAATGACATAAGATCATTTCAGTTGCTGATTTCCAAGACATAGTGTCCCATGTTGTGCTATGGATCTGGGGCTGGTTTAGGGTCAGGGAAGGGAAGTAGAGGCAACGGCTTCTCTGCATTACCTGACAGGTTCACTCTCTTTGCTGCTGGGGGAACTTGGGGCTGCCATGCCTTGCAGCTGGGATCTGAGTCTTTCCTGGATGGTGCAATCTAGCCAGTAGCAACAGGAAGCTGCTGCTTTACAGATGCTGAGATGATTGTCCCAGGAGGGAGCACAATGTGCAAAGGTTTCTCTGCTGAGGGGAACTGGCTGAGTGGCTTTTGAATGAGAGCGTCCCAAGTGGGCCTCGGTGAGCAAGTAACTGTGCCCCGCAGGATCGCCCTGACAACCCGCTGCCGGATCTCCCTTGTCCTCACCCCATACACAATGGGGTTCAGCAGAGGCGGGAGCATGAGGTAGAGGTTGGCCAGAATAACGTGGATATGGGGAGCCACACGGGGGCCAAAACGATGGCTGAAGAAGGAGAAGAGGGCCGGGGTGTAGGAGATGAGGATGACACAGATGTGGGAGCTGCAGGTACCAAAGGCCTTGATCCGGGCCTCCCGGGACGAAAGGCGCAGCACTGCCCTGACAATCAGACAATAAGACAGGCCGATAAACAGCAGGTCCCCACCGATGACGAACAAAGCTGCGCTGAGGCCGTAGACCTGATTAATGATGGTGTTTCCACAAGCCAAGTTCACCACTGCCATGTGCTCGCAGTACGTGTGTGGGATAACATTGCCCCGGCAGAAGGACAGCCTCTTGATCAAGAAGGGACAGGGGCTCATGAGCAGCATCCCCCTGGCCAGAGCTGCCATGCACAGCTTGGCCACAAGGCGGCTGGTGAAGACTGAATTGTATTGCAAGGGCGCGCAGATGGCCACATAGCGATCCAGGGCCATGGCTAGCAGCACGCCAGACCACGTCATGGAAATGGAGTGGATGAAGAACAACTGGGCCAGGCAGGCTCCGGCATTGATCTCCCTGGCCTGGAACCAGAAGATGCAGAGCAGCTTTGGCTGGATACAGGCGGAGGATCCTAGATCAATGGCAGCCAGCATGCACAGGAAATAGCACATGGGTCGGTGCAGGGCGGGCTCTGTGGCAATGACCAGGAGAAGGGTGCAGTTCCCAACGATGATCACCACGTACATGGTGCACACGGGCACCGAGATCCAGAGGTGAGCTGCTTCCAGCCCCGGGATGCCCAGCAGCAGGAACGTGTCAGGGTTGGAAGGCGTCAGGTTGGCAGCCGACATGGTTGGCCCCTGGTGCCTCAGCTGTGCTCACCGGAGCTCATGTGGTCTGTGAGGAAGGGCACAATAAATCAGGGAAGGGAGACCAAGCCCAGGTGGAGGCCTGGCCTGTAACATGGGCACTGCCTGGTACTACTCATTGCAACCTCTAGGGTTGGCATTGCCAGCTCTGGCAGAAGCAAGCCCGGGGCAGGTGACCTCACATGCGACAGCACTGGGTCTGCTTGTCGGTATGATCATAGGTTGAGTCAACCATGGGCTTAAACCAGAGCGAGGGTGATGCTGCAGGAACCTAGTGGTCATTACCTCTTTGCCATTCAGGACGTCACGTGCCACATTGCAGCGTCCTGCAAATGGTGCCATGTAACTGCCCAGAACACTGTCCTGCCCCTACCCTGGCTAGACTTTACTAGCCCAGAATTTCCATCTAAAACCTGCTCAGGCCTTTGTGTTCTCAGGCCCAAGGAAGGAGCACCTGTCACTAAACAGAAGATGGGGTGGCACTCACAAATAAGGGGTAGAGGTATCACAGCAGTAAAGGTATTAGTTTGTATCCACAAAAACAATAAGAAGTCCTGTGTGCCTTATAGACTAACACAGTTTTTGGAGCATAGCTTTCATGGGCAAAGATGCACTTCGTCACATGCATGGTGGAATGTAACATAGAGTCTATATCCAAACCCACATATACAGCTCCTGCTGCATAAAGCGTAAGAACAGTCACACTGGGTAAGACTGAACATGCATCAAGCCTGCTATGTTGTCTTCTGATGGTGGCCAATACCAATTGCCAAAGAAGAAATGACCAGAACAGGGAATAATCATGGGATCCGTCCCCGGTCGCCCATTCACAGCTTCTGTCAAACAGCCTAGGGATACCACATCTGTCAATACTGGGTAATAGCCATTGATGGACCTATCCTCCATGAACTTATGTAGTACCTTTTTGAACCCTCTTATTACTCTTAGCTTTCACAGCATCCCTCAGTGAAAGGTTCCACAGGTCGCTTGTTATATGAAGAATTCTTCCTTACATTCCTTTTAAGTCTCCTGTCTTTTAATTTCATTTGCTGACCCCTAGTTCTTGCGGTATTAGGAGTAAATGAAATTCCTGATTTATTTTCTCCGTAACTGTCATGATTTTATAGACCTCTACCATATCCCCTCTGCACTCTTTTTTGAACCCCATCAGATTTCTTTCGGCTCAGTCCTCCAATTTGTCTAGCTTGTTATGGACCCTTTCACTAAACTCCATCATATCAACCTCTCCTCCTGGTTTAGTGGTGCAATCTCTCCCATCAGCCAAATTATTAGTGAAGATGTTGAACAAAACTGGTCCCATGACGAGACACTGAGGCACTGTGTTTGATAATGGCCACCAACTAGAGAGTCTTTGATCACTACCCATGGAGTCTGACCATCTAGTCAAGTTTCTATCCACCTTACAAGTCCATTAATCCAGGACATTCTTCTTTAACCTGCTGGCAAGAATACCGTGAGAGACCATGTCAAAGCACTGCTAAACTCAAGATATCTGATATCCACCACTTTCCCCATAGTCACACCACCAAATATCTCATCATAAGACTCAATTAGTTTGGTCAAGAATGATTTTCCCTATGGTGAATCTATGTTTACTAATCCTGATCACCTTCCTCTCCTCCAAGTGTTTCAAAATGGGTTTCTTGAGAACTTACTTCATGAATTTTCTAGAACTGAGGTGAGGCTGAGGCTGACCTTTCTGTATTTCTCCAGATCCTCTTTTTTTTATTAAAATGCAGAACCACATTTCCCTTTTTTTCAAATCATCAGGGACCTCTACTGATCACCACAAGTTTGGAAAGATAATCGCCAATGGCTCTGCAATCGTCTCAAACAACAGCCTTGGATACATTAGACGCACGTTTGGATTTGTGCCTATTCTTCAGCTTTTATAAATAGTCTCAAACCTGTTCTCTGACTATTGAAAGCTGCTCACCTCCTCCCCAGACTGTAGTACAAGATGCCATAATCGGGGGCCAACTTTGTCTTTGAAGACCAAGGCAGAAAAAATCCTTGAGTACTTCAGCTTTTTCCACATCACATGTCTCGAAGTTGCTTCTCCCATTCAGTAAGTGTCCTACACTTCCCCTGGTGTTCTTGTTGGTAACATACCTGTAGAAAGCCTTCTTGATATCCTTCACATCCTGTGCTAGCTGCAACTCCAATTGCCCTTTGTCCTTCCTAGTACACCCTTTCTGCTTGAACAATGGACCACGAGTAGACTGTGGAGCATCAGATGATTGTTCTTTTCTGTTCAGAACATAGCAGGGAAGGTATGAGATGTGAGAGATATTGGAAATAAATATACCACCCAGAGAAATACAGACCAATTAGTTTAACTTCAGCACCCATAAAGATACTGAGAAATTAATTTGCAAACCTCTAGAAGATAAGGAGATAAAGAACAATTGACATGGATTTCACAGGAGGAAATGATCTCAAACCAACCTTTTTTTTTTAAATATTGGAGTCACATTAGCTGTCTTTCAGTCAATAGGTACAGAAGCTGATTTAAAGGATAATTTACAAACTGCAGTTAATAGTTCCACAGATTCACATTTGAGTTGTTTCAGAACTCTTGGGCAAACGCCATCTGCTCCTGGTGACTTGTTGCTATTAAGTTTATCAATTTGTTTCAAAACCTCCTCAAATAACACCTCAATCTTGGACAATTCTTCAGATGTGTCACCGAAAAATAATGATCAGGTTTGGAAATCTCCCTAACATCCTCAGTGGTGAACACAGTAGCAAAGAATCCTTTTAGTTTCTCTGTAATGTCTTTACCATCTCTGAGTGCTCCCTTAGCATCTCAATCATGCAGTGGTCCCACTGGTTGTTGAGCAGGATTCCTGTCTCAGGTGTACTTAAAAAACATTTTGCTTTTGCTTTTTGAGTTTTTGGCTAGCTGTTCTTCAAACTCCTTCTTACCTTTTCATACGTCTTTTCACTTAGCAAATTTTGTGCTCCTTTCTAATTTCCTCACTTGGGATTTAACTTCCGCATTTTAAACAATGCCTTTTTATCTCTGCTTGTTTACGAGGTTGTTAACCCACACTGATCCTTTTTTGTTACTCTTACTGTGTTTCTTTAACTTGGTGTATACATTTAAGTTGGCCTGTACTATGGTATTTTTGAACAGTTTCCAGGAAGCTTGCAGGATTTTACTTTTGTCACAGTCCTTTTTAATTTCTGTCAAACTAACCTCATTTTTGTATAGTTCCACTTTCTGAATTTAAATGCCACAGTGTTGAGTTGCTGAGGTGCTTTACCCACAACGGGGATGTCAAATTTTATTACATCATTATTACCATGTGGTCCAGTTATATGTACCGCTTGCATCAGATACTACTCTCCCCTTAGGACTAAATCAGGAATTGCATCTCCCCTTGGGAGTTCCAGAACCAGCTGCTCCAAGAAGCAGTCATTTGAGTTCTCAAGAAATTTTATCTCTGCATCCTGTCCTGAGGTGACGAACTCAATCAATGTGGGGATAGTTTAACACCCCCCCCCCCGTTATAACTGAGGTTTATTATTATTTTATTAAAATTATTAGAAGTAGTAGTAGTAGTAGTCTGTAATCTACCTTAGAATCTCATAGTCACTATTGCTTGCCTGGTCAGGTGGTCAGTAATTTATACCTACTTCTGCAGTATTATTATTAGAGCAGAGAATTACAGTCTATATAGATTCTAAGGAATATTTTGATTTGTGTCAAATTTTTTACTTCAATTGACTCTACGTTTACTGTTACGTATAGTGCCACTCCCAGACCAGCACTACCAGTTCTGTCCTTCATGTATGTTTTGTACCCTGATATGACTGTATCCCATTGATTGTCCTCATTCCATCAAGTTTCTGTGATGTCTATTTTATCAACACCCTCCTTTTTTCAAGGCACCCCAGTTTATGCACCTTATTATTTAGACTTCAAGCATTTGTGTAGAAGCACTTTAAACAGTTGTCACTATTAATCTGTTTGCCTTTTTTGGAGGATTCTTTTTCAGTTGGTTGTTTCTAATCTGATTTCAGCCGTATTTTATCACCTTTAATCCTCTCCCCTTTAGCAGAACATTGAGAATAGATAATCCCTGTATATACACCATCCCATAAGGGATGTCTCTGTCTCATCCAGGTGCTCCTCTGCCCTTATTTTAAAACTGCTCTAAAACCTTATTAATGTTAAGTGCCAGCGGCCCGGTTCCAGTTTGGTTCAGGTGGAGCCCATCCTTCCTGCACCGGTTCCCCCTTTCCCAAAAGCTTCCCCACTTCCTAATGAATCTAACCCCTCCTCCTTACACCATCATCTCATTTGCGCATTTGGACTCTGAGTTTCTGCCTGTCTAGCTGGCCCTGCCCATGGAACTAGAAGCCTTTCAGAGAATGCCACCATAGATGTCCAGCATTTCAATCTCTTTCCTAGCAGCCTACATTTGGCCTTCAGAACCTCTCTGCTGGCCTTCCCTCTGTCATTGGTTCCTAAGTGTACCGCATGTACCTCCTTCCCAGCACTACTACCTAGAAATCTTCAGAGATCCACAACCTTCACACCAGGCAGGTCACTGTACCGGTCTCCCAGTCTTCGCAAACCCATCTGTCTCTGCTTCTAATCATCGAATTCCCCATTACTAACACCTCCTTTTTACTAATGACTGGAGTTGCCCCACTGGAGAGGTATCTTCAGTGCGAGATGATACCACAATATCATCTGGAAAGAGGGTACCAATTATGGGTATTTTCCCTCTGCTCCGGTTGAATTTCTCCTTCTCTGAGACTTTAAATCTCCTCAACAACACAGATGCTGTCTGAATGGAGGTGGGACAGTCCTACAGCATCATGGAAAGCCTCATCTATATACCTCTCTGCCTGTCTTAACACCTCCTTGCATCAAATGCACATATAGTCCACCTGTCCATAAGGCAGATAATCATGCATGGTGCACTGGATGCGATAAGCAGGAAACTCCGCACTCTGCTGCTGGGCTTCTGACTGCATTTCCTCCCTCAGAAAATTAGCTGTTTGACAGGGATTTTTATTTAAATCAGGTAGCTTTGGTGTAAATGGAATTGAGAAGAGGTTTTAAAGAATGTCAGATGTATCTAGCCCACATCAAAGCTCCCCATCGGAACTCACACACAAAACTAGCTGTTGGCTGCTCCTGTTGGCTCACCTCCCCGGACACAAGCTCAATTTAATAGTCAATATTCCAGGCTCGGTTGAATACCCACGAATAACATCCCAGGGTGCAGGTACTCTCCTCCTCAGTTGCAGCAGCTCTGCTGGGCTCTGCACTGGCAGCTCTCACAGCTGAACCGACAATGGGGCCTCCTTTACAAAGTGAAGCTTCCTGAAATCTCCTGGAGCTGGGTATGCCGGATACACAGGGGCACCTGGAAGGAGATGCCAGGGTGATGCAGGTTAAGTCCCTGTTCTCAGCTGCCCGTCTGCTTCCTATATTTTGGAGGCTGGAAAGAGGAGTCCCCTCCCCTGCCATGCAAATCTCTCCTCCAGCCCCCTCCATCTGCCCCCCAAACATTGCTGTGTGGCGGCTGGGGACTAATTCCCAGGGTGTTGGCCTGGGTGGATGTTGTGTCCACATTAATCATCTGAATTCTGCTGATGAGATCTGTGTCGCCCACAGGGTGTAAAGGGGCCCTCTTGTGATAGGAGAGGACTAGGCTGTCCTCGCGTATGGTCAGATCTGCATTTGCACACTTGCTAGATCTGGTGCTGAGCGATGTGCCTGGTCCATCTCAATAAACAGGGAGGCATCTCTCACGGGCTGTGACACTGGTCCATATGACTGCTCATCCCTCTCCTGTTCCCTGCCACAGCCCCACAAAAACCTAACCCCAGCCAGACCTGCCTGGATCCCACTGATGCGGATAACATAGGAACAGCTGCTCTGGGTCACACCAGTGGTCCATCTCACAGTTCCAATGTAAGGTACCCCAGAAGGAATGAACAGAACATGGAATCAATGCATCACCCTTCCCACATAGCCCATTCCCAGCTTCTGGCTCATGCTAGGGGCACCATCCTTACCCATCCTGGCTAACGGGTAACCAGGAATTTATTAAGCTCTTTTTTGAAATGGATCTTATGTAGAGGCAAATGCCATGGAGTGGGGAGGAGGCTTATTTACGTAAAATAAGGCAGATGGCCAAGAGGAAAAGAGTAAAACTAGGGAAGAGAGAATTTGGGTTGAAATTCAGAAGAACTTCTACTCTGTGGGATCCAGCAAGCTCCAGAATTATCTCCCAGGACAAGTGTGCACAGAGCACAGGGTTGTTTAAACTCCACTGGTCAATGCACTCAGACACATAATAGGGACCAGTCCCGACTCTGTCACAGGAGTGGAGAATGAACGGAGCTTTTCTGTCTTTCTTATGAAAGGAAAACTCCCCTCCAAAGCCTGGTTCCCTGGCTGCACACTGCTGCAGAGACAAAAGGAATCTATACATTGAGAGAGTGAAATATCAGCCCAGTAACAAAGTACAAAGGACTCACCAGCCTCTGAGACAGCAGTGGGGAGCGGAAGGTGTTTGTGGGGCATGAGGAGGCCTTCTCCTTGAAGAAATCGTCTGCACAAAACTTCTGTCTGCAGGGCTCGGGTAGCAACAGCATTTATAACTGCTGTGGGAAATCCCTATGGAACATCCTCACCAGCTGAGGTCTCCCCAGTGATCATCCCTTCCTCTTGAGATCTACTCCAGAACCTGGGTAAGTGCAGTGAGCTCAGGTTCTGGTACATGCAGGGGACTTCAGTGTCTGCAGATTGCAGATCCCGTTGGGCACACCCAGCCACACTGCAGAGCTAGAGCAGATTTACAAAGGGAGGGAAAGCCAGTGCTTGGATGTTAATGCCTGGCAAATTCAGAGCGGAATAAGGTGGACTTTTTAAGGGTGAGATAATTCACCATCAGAAAAACTTACCTCTGCCGCTTGAAATCTTGAAAAACATGCCTGAGAGTGAGAGACTCAAATCAATCCTTGTATGTGGATCTAAGGGAATCTTAAGTAGGGGTGAGGAGGTTTTATTTATCATGGGCAATGTTACTGTTTGGAATATGGGTTCCCATTCCAGCACCCACAATTTAAGTAAGTTAATTGTAAATTTAAAAAGATTCAAGGAGCCACTCGAATTTTACTCCCTGGAAAAGCTGCTGTAGAGTGAGACTCCAGAAGCCCAACCTTTTTAGTTTAATAAAGGAAGAGTTCAGAGGTGGTTTGATCACAGTCTGTAGGCACCCACAAGCAGAGGAAGAGCAAGTATGGACTCACGCATCCCACCCTGTGCCCCAGGCAAGGAAAGCCCATCTGTCTCCTTGCCACATAGAGAACACTGTGCTGTAATAGTTCTAAGGGGGAAAAAGATCTTACTGCAAGAAATAAATGCGGTGAAAGATGCTTATTTTCTATTTCTTAACGAGCTGCTTCACTCATGCAGGCATTACTGCCCTCTAGTGGAGGAAATTGGAATGACCATAATGTGTGGCCAAGGCACTATATGGCTAAGAAGGAATAAGAATGGTGATTCTCCATTATTTATTCTGGACTAGGCAGCCTCCCCTCCCCCACAAAACCATGCCCACCCCCCAGAAATATCACATTGGAACAAAACAAAGAGGGAAAGGCTTACCTAAGCTTAGAGGAAGGATGATTTTCATAGCATTTATCCTACATTGGCCATAGTGTAATTTAGCTGATTACGTCTTTTCCTGTCCTGAGTGCATATGGAGAACAAGTTATCACTGTTCCCCTTATACCAACTTGCTTTGGCTCTCAGAGTTCGGCTACTTTTTCCTCTATGCATGGCCTCGATGGGATTCGTGCCTGACACTGCAAGCGCTTGAAAGCAGGGCCTTTGTCTTCTAGACTACAAAGAACTTTGCATTTTTGCCCTAGTTTTGCATGACAGCAATGCTGAGAGCTACCAGTCAATGATAAGCAGTGGGGCTGATGACTTCTGTCGGCCCTCATAGAAGGAGTGTGGAGGGGGGTGGGGGGGCAACTCTTCACCCTCCCCCCTGAAGGGGCAGGGCCTTGGGAAGAAGGGGAGGGGTTGGGAGCAACCAGCCTTCAAAGACTGGAACGCTGCCCCCCACCCATCCAGCATGCAGAGTGGTGCTCTGGCATAAACGTAAAAGGCCCAGGCCACCAACAACCACTGGCTTTTGAATTGCACCAGGCCCTGGGCAATTGTCCTCTCCCCACACTTTCAATCACCGTTGGCAGGCCTGATGGTCAGGCTACTCTGTGCTGGCCCCTGCACCATCATCAGAGGTGCAACACCTGGCACAAAGGCAAAGCACAAGAGGCAGAAGAAACCATCCAAACAGATATCTGCAGGCGAGGGGGTGCACAGGTAATAGCAGAATGAACACGTCCGGTGCAGGAAATCGCAGCCAGTCCCAATGCACCCCAGTTGTGTAGGAATCTTCTGCCCCCTGACAGCTAGGAAGGAAACTCAGACTCAGGCATGCAGGAGCTGCGGTGAGAGCAGGGCTCTCCCAGGACTCCTGGGTTCTGTTCTGTGTTCTGGAGCTGACTTGCAGGGTGCACTCAGCAGCTCAGTCATCCTTTCTGTCTTTCACTTGCCTGAGCTGCCGGATGCACTTTTTGTCGGGAGAAGGTGGCTCACAAGGGCCCCTCCCCTAAGCCTATGTGGGTAGTGAGTCCCAGTTCAGCGATATTTGTAAATCCCTTTGGGATCCTGCTATGAAGTGACCAGCTGAGTGGCCTGGCACAGCTCTCAATGACACATGCCAGCACTCACTCCAGTGCAAGGTCGTGCCATCACCTTGGCAAGCCCCCTTGGTTTGGGCACTTCCTGCGCCTGACCTTGGAGCATTCGTCTTGATGTTTATCAGGTGAGTTTTCTGCAGGGGACTGGACACCAGAGGGACCCTTACCTGTCCTAGCCCTGCTGCTCAGGGCCATCCTTAAACTTTCTAGTACGCTCCACAGTGCTATTATGGTGTCCAATGTCACTGTGCCCAATGGCAGGCCGGAGCCGGGTGGAAGTTTTTAGAGATGTGATTTTATAATTTTCATCAGCACGCCAACGAAACATGTTTAAAGCCAATTTCAAACTAAGATGCTGTCAACTTCACACGGTAGATTCAGAATCTTCCTCTCTGGAGGAAACAGAGCCACGGAGCAGGGAGAGGAAGACACAGTGGGTGGACATTCAGGCCCATTGGTGTCCCAGATTTCCAGGGGCCCCATGTAGCTGTGTATTCTGCGTACGGGTAAGGAGGGCCCTGCGGTTGCTTGCTCTGCAGTCAGCACTGACTCTCAGCCAGCTCGTAAAAGAAGAGGGTTATTAGTCAACAGGGACACAGTGTAGAACTGATCCCATTCGCGCAGAATGCAGGAAGTTACAGAAAAGTATTCCTTGGGTTGAAGAGGAGGAGGGAGGATCCAGAGCCCTGGGCTCTGTCCCTGAATCCCATATGAGGAGAAGCGTTGCGGGTTCTCCCAGACACATGAGATAGGAACAATCCTCCATGAGTGACTCCCACTACTGACCTGAGTCACCAATCAAACATCTGGGGCAGGAGGGGGTGACCCTCAGAATCCAACCCCTCAGAGCCACAACACTGACTGGAGGCTCTGGGAGCTAACGTTGGACCCTTTACCTGGCAGTGGGGGAATTAAAAGACTTTGGGGCTCCTTCTCAGGCTGAAAGAGAGGGCTCCTGTCCCCAGTAGCCCCACCTGGCAATTGAGTCCTCGTGGCCTTTAAACTGGGCCAGGTGCTTCACAGACAATCAACTGCCGACATGGAGTCTGCATTTCAACTCGATTCCAAACAGAACCTGGGCCCGGACACCCTTATCTGGACCAGGAACCCCATGACGCTCCTTCAGCTACATGAATTCGCAAAACTATTGATCTAGGCTTCTCTGTCGGTGCCCATCCCCACAGTTTCTAAGGGCCTAGTATCTGAGTGTCATTTGTGCTGTGGGAGGCAATCTCTCTGGCCTCTTAACAAGAATCTGACTGTTTTCATTCAGTCTAGAAGTGCACCACAGTTGGGGAGCAGGGCTTGTTTACACTACAACAGAATTTTTTTCACTGAGAGTTGGGACCCCAAAGTGGTTCATATCTCCATTTCAGTGGGATTGTCGGAGCTGGCTGTGACTTGCAGGGGCCCAGGGCTGAAGTCTATGTCCTGAAACCTGGAGCCAAAGCCTGTCCTCTAGGTATGGAGATTCCACCACCTCTCTAGGCAACGCATTCCAGTGCTTCAGCACCCTCCTGGTGAAACACTTTTTTCTAACATTTGACCTCCATCACCCCCACTGCGACGTGAGACCATTGTTCCTTGTTCTGTCATTTGTCACCACAGAGAACAGACTCTTTACATCCTTTTTGTATTCCCCCTTCACATACTTGAAGGCTGCTATCAAACCACCCCTCACTCTTCTCTTCCGCAAACTAAATAAGACCAAATCCCTCAGCCTCTCCTTGTAGGTCATGTGTTCCAGCTCCGCATCATTTCTGAATAGTATCAGAGAAGTAGCTGTGTTAGTCTCTACTCTAAGAAAACAAACCTGCAGGCATGTAGCACTGTACTGGAAATGTTATATTGCCAGGTCTGAAGAAGTGGGTCTGCCCCATGAAAGCTCATAAGCTAATAAATTATTTTGTTAGTCTTTAAAGTGCTACATGACTTCTAACCATTTTTGTTGCTCTCTGCTGGACCCTCTCCAAAGCATTCACAACCTTTCTATACTGGGTGTGGGGGGCAGAACTGGACACAATACTCTAGATGTGACCTCCTTAATGCCAAATAAATGGAAATCATTGATCTTCTGGAAGTGCTCCTAATGCACCCAAATATGCCATTAACCTGTATGATCTGAGGGCCGGTGATACGTTTTAAAGTCTCTAATAGTCCTAATTACAAAAGCTTCCTTAATAAATCAGTTAAGATGCAGAGCTTTACCGTTTAAGAGGTGGTTGATAGCTTTAGCTAGTCCTTTGTTAACCCACAGGCAGCCTGGCTTTGGACAAGCTTCTGGTTGCGTGGGGGAGGGGGGGCGGGACTGACCTCTCGCCTCATGTGCCGATGAAAATTGGCATGCATGCCAGTGTTAGCACCTGTGCCAAGGAGTGCTGACCCCTGTCCTAGATACTTGAGTAACACACGGGGGAAACTGAGGCAGAAATATACTATTCAGGAAAAATATATTCAAGACGTTCCCAGTTTGTCACATATCCCAAGACTAAAAAGCAGTCCAATAGCACTTTAAAGAGTAACAAAATAATTTATTAGGTTATGAGCTTTAGATCTAAAGGGTCTGAAGAAGTGGGTCTGTCCCACAAAAGCTCACCTTATGCATTATTTTGTTAGTCTATACAGTGCTACTGGACTACTTTTTTGTTTTGATAGTATTTAGAATAGCACTGCTGTCTCTCTGTTACTATCCCAAGAGTAAAAGTGCCACTGAAATCCAAAGTACTTCTCACTATTGATGTCTTATGATCATTTCTGTGCCTACATGGAAGGGAACAAGGGTGAACTGAGACAGGAAACCCGATCACATCATGTCATCTCCCAGTCAAACTAGCTTTCCTCCTGCTACTTTGTCCTGATTGTTATCCCCGGCATGCAAGAGCAGCAGAGCTGACCCTGGTGGCTGCAGAAACTTTACGTTATTTGTCATAGGTGAGACCGAGGCACAGAGAAACTTGTACAATGAAAACTCTAAGATCACACAGGACATCAGTGGGCAAGTCAGGAATTGACCACAAGTCCTGAGTTCAAGGCTGGAGCATGAGCCACTAGGCCATCTTAGGATGTTGTCAAAGACACAAGGACAGGAGGCCTCAGAGGGACACAAAATGTAGATTGGATTACCAGGATAACTAGGTCACATCTGTGCCTATGAACATCTCCTTCCTACCCGAACTTTAGCCTGGGCACATGATGACCTCTAAAGGGGCTCAGGAAGCTGCCCCTGCCCAGCCTACACTGTTGCATGGAATGGTACGACTCAGCAGAGACATCCATTGCTACTCTCAACAATGTTCCATCCATTTGATTTTCATCTGTGGTTGGAATAAATGTTCTTATGTTCATAGAGCCATGTGTGTAGGGGCACCACAAATAGAAATACCCACTGCAGTTGTGGACACTCTGCTGGGCAGCAGCTGAATCTCTCCTGGGTGGCCACCCAAGCTCTCCGCTTACAGGGGACATTCTCTGCCATTCAAACAGAGTCTATCCGATAGGAGCTGTTATTACTCCGTGTTTGAATGTCGGATGTGCAAGAGCCTGTTCTCAGGGATTCAACACAGGGTTCGTCAGCTGGGGCAGATGGAGGAGATGCCCAGGCACCATGACAATGGGCAATAGCACAGAAATGCGGATAGATAAGTAAGCAGCTCTCAACCATTGCTCTTCCTTTTCCACACTGAGGTTTCCATAGTGCCAGACCGCACTGCTAGGCCTGTAAGTCTCATTTCGCCCTGACAGTCTGAGCCCCTGGCACCTGCAAATCACTTTTTCACTCCCTGGGGAAGCTCTCAGGCTGGAGCTCTCTGGGGTGTGTGTTTGTTGATTTTCTGCACTTCCCACTGCTCATGGAGCTGGGGGATTGTTTGGGAGTGCTGGTATGCCAGGGAGTCTTCAGGGACTGTGCAGGGGAATCATAAAAGCCACTGCCCAGCACAGGGAGTGCCAGACGTGAGATTCATACACTGATTCTCAGGGCCCTACTTTCCTGTTCATCATCATCATCATCATCAATAACTGTGGGCTCAGTGCCCGTTAGGGTCTGGTGCCTCTCTCACTATTTCCTTCCATCTTTCCCTTTCCAGTGCAGAGTGGCTTAGTTTCTGTAGACTAGCTCCACACCAATCTACTACATCATCGATCCATTCTCCATGGGGTCTGCCTCTCCTATTCGAACCCTCCATTATGCCGAATACCAGGGTCTTGATTTTTCGTTCATCGTTCATTCTTCAACTTTCCTGTTGCATTGAGGCAATTGCCTCTTGCTGCTGAGCAGGATTTTGGTGAGTTACCAGTTTCTTCAATAAAGTGAGATCTAAGGGCTTGGAGAGGGTTCCAGCATTCAAGTCAATTCACCAGCACAGGGACATGAACTGTTTGGTGTTGTCAGAAACATGAAGGGATTTACCTGGTAAAACTGGAGCTATAAATTATAACATATTTAAGATCAGTTCCTTGTCTCTTACTGTGCCCTTTGGTCTGTTGCAGTAGCTGCCTTTGGTTTGAGGGCGCAGGGCAGTTTTGTTTTTCCTCTTGTTCGCTCATGCTTTCAATTCAGTAACTTCACTGCCCTGGTAAGAAATGCAGCCAAAGCCTCTGGAGTGGGTGTCTGCATTTCTGGAGGGGTCACCACTAGAATGGGTCAACAATAGGCCAAATCTTCTCTCACAGGCTGCCTTCACCGGGTCACTCTAGATTAATATCGGCCTCCCTGAGAGTAAAGTGAAGGCCCATGTGTTTTTGAATCCCCTTCTTTCATAAGTGGTCTCAGACACCATATAAACTGAAGAAATCCCACAAAAGCTCATCACCTAATTAATTATTTTGTAAATCTTTAAAGTGCTACATGACTGCTTTTTTGTTTTCATATAAACTGGGGATTTCTTTTAGGCTCTTTCAGACCCCTAAACAAATCTGACTTCTGGAAAGGGTAAAGTGATCTGGAAAGGTTGAATGGCACTTGTTTCAAGACCTCAGATTACCTTAGGACCATGATTTTCAACTGGTGGTGCGCGTACACTAAGGGACGTGTGAGAGAAGTCAGGGGTGCTTTTTTTTTTAAAAGAGGTACCTTATAAAAAAAGGCCGAGAAACCCTTCTGTAAATGCACATGTAGGGACATACAGAACTGCACTGATTTACATTGACCACGAGCTGCCAGTGACTCCAGTTAGAGTTGTCCTGCAGCCTCTCAGGCCATGTGAGCTTATCTGGAGCAAAGAAGAACTGACAACAGAGCTTCTGACATTCCAGCCTGACAGGTTCAAAGGTTCAGAACAATGTAATTGTTCTTTTGTGGGGGGAGGTTTTCTCTGTCTTACGTCCAAATCTTTGTTTCTGGAGGGGACAAAAAGCACCAACAAGCAGTAAAAAGAACAGAATGTTTCTGGCTTGGAGGAAACCAGATGCTGCTGGAATGGGGAGAGGTCTAGGAATGCAGTGTCTACGCTTTCCTTTGTGTGGCTATGGTCTATGCATGTGTGTGGGGTGGGGGTGGGGGTGGGGGGATGTATAGTATTCAGATCACAATGGCACAGAGTGTTGAAACTGGTGAAATAGAGAATGGGCTCTCTGCCTAATGCATAGACCAAAGGGCCTAATAAGGCCTCCTGAGTCAGGCAATGTAACATGGACCACACCGTAGCAGATTGTCTCTGACACCTTTCCTGACCTGGACCATCCCTTTGTCAGCAAGCAGCCCCACTGCAGCCTGATGTTATGTGCCCATTGATTAGGCCTGAATTGGAGCACTGAGTCCAGTTCTGGGCCCCACATTTTAGGAAAGATGCAGAGAAATTGGAGAAGGTCCAGAGAAGAGCAATGAAAAGGATTAAAGGTTTAAAAACTGTGACCTGTGAGAGAAGAGTACAATAACTGGGTTTGTTTATTTTAGAAAAGAGAATGCTGAGAAGGGACATGATAGCAGGTTTCAACTACTTAAAAGGATGTTAGAAGGAATAGGACAAAGAAGTAATGGGCTTAAATTGCAGCAAGGGAGGTTTAGGTTGACATCAGGAAAATTTTCTAATTGTCAGGGTTGTTACTGGAATAAATTGTCTGGGGAGGTGGTTGGATCTCCAGCACTGGAGATACTTACGAGCAGATTGGATAAATATCTAACAGGGATGATATAGATGTTGCTTGGTCCTGCCATGAGGACAAGGACCTGGATTCAATGACCTCTTTAGGTCCCTTCCAGTTCTAGTATTCTGTGATTCTATGGCTGCCAACATGGAAAAGCAGCCTCAGGAAGGTGAGTCTGGGGTTACTATGGGCTGTAGTACATTAAAGCTTGTGTCATTCTGAGGAAGTTATGCTGGCTTCTTTTACTCTCCATGTCCTCTCTTCCCCTACCTGGGTCTGCCCCTTTCTCCTCCCTGGCACAAGATGATCTGTTGCTGGTGTTCCCTTCGCCCACAGACAGCCTGCTCTGCCTGAACTCCCTTTTTCCCTGGCATAGGCAGACATGGAGTGTAAGTTGGTCAGGAGGTACTTCTGTGAGCTCTTGTGGTAAGGTCCAGCATCTGTTTTGGTCAGGGATCAGGGGTATCACAACCTGGCAGGAAGGGATGTTGTGAAAGTGGGGACAGACAGTCAGCACTGAGGACTGTGGGGCAGGTAGGGGTACACACAAAAAGGTGGGTGGCACTGAGAGCTATGGGGGTGGGGAAACGGGTGTACATGGACAAATGGGCAGCACTGGTGGGTTCTTAGCATGGGAGTGGCATGTATGTGGAGAGACAGGCAGAGCACTTGAAATTTGTCTCTGTGATTGCTGGTCCAAGCACTGCAACTGTTCCATGCCCTCAGGGCATTTGTGAGGCTGCTGGCTTTTGCCCTGGCTAGCTGCAAAACTGCAGCCTGGGGGTTGCCAATGTTATTTTTGAATGTTAATTACATAACACGAGGCATTTCACAGGTAGGAAAAAACACTGATCTTTGCTCTGCAGTTGGTTTTAGCTCCCAGCTTTTTTGCAATCTTCTTCCCCATCCCAGACTGCCCCAACTCCATCAGCATATTGGTCACCTCTGTCTTCACCATGGTCCCCAGACCTCTCTGCCTCCTCCTGCCTTTGAGCATCCCCACGCTGCCTGCAGCTCTTCCTCGGCAGGGGGTGAGGTATCTTGGCTGAGGGGAGATCAGTGATTATGTCTCACCGTGTGCAGCTTCAGCAACTGCTGCCTAGGAATAACTCATCAGATGAGAAGCCTGCACATTGAGAAGTGGGAATTCTGGGACACACGAGAGCCTAGATGAATCCAGATGCCTTGGACAAGAGCCAGTGGCAACTGTCTGAAAGAGCAGGCCATTTGGAGACAGAAGTTAAAGCCTCGATGCTCTGGGACTATTTGTTAGCCAGCTCCATTATTGGCAAGGGGTGTTCAGGCGTTCCTCACTATGGAGGTATTATGCAGTTAGGTGATTATTTTTCTCACCTAAAACTTTCAGCCAGGCAGTGACATACGATCCTGCACCCTTGTGAAATACACAGTGCAATATTTTCAGGATGCCACAGTCATATGAGAATTTCTCCTCAGATTTCTGTTCGCAATGTGGTTGTGACAGGAAAATAAGTTTTCCGTAGAGTCATGAAAGAGCTTGCAGACAAAATATTTCCAGATGTGGACAATGTTTGTTAATACCAAGATCAGAAGGGACCATTTTGATCATCTGGTCTGACTGCCTGTGAAGCACAGGCCAGGAAATGTCCTCAAAATTATTCCTAGAGCAGCACTGCTGGAGAAAGATTCAGCCTTGATTTAAAAATTCTCAGTGATGGAAGATCCACCAAGATGCTTGATAAATTGTCGCCATGGTTAATTACCCTCACTCTTTACAAAAATGTGTACCTTATTTCGAGTCTGAATTCCCTTAACTTGAACTTTCAGCCATTGGAACCTGTTACACCTCTGGATGCCAAGCTGAAAGGCCTGTTATTCAATATTTGCTTTGATGCCGGTCCTTACCGACTGTTATTGTCACCCTTTAGCTGTCTTTGTTAAATGAAATAGAAGGAGCTCTTTGAGTCTGTCACTATCAGACAGATAACTAGCACTCTTGGACTGGTACCTTAAAGACTAATAGATTCATCTATTAGGTAATGAGCTTTTGTGGGTAAGACCTACCTCTTCAGATTTTCAGATGAAAGTCTTTAGAAGTGGGTCTTACCCATGAAAGCTCATGACCTCATACATTGTTAGTCTATGACGTGCTAGAGGACGGCTTATTTTTGTGACGCTACAGACTAACACGATTATTCTTCTGAGATTATCAGACAGGTTTTCTAACCTTTTTGTAATCTGTGTGACTCTTCTCTGAAGCCTCTTCCGTATATCAACATCCAACTTTAATCATGGGCACAAGACCTGGACACAGGATTCCAACACCAGTCGCACCAAGGCCAAATATAGAGGTGGGTGAAATGGAGGGGGCCCAAGGGGGGGTAACCTTCCACTCCTGCTAACTGGAATTAGGATTCAAATAGGGGGTCTTTAGCAGAATACCATAACCTGCCTCAGAAATTTTCATCCTACAATAACTGAATTGCTAATATTTGTCTCAGCTCACACTTTTCTGTTAACACCTCTACCTTGTATCTTAGACACAGCTGGGTGCCTGCAAGGAAGCCTTTCACCAGAGGAAACAAGAGCAGTAACAGAGGTGCAGGCCCATAGCCCAAAATAGCAAGACCCTTGTGCCCATACTATCGCGTACAATGTAGGAGTTGCATCATGGATCAGACCTACAGTCCATCTCATTCAATGCCCTCTCTCAGACTCGATATGCCCCAGGGCTGCAGTAGAAGAAGTGGTTGGACATTTATGTGCTTAATGAGACTATAGTCTGGAAAAGATTAAATCACTGACTGTGAAGCTTATGGCACTGTATTTTCTGTATGATTCCCCATCCCACTCCTTCTTCATCCCAAAGTTTGCTTAGTTTCTGCTTGTATTGTGTGTAGCGTTTCACAGGG
The DNA here is from genome assembly GCF_033958435.1 of Carettochelys insculpta. Classification (NCBI taxonomy): domain Eukaryota; kingdom Metazoa; phylum Chordata; order Testudines; family Carettochelyidae; genus Carettochelys; species Carettochelys insculpta. Next base: position 8,095,452 of record NC_134137.1, read on the forward strand.
TTGGTATGACATCCAGTCCTGAGTTTAGACAATCCAGTCAGAAACTTGTCAGGTGTGTGAGGACTTCAAGACTTTTTTTCCTCCAATGGGCAGACAAGTTGCAGTTGTTGATATTGAAGTTCATGTGCTGTCATGCTGTCCAGTCACATGGCTTGTTTAGCACCCTCTGAGAACTTCTCCGGACATCAGTGCAACCTAAATAACCTGGTGCCATCTTTAACTGTTTCAACCTCACTGCTCTCTCCTTTTCCTACATCGTGAGTAAATATACAACATTTTCTGTACTATTTGTTACAGAGTTTGTAACCTCTCCTCCCTTGCTGTGTTTCTCTCCATGCACAGGCATATTGACCATTTCTGAGCCGGATCAATGCATCGACCATCTTATGGCTACTTTCAATCTCACCTTGTCTGAGCCTCCAACATTCACCCTAGCAGGCATCCCTGGCCTGGAAGCTGCCCACGCCTGGATTTCCATCCCTTTCTGTATGTTCTACATTATTGCTCTGTTGGGAAATTTCATGGTTCTGTTTGTTGTAGGCAAAGAGCAGACCCTGCACAAGCCAATGTACCTGCTGCTCTGCATGCTGGCGCTCACGGACATGGGTATATCCACCTCTGTTGTGCCAAAGGCGCTGTGTATATTTTGGTTCAATTTGAGAGACATTACTGAGGGTGGCTGCCTCACCCAGATGTTCTTCCTTCACGCGGTTTCTGTGATGCACTCAGCTGTCCTTGTGACAATGGCCTTCGACCGCTATGTTGCCATATGTAACCCCCTGAGATACGCCACCATCCTCTCCAATGCCCGGATAGCTCAGCTAGGACTCGTTGGCTTGGTAAGAGCTGTTCTCTCCATGCTGCCTCTGCCCCTGCTCCTGAGCAGGCTGCCCTTCTGTGCGAATCGGATCATCCCCCACACGTACTGTGAGCACATGGCCGTGGCAAAGACATCCTGCGGGGACATCACCGTGAGCAGGATGTATGGTTTGGTGATGGCGTTCGTGATCATCGGGTTAGACGTGACTCTCGTTTCCCTGTCCTATTGTCTTATCTTCAGGGCTGTCCTTAGAATCTCCTCCAAGAAGGCCCATCCGAAAGCTCTCGACACTTGCACTGCCCACATCTGTGTGATGACGACCTCTTGTGTTCTTTTCCTCTTCTCCAGTCTCACACACCGGTTTGGTCATGGCATCGCTCCCCACGCTCATATCATATTGGCCGACCTCTTCTTCCTCATTCCCCCCATGCTCAACCCCATCATTTATGGGGTCAAAACCAAAGAGCTTCGTGTCAAAGTGAGCAAATACACATGCAGAAGGTGGTCACCAGAGGGGTGCTGATTTTACACCTGTGTGACAAGAGGGGGATAGGATGTTTCCCTGATAACCAAGGAGGCTTTGTACAAGTTTGGCTGAGCTCAATATCGTGGAAGTTCAGAGTCTGAAATTCCACACAGGTAAGGTTTTATCACTCCATAACCAAGCACTGCTCTCTCTGCTCCTTGGTTTCCTTTCTGATCTACCATCACCTGATCTCCTTCAGCATCAACCATCAGCCCCCAGCCTCCACTCCCTGTCACTTGTGGTTTTCATGGCTTCCAGACCACCAGAAGACACTGCAGCTTTCTGGCACAAAATGGCTCTCCATTAGAACTTATGTGAACAGGGTTTTTGACGAGATGAATGAATGAAAGCTATGAGAGACAAAGACAAAGAAAGAAACAACAATGCTGAACTTCTTTATGATACATACAGTGATCTGGTGAATAACATTTCCCAGCTTTTTCTTTGTTTAGTCCTCAGGAAGCCTGCAGTATAAGCCAAATGTTTCAGTTGGAAGGTGCTAATACAGATGTCAGAGGGGTAGCCGAGTTAGTCTGTATCTTTGAAAACAAACAAACAAAAAAAAGTCCTGTGGCACCTTTTAAAGGTTCCAGCTGGGAAAAAAATGCCTGTGCAAAGTGTTCAGTAATTGGACCCAAAGGTGATGATTGTAGTTTAACACAGCAATCCTCTTCTCACAGCTTCACAACCCTCATCAGCAAGCTCTCATAGAATGTCCTCATTTCCTGCAACAGCATTCTTGTGTTAGCAACAAGCAGGCCTGTGGTACCTTATAACCTAACAGATATTTTGGAGAATAAGCTTTTGTGGGCAAAGACCTGCTTCATCAGGGGTCTGCATCTGACCTTTACAACTCACATTAACTGTTCACGTTTTAAAGATGTCAAACTAGCTGTTGAAATGTCATGTTAGTTGGACTTTGTGACACACATGAAACACAGAGTGTCACCAAATGTCGAGGTGACTGAATTGCTTGCAGTAAGGAGTCTTTCTACAGAGTTCAGCTCTCGATGACCTAGGTTGACTCATATCTCATTTTTGTCATTGGTTTGGGGCGTGAATGCTGCTTACTTGTTCTTGCATTGTTTTCATGATGTTCCAGCAACATTGCTGTTGAAAAAAAATGTTTTCTCATGTGAACCCAATAAAAGAAAACTGCGGGCTAAGATGCAAGAGGAACTTTCAGAAAATAGTCTTCTTGTTGGGGCATTTATGCAATGACACAAAATCTGTTTTGTGACTATTTTACATCAACTAAAGAAATGATTCCACTTGTTATTGTTCATATTTTACCAAAAGCATTCAACTTCCAATGGAGAGAGCAAGGATGAAATGTTGCCTTTTAGAGACTAAGAGAAAGAAACTAATTACATTCAATTCGAAGTATGGACATAGACAACTATCATGGAATGGCATTAGAATTAAATAATATAATAATGTTATTGTTATTTTATTGTTTTAACACATGCAAGCCTCACTTCAGGATACAAGCACTTGAACAGTGTCATCAACACTGCCTCAGAAGAATCCTAAATATCCCTTGGGAGGATAGGCTCACAAACACTAGTGTGCTGAAAGAGTCGACCATGACCAGCATTGAAGCCATTATCGTTCATCAACAACTTCATTGGACTGGTCACGAGGTTTGGCTGTCTGGTCAGTGCCTCCCAAAACAGATTCTGTTTTCTGTTGGAGGAAGGACAGAGGAGTGGAGAGGGGAGGCAGTGGAAGTGATATAGGGATGTGTTGAAGGCACACATAAAAAAGTGTGGCCTCGGTGTTGACCCTTGGGAGACCCTTGCCCAAGATCATCCCCAGTGGAGAGTAGTAATCCGTGATGGGGTGGGACTATTTGAGAAGTCCCACTGCAGTGCAGATGAGGAGAAGTGGAGAAGAAAAAAAACACATCAAAAACTGCCCCACGCCCCTCCAACAGTGACAAGTAACTGCCACTCCTGTGATGAGATCTGCAGCTCCAGAATCACGCTGATCAGCCATCAAAGGAATCACAAATAGGAGGGTGACAGGAAGACGTCCTACTTGTTACCGAGTGACCACCAAAAGCGAGGGAAGACTAATGCTGGGATTTTGATTTTGAATTTGTTTGCCAACTCATAGTTTTGCTGCTGGAGCTTGCATTTTTTTTTAACTCAAATCTCTACTTTGAATTTAATGAAATCTTCCATGTATTTCTTGAGGTGTACACCAATGTGTTAATTGCAAAGAACCTTCATTTTGAAAGAACAGAGCAGGACACGGGAGTTCCTGGTGGAGGATCCGACTATGCCCTGTGCATAGTCACTGATGTGGCCTACCTCCTCCAGTCTGGCTAATTCACCCTTAGATGGGCCATACTACCGAGAGCCACGACCAAAACAATGCCCAGCTCAACCAGGCCTGGAACATGGTTGAGTAAGCACTCAGATGCCTGAAGGTGTGCTTCAGGTGCTCGCTCACATGCCTGGACATGGGCTTCTCCACTGTGCCCATGGTGGTGAGTACATGTGGTGCTCTCCACAACCTTGTGGAGAGCAAGCACGAGATCCTCGTGGTGCACTGTGTGGCTGAGGCCGTGCCACAGTATAATCACCTGGGTGCAGTCCCGTGTCACCAGGTGCACCGCAATGGGGTGCATGTGCGGGAGGCCCTCCAGGAGGCTTTCCCTCAGAGGCCACCTTGACCCGCTCCTGGCCTGCCCCTCACACCCACCCCTCACCTCCACCGCATCAGCACCCCTGCTGGCACACGCAGCCTCATCATCCCCACCTGATGCATGACACCGACACCTCACTTTTCCACAGGGGTGGGGGGTGGAATCCATGGCACCCCCAGGAGCCATGACTGTGCCAAGTCTGGGGCCCCCTTTGGGGCTGGGATGGTACCAGGAGCCCCGGTAGGTACAGGTGAAGAGGGGGTTCAGTGACGTCGGGCTCACTGCGGGGGGCAGTGGAGCTATGGGCGAGGGAGATTTGCAGGGGCAGCAGGAGGGGCTGCAGGGTAGGAGGTGGCAGGTAGGATGGTGGGGGTGGGAATGATGGGAGGGGTGGTGGGAACAGCGGCGGCAGCAAGGGCCATCGATGGAGCGGGCAGCTGGGCCAGGCAGGTGCTGTCAGCCTGGGTGAGGGTATCCAGGTACCCAGCTACCCAGTCCCAGGCCATCCTACTCCATCAACAGCCAGTCCCACAGAAGGCTGTGGCAGTGGTCCTGCCCAGTTATGGCAGCACACCCACCTGGCACGGCACCCAGTCCTCGGGGGCATCACACCTTCCCCCTTGCCAGATGCTGCAGGGCTCCCTGGGACTTCGAGGGTACTGAGGTGGCTCGTGGACATAGAGGCTATGAAGACATACGGGGAGAGGGCAATGCCCTGTCAGTTGCATGACCAAGTACTGTGGGCTGGTGGCCTCACCTCCGTTGGCCATCCGCCCTGCCCGTCTGAGGTGGCCCTGGCGCATCCTGGCTGCTGTAGCGGGTGTCCACACTGGGCCGTGTGCAGGGCTCAGTTGGCTTCCTTCTGCCCTCTCATGCCCTGCATGGCGATCCATGACCCTGTGCGAGGATCCCCATGTGCGGGCCTCTCCCTGACGGTTCCTGCAGCCATTCCCAGGGCACCTAGCCTGTGGTGGCTGGCCATATGCCCGGCCCCATGCTGGCAGTGATGGGAATGTGCCCCTCAAGGCCCGGGGTGTCCAACACAGCCGGTCCTACCTGAGGGTGCCTCGGTGGGGCTAAATGGGCAAACAAGACCGGTTTAAACCCCTGCCTTGCCCAGCCTTCCTCCCACTCCCTTACACCACCTTTTATTTCAGTGTTGATTTGTAACCTGGATCGCTATCAGTGGTCAGAATCTGACTTTCCATAAATAGGGCTCAACTGTACTAGCCTCACTCTGATTGAGTAGTTCTTTACTCAGAGAGTATCTCCTGGAAAGCAACACAACTCCTTTTGTAATAGTACAATACTCATGTAAGCCCCTGCCTGCACCCAAGTGCAATGAAATGCCCATTGCCATTTGTAAGTGATACTGAAGAGACATCCAGCCCTTGGAAACTTCCTATTGCCCGTAGTCTAACCTCCTCATCAAGAGTCACTTGTAGGAGATGTAGATTATCCACCAGGTTTATATGTATGAATTGTCCATGCACTCGTGAAAGTAGATTCTCTCCCAGAAGGGAGGTAGGCATTGACCACTATATGATGTCAGCAAATGCAGTTCCAAATATTTCATATGGGATGATCTCTTATCTCTCTAGCTTCTCATCTTCAGCAATTTCACGTCCTCATTGCTATGTAGATGTATGCAAGGTCTGACTGAATGCTTTCCTGATGGCTAACGCGGAGGAGGGAGAGACCCTGGAGCTACGTCTACACTGCAGAGATGTTTCAGAAGAAGCTGTTCTGGCAGATCTCTTCCGAAAGAACTTCTTTCAAAAGAGTGCGTCCACACACGAAAAGGCAGATCAAAAGAGTGATCAGCTCTTTCAAAAGAGAGCATCCACACAGCCCCCACTCTTTTGAAAGAAGCAGCCAGGGATTGAAAATAAAGACTGTTCACCAAGCTATGGGGAGAGGTAGATACATTGGAGGGTAGAGATAGGGTTCAGAGTGGCCTGGATAAATTGGAGGATTGGGCCACATTGCTTAGGAAGGCAGTGGAATCTCCATCCAGAGAGGATTTTAAGTCCCGGCTTGACATAGTCATGACTGGGATGACTTAGTTGGGGTTGATCCAGCTTGGGGCATGGGGCTAGACTCAATGAACTCTTGAGGTCCCTTCCAGGTATGTGATTCTATGAATCTATGAAAGAAGGGCCCTGCAGAGCACCTATATGCATTTCCTTTCCAAACAGGTTTTCAAAAGGGGATGCTTTTCCTGAAGCAGGAAAGGAAGAGTCACTTCACAAGGAGCACCACATTCTTTCGATTTACTTTTGAAAGAATGCTTTTTGTGTGTAGATGCTTCATGGGCCCTTTCGAAAGAGCCCCCTTCTTTCAAACAATCTTTCAAAAGAACTTGTTAGCGTAGATGCAGGCTGGTGTTTTTATGTAAATGTAGCGTGCTCCTCTTTTGCTTAGGTTTTCTTGATATTCAGTAGATGAACCAGTGCTTTGCTCATTGCAATCAAGTTTGGCTGGTGTTGGATCACAAATTACGTCAGCACTGAAGGCAGGGATAGTGCAATATGGTTGCCAATGTGTAATTATTGTAGGAATACAGGAAAAAATAGGTCTGTTCTTAATCTATCCTAAAGGAAAGAACCCACACTCAGCAGAAAGGGCCTTGCTAAGCAGGGAGTTGACTTCTAAACCCCCATGAGAGTAAGAAGGATGGGGCCAGATATTCTCCCACTTTAGTCTCATGTTTGTCATGTCCACAGTTTGGCTGGCACCAGATAGACCAGACTACTTAGGCACCAAAACTCTCTGAGACTCTCAACTTCTCCACAGGGATGTCTATTACCTGGAGAAATTACTAGTAGGAAAGAGGAAAACTCTGAAGAGTTGGGGGCAGGGCTCGGAGCTAGCCAAGGCCCTGCAACCTGTTCTACCTGGCCATCGTCATGTATTTTCTGTGACATCACCGCTTCCCAACCTTCTTTGACCAATGAGGTCCCGCAAAAAGTCCTTGTGATGTTACTATCACACCCACCCTTACCCTGCAGGGCTATTGTCCTGCCCCCTTTCAAGCCCTTTTGTATGTTTGAGCTGCTTGCCTGGTATCACCCCTCTCTCATTGTTAGCCCTGCGAATATAACAGGCTGCACACAACACATCAAAGACTGCTCAGTTTGCCTCAGTCCTGATTTCATAAATTTGTAGCTTTTTTGGGCTGAAGAAGCATTCAAGATCGTATCATCGGACCTGCCCACTCCACCCCCTTTCATATCGTAGACCTCCAGTATAGGAGAGAAAAGAGTTCAGGACCAAAGCACACCACAGACAGGTATCTATTCCTCCTGGGAAGACATCAGGAGATGGACAAAACACCACATCTTTTAGTAGTTTGAAAGACTCTGGTGCAGTGAGGGGAAGGGAACTGACCCCAAGGCCACACTTGTGAGTCTGTACAAAACGCACATGCACAGTGGAACAGAACTAAGATTGTACATGCACAAATAATCGTTGTGCTTCCTACTGCTTGAAGGCCTGGGCTAAATGTAGACTTTGTATTCATAGAACTATTTTGGGTAGGCATGAATTTACTTATTTATTTCTACCATAAGTGTTGTCCCAGCACGGCTTCTTGTGTCTGTACAGTTCTCTCTCCATAAAAGTGCCGTAGGCTGAGACACACTGGCTGTGTCTACACTACCACCTTCTTTTGAAGGAAGGATGGTAATTAGAAGTTGCCACTGGGAGGGAGGTGCTGGGGGGTGGTTTGCTTAATGAAGTGCTGCCCATGCATGGCAACACTTCATTAGTAAACTCCCAACACCCTAATTACTATCCTTCCTTCGACGGACGGTGGTAGTGTAGGCAAGCCCACCTTGTTCTCCTTACAGAACTGGCATGAAGCACTGTTACAGAGGTATGGCTGTGTCCAGACTGCGAGGACGGCATCTCCTGAACTCTACAAGTACAGCGGGAGCAGCACAACTTTCTAGTGCAGGTTTTTTAAACTTCATTACGTCCCCCTTCTGCTACCAAACATCACTGAAGTCCTCAGGCGTCAGGTTGGACACAGGTGGTGGGGCTCAGGCTTCCATCCTTGAACCAAGCAAATGAAAATCAGTCCTGGCTACAACACCGAAATGGGTACCTGGCACACCGTGGGGCCTGACTCAGAGCTTGAGAACCACTCCCTGTTCACCAGCTCTCCTGAAATTTTACCTGGAGTCCCCAGACCCAGGCAGCTTTTGCACTGTGTCATAGGGGAGTGAATGAGAAACCTTGAGCCTCAGAGGTGTTGAGCTGTGGTAGGGGAGAGATGAGGCCTAGTCCTCTGCAGATGACATGGGCCAGAAGTCCCAGCTCTGGAGCCTCAGCTGTCCTACACAGAGAATCCACAGAGATGAAGCCCTCTCTGGGTGCAGCTGCTCTGAACTACCCACCTCCCACCCTCCCTGCATGGAGATGATTTCACACCCTGGCTGTGAAGAAATTCACTTCCACATCAAATCACCTTTCTACCTTCATTTCCCCAGGACCACACCGCCATGAATGGATTTAGCCTGGGAGGCAGGGTCAAATCCCATTGGGCCTGAGGGATAAGAACATAAGAACATAAGAATGGCCATACTGGGTCAGACCAAAGGTCCATCAAGCCCAGCATCCCATCTGCCGACGGTGGCCAATGCCAGGTGCCCCAGAGAAGGAGAACAGAAGACAAGTGATTTATCTCCTGCCATCCATCTCCTGCCCTTGTTATGAAGGCTAGGGCACCATACTTTATCCCTGGCTAATAGCCATTTATGGACCTGACCTGCAAAAATTTATCAAGCTCTTTTTTAAACCCTAATAGAGTCCTGGCCTTCACAGCCTCCTCGGGCAAGGAGTTCCACAGGTTGACTGTGCGCTGTGTGAAGAAAAATTTCCTTTTATTAGTTTTGAACCTACTACCCATCAATTTCATTTGGTGTCCCCTAGTTCTTGTATTATGGGAAAAGGTAAATAATTTTTCTATATTCACTTTCTCCACACCATTCATGATTTTATATACCTCTATCATATCGCCCCTCAATCGCCTTTTTTCCAAACTGAAAAGTCCCAGTCTCTCTAGCCTCTCCCCATATGGGACCCTTTCCAAGCCCCTAATCATCTTAGTCACCCTTTTCTGAACCTTTTCTAATGCCAATATATCTTTTTTGAGGTGAGGAGACCACATCTGCACGCAGTACTCGAGATGTGGGCGTACCATAGTTTTATATAGGGGAAGTATGATATCTTTTGTCTTATTATCGATCCCTTTTTTAATAATTCCTAACATCCTATTTGCCTTACTAACTGCCGCTGCACACTGCGTGGATGTCTTCAGAGAACTATCCACTATAACTCCAAGATCCCTTTCCTGATCTGTCGTAGCTAAATTTGACCCCATCATGTAGTACGTGTAATTTGGGTTATTTTTTCCAACATGCATTACCTTACACTTACCCACATTAAATTTCATTTGCCATTTTGCTGCCCAATCACTCAGTTTGCTGAGATCTTTTTGTAGTTCTTCACAATCCCTTTTGCTTTTGACTGTCCTGAACAACTTGGTGTCATCTGCAAACTTTGCCACCTCACTGCTTACCTCATTTTCTAGATCATTGATGAACAAGTTGAACAGGATCGGTCCCAGGACTGAGCCCTGGGGAACACCACTAGTTACCCCCCTCCATTGTGAAAATTTACCATTTATTCCAACCCTTTGTTTTCTGTCTTTTAACCAATTCCCGATCCATGAGTACACTGAGATGAAGAGATTTTCCCAAGGCTAAGCAGGGAGTCTGTGGCAGAGACTGAAGTAAACCCAGAACCCCTGAGCCGCAGGCGTGCACCTTAACCACTAGGAAACTCTTCCAAACCCAGTACAGGAACTTTGCTGCTTTGAGAGTGCACGGAGCAGGTCCTAGACAGAGCCAGAAGAATGTGGGTAGCACAGAGAAATGGGAAAGGGACATGGGTGGTAAGTAAGGGGGAGAACATGTCTTGTCCCTCCCAGCTGCCTTCTTCCTGCAGTGAGAAATGCCCCTCAGCTCCCTGACAGTTCATAAGCAGGGGGATGTGACACTGCCAAGGACGTCTTTCACCTGGAATGTTGGTGATGATGGTGGGTAGCCACCTGCAGTGATGGCAGTACATCATAGTTCATGCTATTGGCTCTTGCAGTCACAGCGCCATTGTTATGATAGCAATGAAGGTCACACCGTCAGTAACTGGAATCAGGAAGAACTGTACTGGTAGGTGGAATATTCTGTCGGTGGTGGAGTGGCCGATTCCCCTTCTGTAAGTCACACACCTCGCCTTACTGCAGGAGGGGGCAGAAAGGAGTGAGTCGGGTCACTGTGGGGACAGGAAGGGGAGGAGTGAGGCTGGTGCTGTTTCCAGGTACACCACTAGGTGGAAACCCTCGTCGTCTTTCTTCCTTCTTCTCTGCTCGCCTCGCCGTCCTGCGCGGGGAAAGGCCTGGAGAGAATAGTGATATGTGTGCGAGTGAAACACTTCGCTCCCCTGTCCTGTTAACTAAAGTAAACAAAACTCTTGGCCTGCTAAGCCTCCCCACTGCCCTGCCTGATCACCCTAGCCACCAGGGGCCTCCTGTGATCCTCCCGCCCAAGTGCTTGACAGAGGGGTCAGAGCGAGAGCCCAGAGCAGAGTGTTCCACCTCCTTTTATAATCTCCTATCTCCGGGCAGGTCTCTGGTCACATGACTCCTTTTTCCCGCCTTGGGATTCGCGCCCTTTTTCTGAGGGGGCAGTGACTCAGCAATTTCTGGACTCCATCTTAAAAATGGACTCCAGCAGAGACTCCATTTTGAACAACTATGGAGACCCTGCTCATTAATAACCTTCTTCAAATAAACTCAATAATCGCCCTTACCCAGAGGCCCTGCTCAGGGAACTAGGCACGAACAGGGCTGATATTGCAGAAACATTCACATGTAATTGGTACTAGACACAGACTGGAAGCACATTGCAGACGGGTGGTAACAGAACCCCTCGTAAAAAAACCCAAACGTTTCAGTACTGACGCACACCCCACAGTTAACGGAAACATACTGCTCCAGGCTCAAGACAGGTTCTGTCTGCTGATGAGAGAGAAAAAAGGCCTGGTGGTCCTCCCTGTCACTAGATCCCCATCTTAGCCTGTCTGCACTGAGGTTATGAAGGAGCAGGAGGCTCAGAGTTCCCCCCCCCGTTGACCCCGGAGGGCTCAAGTCACCAGTGGGGACCACTCAGGACTAGGGAACAGCCAGACCTATCCCCCACCTCAGCCAGTGGAGAGGGAAGAAGAGAAAAGGGAAATCCAAAATGAAAACCCTGTTCTACCCAGTGAGTTTAAGGGACAAAGGTCTAGGTGGGAATAAAATTCTCCCACCTCAGCCTACTGTTTGCCATGCCTATATTTTGGCCAGCACAAGAGGTATCAGGTGGAAAGTCTCCAAACTGCTCTGAGGCTCTTACCTTTGCCACAGGGCCATGAGTTCATTGGCTAAATTACTGGAGGGAACGTGGACAACTCTGAAGAGGCTCCACCTTGTGCTCAGACTTGTGAAACTGAATTTTCTCTCAGTTTTCAAGGCTGCCCTGAAAAGAGACTCTGAGTTCTGCAAAGCCACAGAGGAGCACTCAATTACCAATGCCCTATCGCCTGTCTCGCCCTGCGCTTGTCACGGAGTCTCTGTGAGGTCACCACTTCCCAACTTTCCGTGACAAATCAGCTGAGGTTCTGCAAATGGCACTTGTGATATCATTGCCACACCCTCCTCAGCCCTACGTCGTTCATGCCCTCCAGCTGGGTATCCCCTTCGCATGAATGAGATGCTCCCTCTGTGTCATGCCACGCTTGCTCGGCACAGACAAGGAGACCTGCAATTTAAGCAGGCGCACATTAAAATATCAGGGACTGCACAAAGTGCCCCACTAGGTTCTTATAGATTAATAGCCTTTAATGCCTGAGGAGAAAGTTCGATCCTCTAATCTGACCACTCTCCACCATGTTGTTCTCAGCAGCTGCAGATGGCAAAACAAGGAGCAATGGTCTCAGGTTACAGAGGTGGAGGTCTAGGTTGGATATTAGGAAAACCTGTTTCACTGAGAGCATGGGGAAGCCCTGGAATGAGTTATCTAGGGAGATGGCTGAATCTCCATCCCCAAAAGTTTTCTGTCGTGGATGGACCAAGCCCTGGCTGGGATGATTTATTTAAGGTTGGTCCTGGATTAAGCTGGAGTCTGAACTGATGACCTCCTGAGGTCTCTTCCAGCCCTAGAATTCTATGATTTTATGACTCTGGGAGGGCTTATATACAGGGATAAGATTACATCAAGGAGGACGGCCCTCAAAAGGGACCAAAGCCCAAACTAGATCTATTCCATTCTATACATAAGCTTTTCCCAGGAAAAACTCAGAGTTCATTGTCTTTATCAAAGAAAGGGAGACCTGCACATCTGTTGATGCTCTCCAGTAACAATTCTTTGGACTGGATTTGATAATAAACCAAAGTGATTTAATTATGTATGTATATTGGGATTTAAGTGATTGCAAGGGAAAACAGAGAGATTGAAGTTAGTTACTCAGTTAAAATATACAAAACACACCAGATAGCCTAATGCACTAAGAGAAATGGTTACAAAACATGATTCCTGGTCTTAGTACCTATTTCAGCTAAAGTCCTTCAAGTCAGACCTGATCGTTTCTGTTGCTTGGTCCCAACAGCTGCTTCCCTCATTTGTGTTCTTTGTTTTCAGGTCTTTTCCTGTGTATCTTTCCAGGGTGGGGAGGCAGTTTCAAAAGCAAACTGAAGATGATGAGTGATTCCTTCCCATCTCTTAAATAGAATTTTCCCATTGTGGGAAGTCATTGTTCCATTTCCCCTTTCCTAATGGAAAAATACCAAATTCAAGATGGAGTTGAGCAGCAGGGGACATGGTAACATGTCTTTGTCAGACCAACCAAAGTTTAGGCTTATTGGAAAAACAAAAACATTTACAAATTGTTGGTTTGAGCTCGAGGCCATTAAGGTCCTTGATATCACTAATGGCTTTCACTATACATTCTGGATTAATAAGCAGGTTTTTACATCTCATTTCTAACTTCACATACAAGAATAATACATAGATATAAATAGAATATATACCAACAGGTGATTACAGGCTCTGAAATGATAGGTAACTTGCCCTCTTTTGCATAAAGCACACTCTAGTTTTGAAACTTACTTCTATTCAAAAGAGTAAATAGTGTATATTCAAAGTTCCCACTAGTAAGAGGAGTCATTCCTGGGCAATCTGAGGGGAACACAGACCTACAATGCTGATTGGCTGAGCAGGCAGCAAAATCTGACCTGGGATATTTGGTGACAATCTCTGTTTCATCTTTTTTCAAAAATTCCAGCACACATTCTCATTGTGAATGGTTAATATCTGTTTTGAAAGTTCCAGATGTAGAGCACCTGTTTGAAGTGGTCAGTAGTTCACCCCAATGTTTAGGGACATAGTTTAATTACCAGTCCCATTCACAAAAATACACTATTTCTCAGGTCTCAACAGCATATTCTAGGACAATAGCCTCACTTTCTGCAGCCGCTTTCCTGTAATACTTGGTTTATGATCAAGTCTCCCTGAAGGATTGAAAGTAGCAACATCAAGTACATTTTTCTAACTAGATTACATAGGAAAAAGGATTTCAGCATTCTTGTTTCTTTTTTTGTCTGCTGCTAGCTGAAAGTGTAGTTTTAGTTTTAGTTTCTTGAAATGATCAAGAACCTGTTCAGACACTGTCTCAATTAAAGAGATCGAGGAGGGGAACTCAGCAATGGAGACAGCTCTGCTTACACAATGGAATGATATGACATTCTCTGTGAGAAAGTTCTCAGACAGGGAACTTCCACCGTATTGAGCTCAGCCAAATTGAGACAGAACAGTGTTGATTAATAGGGAGATATCCTTACCCACTCTTGTCAAACAGGTTCAAAACAAGTGGCCACTGCCTATCACCTTCTGCAGATGTATTTCCCCACTTTGTCACGAAGCTCTTTGGTTTTGGCTCCATAAATGATTGGGTGGAAAATAGGGGGAAAAAGGTAGAATATGTTGCCAAAGATTACATGAACATGGGGTGCAATACCCTGACCAAATCGCTGCATCATAGTAGAGAAGAAGAACAAAATAAAAGATGTCACTGTCACGCAGATGTGGGCTGTGCAGGTGCTGAGGGCTTTTTGGTGGGCTTTTTTGGAGGAGGATCTGAGGACAGCCCTGAAGATCAGAACATAGGACAAGACACCCAGAATCAAATCTAACCCAATAATTACAAAGGCCATTACCAAGCCGTAGACCCTGTTCACTGTGGTGTCCCCACATGATATCTTTGCCACAGCTATATGCTCACAGTGTGTGTGAGGGATCATGCGGTTGGCGCAGAATGGCTTCCTGCTCAGCAGGACTGGCAGCGGCAAAATAAAGAGAACAGCTCTCGTCAAACACAGTAGCCCTAGCTTAGCTATTCGTGCATTGGTGAGGATGGTGGCATAGATCAGAGGGTTACATATGGCAATATAGCGATCAAAGGCCATAGTCACAAGGACAGCTGACTGTGTGAGAGAAGCTGTGTGAAGGAAGAACATCTGGGTGAAACAGCCAATGAAAGTAATGACTTCTACATGCTGATCAGTAGGTACATTGGCTTATGCAGGGTCTGTTCTTTGCTTACAACAAACAGAACTGTGAAATTTCCCACCAGACTGATAATGTAGAATGCACAGAACGGGATGGAAATCCAGATATGGGCAGCTTCCAGACCAGGGATTCCTGATAAGATAAATGTTGAAGGGTCATAAGGGGTAACGTTGAAAACTTCCATGTCAATATGCTGATCAGGCTCAAAATGCCGAAGTGCCTGTGGAGAGAGGGAAGCACAGTGAAGGGAATTATGCACTCTATAACAAGTAGTATGTTAAATATTTTAGTTATTATCCATCTAGCAAGGGGGATGACAAGTGAAGCGTCAACACTGAAGCTGTGGCTACACTACCCCTTCTTTTTGGAAGGAGCATGTAAATGACTGGGATCAGAACTGCTTAATGAGGCAGTGATATGAATATTCAGCACCTTTTTAGCATAATGGTGGCCAGCCGCTCTTTGAAAGTGCTGCTTTCCAAATGCAAAGTGGTCATGTAGACATGGGTGCTTCAAAATAAACCCCACACTTTGAAATTGCCGTATTCCAAATTTGTTTTGGGAATAAGGGATTTTGAAGTCTGGGGTTTATTTCAAAGCACTGTATCTACCTGGCCAGTTTGTGTTTCGAAAGCAGCACTTTCAAAGCACAACTGGCTGCCATTATGCTAACGAGGTGCTGAATATTCATATCAGCTCCTCATTAAACAGTTCCAGTCCCAGTTGTTTACATGCTCCTTCCGAAAGGGAGGGGTAGTGTAGCCACAGACTCAGTGATAGTGCCAGATTATGTAGGTCATAGCCACGTCCAGAAAACTCCTCACTGGGATCTGACAAAGCCAGGTAAATTGGCAGCATGACGGCCAATGAACTTTGATAAAAATTAACTGCAACGAGTCTGCCCGCTGGAGGGAACAAGCTTGAACTCCTCACACAGCTAAAAAGTTTCTCATTTATCTGTGTGATCCCACTTCTGTGCTCCATAGAAGGCACATGACGTGCAGAGTGCTCTTGGTATTTAGGGCTGCAGACCTGCACCTCAATTCAATCCCTTGTTTAGCTGGATAAGACACTTCATTGCAAGCATCCAGCTTTTTTAGAGACAAATTACACATGTGAGCTAAGAAATAGAAGCAGAGACACATGTCAGCAACTCTGCTGCTCATCCTTCTTATGCCTGAATGTTGATGAAGTGTGCAGATGACACAAAAATGGAGGATCGTAAACCATGAAGAGGACAAGGAACAGATTCAGCGTAATCATCTTCTTCTTGGACTGAGCTGTCAATTGACTCATCTCCTGTGACGCTGTTGGTGAGCAACTAAACCAATCCTTGATCGGCAGAACCGATTCCAGATGTCACGTAAAAAAACACCAGCTGCAGGCATTGTACGTTATTTTTGGATCATATGCTTTTCCTGCAGTGCCTGGAGACGCTCGCTCTCAAAGCAATTCAATCAAATCATTTGGAGAACCCAATGATACCTGTTCTAATACATCTTTGTAGATATCTACATATAAGAAGGAAGAACGTAAGTGATCTTTACGCAATGGGAGAGCGTCATGGGCAAAGCAATGAGTTCGAGCTAAACTGGGACACGAAAGGATAATATGCTATTTACAAACTCCCAGTGTGACTCTGTGGGCAAAAAAGTCAATGTGATCCCAGAGTGATACCCTGGAAATCTTAAGCAGGGGAAGAGGGGTTATTTTACCTCTAATTTGGCACTGATGAGACTGCCGCTGGAATGCTCAGTCCAGTTCTTGGTGCTAAAAGGTCAGAAAACCTGCTGTATGATGATCGACACAAGGAGATCAATCTATTTAGTTCAACGAAGACACCTGAAGTTTAACTTCATAACACTCTGTAACTAAACTCTGATGAAAGGGCAAGAAGTGATGGGCTTAAAGAGCAATAAGAAAAGATTAGGCTGAACATTAGGAAAAAAAAAGCCTTCCTAGTTTTCAGGATGGTTAAGCCCTGGAATAAATTGTCTAGGGAGGCAGTGGAATCTCCATACTTCAAAATTTTTAGAGCAGGTGAGACAAACACTTGTCAGGGATGGTCTACTTGGTGCTTGGTCCTGTCACGAGTTCTGTGGACTGGAAAATGATAATCCCTCAGGCTTTCTTCCTCTTCTCTTCTTTTGTGATTCTATGATTCGGAGTACCTATTTGTGGACACCAATATTTCAAAATGGGTTTTTCAGCAAAGCACACACAGCACTAACAAAGTCCAACAACAGATGGAAGAAATTCCATTGGGAAATAATGCACCCATTTTTTAAGTGGGCAGAGTAGCGAAGCATTGGAACAATTTGCCAAAGGTTTTTGGCACATTCTTCAATCCTGAGAATGTTTAAATCAAGGTTGGATGTTTCTCTGAAGGTTCTGCTCTAGAAATAATTTGGGGAAGATTCCCAGATCTGTGATTCCAAGGCCAGAAGGGACCATTGCGATCATTTAATCTGTTGGAGGGTTTTGCTACCAGCTCACGTCTGTCTTCACCAAAAGTATTTTTGCCATTTGTGACTCAAGGTACTAGCTGAACTGGGTTGCAGTGGAGATTTCTCAGGTTTCCATACACAGGCTAGAAATCCTTCCCTTTAGCCTGGGCCCAGTCCTTCCCCCATTTCAGTCTTTGTTCCTCAGGTGTGCCCACAGGCCCTTGCATGGGAAGTGAAAAACCACCAAATGATGTCACTCCTGCCTTAGAGAGATTTTGCATAGGGCAGGAACCTTTTGTTTCAAAACTTGGTTCCCAGACCAGATCGAAGGAACAGTAAAGACACCCAATGAAGTCCAGAGTAATGTGGCCTGGTCCCATGACCTTATAGAGTCATAGCATCTCTTCCTTATCTGCTTCCTGAAGAGTTCTCAGGAAGGCTCGCGAGGTGGGAGATAAATGTTTCCTGAGTCATATGTTTCCCCAAAGGACTTTTTGCCCTGGGTCAGTCCATCCAAACAAGCTGTCTAGACTGAAAGCATCATGCTTCATGGACATTACCCAGGTGTCACTATCTTTGAAAAATAGATACTTAGTCCATATTTCTAACTTCAGATTCAGAATGATACAGACATAAAAAATGGATAATCTGATTCAGAAAAATCACAGCTTTTCCCATCACATCTTACGTGATCCATCTTACACAAAATGTGTCATAATTATGCTACAGTCGTATAATAATGACATCGCTATGAAGAATATGGGATGCAGTGTGACACAAAGATCAGTGGTTCTTTCCATTGTTGAGATGCCTGGAATTACGTAACTACAACAACAAGGAGAACTATTGGAAGCAAAACTGAGTTTTGGCTGCGACTTCGTGGCTGCAGTTCCTTGCTTTGCCAGGCAAGTTATTCTAACACCCTGTAGGGGGGTTGGCAGGATTCCAGCTTTGTCCTTCCACCAACAAACACAAAGGCAAAATTTCAGCAGCACGACCAAGCTGCTCACAAGCCACTGCCCACCAGGATACCCTCAGGGCCACTCGCCAGTCCCTCTGCTCTCCACACTTTCACTCAAATGCCTCAGCTCTGCCTGTTTCTCTGTGTACACCTCTCTCCTTTCTCCTGTAGCCCCAGCATAGCCTGCCTGTCTGTGAACTCTCTGCTCTTGGCTCCACGAGCTCTCAACGTTTTTGGCCTGGTTTTGTGCTTCACGCTTCTTGCCTCACAACCCCCAATGAGAGCCACTTGCTCAAATATGTCCCCAAAACCCACAAATTCCACCCCTGCCACACTGTGACACCGCTGACCTATGACAAAGCAAGGTGCTGGCTGCTACAGCCACAGTTCCCAGAAACCCTTCTAGAATCTAGTGGAAACCCAGTGTCTGCTAGCACTGGGTGAAAGGGGGAGATTAGCCTGAATGGTCTTTCTGGGGGTGAAGTGAACCCCAGCATCAGAGCAGCCTGTGCAAGGAAGGAGAGAGGCAAGGCCTGGTGGAGGGAGACAGAATGTGGATACTCACATGAGTCAGTATGAGCAACTCTTCCTCCAAAGGAGACAATCTCTTCAGGTTTTACAGCCCACTAGAACTCACCTTCCTGAGGCTGCTTTTCTGTGCTGGCCATTGATGCCTTTGCCATGAAAAGGAAGTGGGGCTGCTCACCCAAGCAGCAATGGGGATGGTGTCAGAGACAGGCTGCTCCAGTGTGGGTCTCATTCCGCTGCAGTCTAAGACGAGCGTCCTGTGCCAGGCGTCCTTGTTACGCCTCTTTGGTCTCTGTGTTAGGCCCAATGTCCATTCTCCGTCTTCCACTTTCAGGACTGCAAGCCACTGTGATTTGAATCCTCCACGTCCTGCCAGCTCCCCCATCCATAGACACACAGATGCACACACTACACACACACGCTCTGTGTGATCCTGGACACACACGCCCCATGCTGGTTTCCCCTAAGCTAGAAATGGGCTTTTCGTTTCACTGCCTTTTGGTGCTACTCATCCTCTCCACAGGCAGAGCAATGCCCTCCACCCATCCCTACTGCTTCCTGAAAAATACCCTCTTATCCCTATTCTTCTGGACCTCTGAGCTTGAGCTGGAGATTTCAGTAACTCTCCTGCTTATTTGTCTTCAGTTTTCCATGATTTCGCCCATCCTTAGGGGACACAGACCGACGACAGTTGAAGTCACCGTAGGCCTGTGGCTCGTGTAAATCAGGCCTTTTATTGAAGTCCCTACATATGGATTTGGGGTTAAATTCTGGCCATGGTGAGAGTTTGCTTCCCATTGATCTCAGTGGGATGAGATTTACTCTGTTTCACTTTCAGCTGCAAGCTGCAGAGCTCAGGATTTCAGAATATGAGAGCAGAAAGCAATTGGTGTGCAACCCAATGCTTCTTGTAAACCTGCGGGTAACACGGATACCCACTGCTGATGATTGGGCTGCGCTTCTCAACTGGGCAGTGAAGCTTCTGAACTGGAAAACTTGAGTAAACTGGAGGAAAAGCCTCAAAATAAGGAAGCTGCTGAGACAGGTAAAAGAAACAGCAAAATACAAGGAACTGACCTGAAAACACAAATATTTCTCTGGACTATTTCCAGTACATTCATAGATCCAATTTTAGCAGGTAATTCCCCTGGTGTTTCTGACAACACTGGACAGTTACAGTTGCTGTGCTAGTGAATTCCTGCACTGTCACTTCTGGACTTGAACCCTGGAACCTTTCCTGAGCCCTCGGCACTAATTTTAATGAAGAAAGAAGCCACTCACCAATGTCCTGATCAAAAGAGTGAGGAAATCTTCCTGCAACAGGAAGGCAGAGCTCAGAGAATCAGTGTATGAGTCTCATATGTCTGACCCTCAGCGTGCTGCGCTGTAATCTTTATAATTCTGCTACACAGTCACTGTGGACTCTTGGGTTGACTAGGACTCCCAGACAATTCCCTGAGCTCTGTGAGCAGTGGGCAGTGCAGAAAATAGGCCTCAGAGAATTTAAGCCTGCTAGTATCCCCCAGGAGGGAAGAAATGATTAGCCCATACCAGAGGCTTAGATTGTCAAGGGAAACAGACTTGCAGATTGTGTTTATTCAAGGTGTGGCTGTCTTGGCTTGTGGCATAATTCAGAAACTAGGTGCCCACCAGAAGATGAGTCATGCCTCTGGTGAAGATTCATACCCCAAAATCCCCCAGTTATGTGACACATGAGAAAAGGAGATTATGAAATTTGTCTCGCGGTGGTACTATCCCAAAAATCCAGAGAGATCAAAAACTTAACTTCACAACCAATGGAACAGAAATGTCACACAACTTTGAAGATGACATTAAAGAAGTTTGTTATCTCAGATTGCAAATTTACAGGAGGTCAGTGATAGGCATGGTGGAGAGCGGTCAGATTAGAGAATCTAACTTTCTCCTCAGGCAATTAAAGGCTATTAATCTATAAGAACCTAGTGGGGCACTTTGTGCAGTCCCTGGTATGTTAATGTGCAGCCTGCCTGCTTAAATTGCGGGTCTCCTTGTCTGTGCTGAGCAAGCGTGGTGTGACACAGAGGGAGTATCTCATTCATGCAAAGGGGCTGCCCAGATGGAGGGCATTAACCATGTAGGGCTGAGGACAGTGTGGCAGTGACATCACAAGTGCCATTTGCCGAACCTCAGCTGATTGGTCAAAGAAAGTTGGGAAGTGGTGACCTCACAGAGACTCCATGACAAGCAAGGGGTGGGACAAACCACAGGGCATTGGCAATGGATGGGTCCTCCTTTACTTTTCTGCACTCAGTGTCCTGCTTGAGGGGAGCTTTCAAGATTGAGAGAAAAATCAGTTTCACAAATCTGAGCACAAGGTGGAGCCTCTTCAGAGTTGTCCACGTTCCCTCCAGTAATTTAGCTGTAAACTCATGGCCCTGTGGCAAAGGTAAGAGCCTCAGAGCAGTTTGGTGACTTTCCACCTGATACCTCTTGTGCTGGCCAAAATATAGGCATGGCAAACAGTAGGCTGAGGTGGGAGAATTTTATTCCCACCTAGACCTTTGTCCCTTAAACTCACTGGGCAGACCAGGGTTTTCATTTTGGATTTCCCTTTTCTCTTCTTCCCTCTCTCCACTGGCTGAGGTGGGGGATAGGTCTGGCTGTTCCCTAGTCCTGAGTGGTCCCCACTGGTGACTTCAGCCCTCCTGGGTCAACTGGGGGGAACTCTGAGCCTCCTGCTCCTTCATAACCTCAGTGCAGACAGGATAAGGTGGGGATCTAGTGACAGGGAGGACCATCAGGCCTTTTTTCTACCTATGTCAGCAGACAGAACCTGTCTTGAGCCTGGAGCAGTATGTTCCTGTTAACCGTGGGGTGTGCGTCAGTACTGAAATGTTCGGGTTTTTTTACGAGGGATTCTGTTACCACTCCTCTGCAATGTGCTTCCAGTCTGTGTCTAGTACCAGAATGTTTCTGCAATATCAGCTCTGTTCATGCCTAGTTCCCTGAGCAGGGCCTCTGGGTAAGGGCGATTATTGAGTTTGTTTGATGAAGGTTATTAATGAACAGGGTCTCCATAGTTGTTCAAAATGGAGTCTCTGCTGGAGTCGATTTTTAAGATGGAGTCCAGAAATTGCTGAGTCACTGCCCCCTCAGAAAAAGGGCGCGAATCCCAAGGCGGGAAAAAGGAGTCATGTGACCAGAGACCTGCCCAGAGGTAGGAGATTATGAAAGGAGGTGGAACACTCATTGCTATCATAACAATGGCGCTGTGACTGCAAGAGCCAATACCATGAACTATGATGTACTGCTATCACTGCAGGTGGCTACCCACCATCATCACCAACATTCCAGGTCAAAGACATCCTTTGCAGTGTCACATCCCCCTGCTTATGAACTGTGCGGGAGCTGAGGAGCATTTCTCACTTCAGGAAGAAGGTCGCTGGGAGGGACAAGACATGTTCTCCCCCTTACTTACCACCCATGTCCCTTTCCCATTTCTCTCTGCTACCCACATTCTTCTGGCTCTGTCTAGGACCTGCCCGGTGCTCTCTCAGAGCAGCAAAGTTCCTGTACCGGGTTTGGAAGAGTTTCCTAGTGGTTAAGGGCCAGGCTGCGGCTCAGGGGTTCTGGGTTTGCTTCAGTCTCTGCCACAGACTCCCTGCTTAGCCTTGAGAAAATCTCTTTATCTCAGTGTACTCCAGATCCCTCAGGCCAAATGGGATTTGACCCCGCCTCCCAGGCTAAATCCACTCATGGCTGTGTGGTCCTGGGGAAATGAAGGTAGAAAGGTGATTTGATTTGGAAGTGAATTTCTTCACAGCCAGAGTGTGAAATCATCTCCATGCAGGGAAGGTGGGAGGTGAGTAGTTCAGAGCAGCTGCACCCAGAGAGGGCTTCATCTCTGTGGATTCTCTGTGTAGGACGGCTGAGGCTCTGGAGTTGGGACTTCTGGCCCATGTCATCTGCATGGGACTAGGCCTCAGCTCTCCCCTACCACAACTCAACTCCTGTGAGTCTCAAGGTTTGTCATTCACTCCCCTATGACACAGCAAAAGCTGCCTGGGTCTGGGGACTCCAGGTAAAGTTTCAGGAGAGCTGGTGAACAGTGAGTGGTTCTCAAGCTCTGAGTCAGGCCCCACAGTGTGCCAAGTACCCATTTCGGTGTGGTAGCCAGGGCTGATTTTGATTTGCTGGGTTCCAGGGGGGAAGCCTGAGCCCCACCACCTGTGTCCAACTCAACGCCTGAGGACTTCAGTGATGTTTGGTAGCAGAAGGGGGACGCAATGAAGTTTGAGAAACCTGCACTAGAAAGTTGTGCTGCTCCTGCTCTACTTGTAGATTTGAGGAGATGCCGTTCTCCCAGTCAGGACACAGCCATACCTCTGTAACAGTGTTTCGTGCCAGTTCTGTAAGGAGAACAAGGTGTGTCTCAATGGCACTTTTATGGAGATAGAACTGTACACACAGAAGAAGCTGTGCTGGGACAACTATTAAGGTAGAAATAAATAAATAAGTAAATTCATGTATATCCAAAATAGTTCTATGAATGCAAAGTCTACATTTAGCCCAGGCCTTGAAGCATTAGAAAATACCACGATTATGGTTGCAAGTTCTGTTCAACATATGTATCCATGACCTGGATGAGGGGGTTGGATTGCAGCCTCAGCAAGTTTGTGGATGGCACTAATCTTGGGGGTGAGGTAGATATGCTGGAGGGTAGGGAAAGGGTCCAGAGTGACTTAGACAAATTGAAAGACTGAGCTGCAAGAAATCTGATGAGGTTCAAAAAGTACAAGTGCAGGGTCCTGCACTTGGGCTGGAAGAATCCCAAGCATTGTTACAGGCTGGGGTCTGACTGGCTCGGTAGTAGTTCTGCAGAAAAGGACCTGGGAGTTGTAGTGGACAAGAAGCTGGACATGAGTCAACAGTGTGCTGTTGTAGCCAAGAAGGCTAATGGCATATTAGGTTGCATCAAGAAGAGCGTCGCCAGTAGATCCAGAGAAGTGATTGTTCCTCTTTATTCGGCTTTGGTGAGGCTGCATCTGGAGTACTGTGTCCAGTTCTGGGCCCCCAGTTATAGGAAGGATGTGGATTCACTGGTAAGGGTCCAGCAGAGGGTGACCAAAATAATTAGGGAGCTGGAGCATATGACTTACGAAGAAAGGATGAGGTAAGTGGGACTGTTTAGTCTTCAGAAGAGAAGACCGAGGGGGAACTTGATAACAGCCTTCAACTTACTGAAGGGAGGTTGCAAAGAGGCTGTAGAGAAGCTGTTCAGAGTGGTCACAGATGGCAGAACATGAAACAATAGTCTCAAGTTGCAGTTGGGAAGGTGCAGGTTGAACATTAGGAAAATCTTTTTCACTAGGAGGGTGGTGAAGCATTGGAATGGTCTACCCAGGGAAGTAGTGGAGTCTCCATCCCTAGAGGTGTTTAAGTCTCACCTCAACAAAGACCTGGCTGGGCTGATCTGGTGGGTTTGGTCCTGCCTAGGGCAAGGGGCTGGACTTGATGGCTTTTTTAGGTCTCTTCCAGCTCTATTGTTCTATGATTCTATGTACAATCCTAGTGCTGTTCCACTGTGTATGTGTGTTATGCCCATACTCACAAGTGTGGCCTTGGGGTCAGTTCTCTTCCCCTCACTGCATCGGATTCCTCCAAAGTACCAACAAATGCTGTGTTTTCTCCATCTCCTGACGTCTTTCCAGTAGGATTAGATAGCTGTCTGTGGTGTGCTTTGGTCCTGAACTCATGTCTCTGCTATACTGGAGGCCTATGATATGAAAGGGGGTGGAGCTGGCATCTCAGATTATATGATCTTTAATGTCTTTACAACCCAAAAAAGCTACAAATTTATGAAATCTCAGGACAGAGTCAAATTGAGCAGCCTTTGTTGTTTCATTTGCAGCCTGTTAGATTTGCAGAGCTAACAATGAATGAGGGGTGATACCAGGCAAGGAGCTCAAATATTCAAAAGGGTTGGAAAAGGGGCAGGACAATAGCCCTGCAGGGTAGGGGTGGGTGTGATAGTGACATCACAAGGACCTTTTGCGGGGCTTCATCATCTTATTGGTCAAAGGAGGTTGGGAAGTGGTGATGTCACAGAGAGTCCATGACAATGTCCATGTGGAACAGGCTGCAGGGCCTTGACTAGGTCAGAGCCCTGCCCCCAACTCTTCAGAGTTTTCCTCTTTCCTACTGGTAATTTCTGCAGATAATAGACATCCCCATGGAGATGGTGAGAGTTTCAAGAGAGCTTTGGTGCCTAAGTAGTCTGGTCTCTCTGTTTCCAGCCAAACTGTGGACATAGAAAACATGAGACTGAAGTGGGACAATATCTGGCCCCATCCTTCTTGCTCTCACAGTGCTTCAACAGTCAACACCCTGCTCAGCAAGGCCCTTTCTGCTGAGTGTGGGTTCTTTCCTTTTGGACAGATTAGGCGCAGACCTATTTTTTTTCCTGTATTCCTACAATAATTACACATTGACAAACATATTTCACTATCCCTGCCTTCAGTGGTGATGTAATTTGTGATCCAACACAAGCCAAACTTGATTGCGACGAGCAAAGCACCAGGCCACCTACTGAATATCAAGCAAACCTCAGCAAAAGAGGAGCAAACTATATTTATATAAAAACACTCAGGCTGCATATACACTAGCAAGTCCTTTTGAAAGAGTGTTCGAAAGAAAGCCCCTGGAGCGTCTGCGCACGAAAAACGTTCTTTAGAAAGTAAATCAAAAGAATGTGGTGCTCCTTTCAAAGTCACTCTTTCTTTCCCGTTTCAGGAAGAGCACCCTATTTCGAAATCTCTGTGTGTAGATGTTCTGCGGGGCCCTTCTTTGGAAAAAAACAGTCTTCATTTCTTTTGGCCCGATCTTCCAATTTATCCAGATCATGCTGGATCCTATCTCTACCCGCCAATGTATCTATCTCTCCCCCAGCTTGGCGAACAACCTTCATTTTCAATCCCTGACCTGTTCTTTCAAAAGAACAGGGTCTGTGTGGATGCTCTCTTTTGCAAGAGCAGATCACTCTTTTAATCAGCTTTTTTTGTGTGTGGATGCATTCTTTGGAGGAAGTTCTTTGGAAGAGATCTTCCAGAAAAGCTTCTTTTGAAAGATCTCTGCAGTGTAGATGTAGCTCCAGGGTGTCTCCCTCCTCCCAGCTAGCTGTCAGGAAAGCATTCAGTAAGACTTTGAGAAGTTAGAGAGAGAAGAGAACATCTCATATGAAATATTTAGATCTGCATGAACAGTTGAACAATTCGTACATATGATCCATGTGGATAATCTATAGCTCCTACAAGTGCCCCTTGATAAGGAGGTTAGACTATGGGTAGTGGGAAGTTTCCAAGGGCTGGATCTGTTTTCAGTATTCCTTATAAATAGCAATGGGCATTTCATTGCCATTCAGTGTAGGCTGGGGCTTACATGGAGTATTATCTTATTACTAAATAAGTTGTGTTGCTTTCCAGGAGATACTCTCTGAGTAAAGAACTACTCAATCTGAGTGAGGCAAGTAAAATTGAGCCCTTAATTATGGAGGGACGGATTCTGACCACTGATTGTGATCCAGGTTACAAATCCCTTTACATGTCATTAAGATCCAATCCATCAGTTTGTCCCAGTTCCTTACTCTATGGCTGTGGCCACCCTCAGAAGTGATTTCAAAATTGCTTTAGAAAGGAGGGCTGATTTCAAAATGAGCATATCCCAAATTATCTCATTAGCCTCCCCTTTCGAAAGGCAGGGGATAGCACAGAAATAGCCTCAGTGTAAGAACCACTGTTGTAGCATAAACAAGACTTCCTCACCAAGTGTCATGCACTTTTAGAATGAATGAAACCAAACAGTCAGATTCTTGTTAAGAAGCCAGAGAGATTGCCTCCCCACAGCACAAAAGACACTCAGATACTAGGCCCTTAGAAACTGTGGGGATGGGCACCGACAGAGAAGCCTAGATCAATAGTTTTGCGAATTCACGTAGCTGAAGGAGCGTCATGGGGTTCCTGGTCCAGATAAGGGTGTCCGGGCCCAGGTTCTGTTTGGAATCGAGTTGAAATGCAGACTCCATGTCGGCAGTCGATTGTCTGTGAAGCACCTGGCCCAGTTTAAAGGCCACGAGGACTCGATTGCCAGGTGGGGCTACTGGGGACAGGAGCTCTCTCTTTCAGCCTGAGAAGGAGCCCCAGAGTCTTTTAATTCCCCCACTGCCAGGTAAAGGGTCCAACGTTAGCTCCCAGAGCCTCCAGTCAGTGTTGTGGCTCTGAGGGGTTGGATTCTGAGGGTCACCCCCTCCTGCCCCAGATGTTTGATTGGTGACTCAGGTCAGTAGTGGGAGTCACTCATGGAGGATTGTTCCTATCTCATGTGTCTGGGAGAACCTGCAACACTTCTCCTCCTACGGGATTCAGGGACAGAGCCCAGGGCTCTGGATCCTCCCTCCTCCTCTTCAACCCAAGGAAGACTTTTCTGTAACTTCCTGCATTCTGCACAAATGGGATCAGTTCTACACTGTGTCCCTGTTGACTAATAACCCTCTTCTTTTACGAGCTGGCTGAGAGTCAGTGCTGACTGCAGAGTGAGCAACCGCAGGGCCCTCCTTACCCGTACGCAGAATAAACAGCTACGTGGGGCCCCTGGAAATCTGGGACACCAATGGGCCTGAATGTCCACCCACTGTGTCTTTGTCTCCCTGCTCCGTGGCTCTGCTTCCTCCAGAGAGGAAGATTCTGAATCTACTGTGTTAACAGCATCTTCGTATAAAACTGGCTTTAAACATATTTCTGGAGTAGATCTCAAGAGGAAGGGATGATCACTGGGGAGACCTCAGCTGGTGAGGATGTTGCATAGGGATTTCCCTCAGCAGTTATAAATGCCGTTGCTACCCGAGCCCTGCAGACAGGAGTTTTGTGCAGACGATTTCTTCAAGGAGAAGGCCTCCTCATGCCCCACAAACACCTTCCGCTCCCCACTGCTGTCTCAGAGGCTGGTGAGTCCTTTGTACTTTGTTACTGGGCTGATATTTAATTCTCTAAACGTATAGATTCCTTTTGTCTCTGCAGCAGTGTGCAGCCAGGGAATCAGGCTTTGGAGGGGAGTTTCCCCTTCATAAGAAAGACAGAAAAGCTCCGTTCAGTCTCCACTCCTGTGACAGAGTCGGGAATGGTCCCTATTATGTGTCTGAGTGCATTGACCAGTGGAGTTTAAACAACCCTGTGCTCTGTGCACACTTGTCCTGGGAGATAATTCTGAAGCTTGCTGGATCCCACCTAGTAGAAGTTCTGAATTTCAACTCAGATTCTCTCTTCCCTAGTTTTATTCTTTTCCTCTTATCCATCTGCCTAATTTTCTGTAAATAAGCCCCCTCCCCACTCCATGGCATTTGCCTCTACATAAGATCCATTTAAAAAAAGAGCTAAATAAATTCCTGGTTACCTGTTAGTCAGGATGGGTAAGGATGGTGCCCCTAGCATGAGCCAGAAGCTGGGAATGGTCTATGTGGGAAGGGTGATGCATTGATTCCATGTTCTTTTCATTCCTTCTGGGGTACCTTACATTGGAACTGTGAGATGGACCATTGGTCTGACCCAGAGCGGCTGTTCCTATGTTATCCGCATCAGTGGGATCCAGGCAGGTCTGGCTGGGGTTAGGTTTTTGTGGGGCTGTGGCAGGGAACAGGAGAGGGATGAGCAGTCATATGGACCAGTGTCACAGCCCCTGAGAGATGCCTCCCTGTTCATTGAGATGGACCAGGCACATCGCTCAGTCCCAGATCTAGCAAGTGTGCAAATGCAGATCTGACCATACGCGAGGACAGCCTAGTCCTCTCCTATCACAAGAGGGCCCCTTTACACCCTGTGGGCGACACAGATCTCATCAGCAGAATTCAGATGATTAATGTGGACACAACATCCACCCAGGCCAACACCCTGGGAATTAGTCCCCAGGCGCCACACAGCAATGTTTGGGGGGCAGATGCAGGGGGCTGGAGGAGAGATTTGCATGGCAGGGGAGGGGACTCCTCTTTCCAGCCTCCAAAATATAGGAAGCAGACGGGCAGATGAGAACAGGGACATAATCTGAATCACCCTGGCATCTCCTTCCAGGTGCCCCTGTGTATCCGGCATACCCAGCTCCAGGAGCTTTCAGGAAGCTTCACTTTGTAAAGGGCTACGTCTACACGTGCACCCAACTTCGAAATAGCTTATTTCGACGTTGAGACATCGAAATAGACTATTTCGATGAATAACGTCTACACGTCCTCCAGGGCTGGCAACGTCGATGTTCAACTTCGACGTTGCTCAGCCCAACATTGAAATAGGCACAGCGAGGGAACGTCTACACGCCAAAGTAGCACACATCGAAATAAGGGAGCCAGGCACAGCTGCAGACAGGGTCACGGGGCGGACTCAACAGCAAGTCGCTCCCTTAAAGGGCCCCTCCCAGACACACTTTCATTAAACAGTGCAAGATACACAGAGCCAACAACTAGTTGCAGACCCTGTATATGCAGCACGGACCCCCAGCTGCAGCAGCAGCAGCCAGAAGCCCTGGGCTAAGGGCTGCTGCCCACGGTGACCATAGAGCCCCGCAAGGGCTGGAGAGAGAGTATCTCTCAACCCCGCAGCTGATGGCCGCCATGGAGGACCCCGCTATTTCGATGTTGCGGGACGCGGATCGTCTACACGTCCCTACTTCGATGTTGAACGTCGAAGTAGGGCGCTATTCCCATCCCCTCATGGGGTTAGCGACTTCGACGTCTCGCCGCCTAACGTCGATTTCAACTTCGAAATAGCGCCCAACACGTGTAGACGTGACGGGCGCTATTTCGAAGTTACTGCCGCTAATTCGAAGTAGCTTGCACGTGTAGACGCAGCTAAGGAGGCCCCACTGTCTGCTCAGCTGTGAGAGCTGCCAGTGGAGAGCCCAGCAGAGCTGCTGCAACTGAGGAGGAGAGTACCTGCACCCTGGGATGTTACTCGTGGGTATTCAACCGAGCCTGGAATATTGACTATTAAATTGAGCTTGTGTCCGGGGAGGTGAGCCAACAGGAGCAGCCAACAGCTAGTTTTGTGTGTGAGTTCCGATGGGGAGCTTTGATGTGGGCTAGATACATCTGACATTCTTTAAAACCTCTTCTCAATTCCATTTACACCAAAGCTACCTGATTTAAATAAAAATCCCTGTCAAACAGCTAATTTTCTGAGGGAGGAAATGCAGTCAGAAGCCCAGCAGCAGAGTGCGGAGTTTCCTGCTTATCGCATCCAGTGCACCATGCATGATTATCTGCCTTATGGACAGGTGGACTATATGTGCATTTGATGCAAGGAGGTGTTAAGAGAGGCAGAGAGGTATATAGATGAGGCTTTCCATGATGCTGTAGGACTGTCCCACCTCCATTCAGACAGCACCTGTGTTGTTGAGGAGATTTAAAGTCTCAGAGAAGGAGAAATTCAACCGGAGCAGAGGGAAAATACCCATAATTGGTACCCTCCTTCCAGATGATATTGTGGTATCCTCTCACAGTGAAGATACCTCTCCAGGGGGGCAACTCCAGTCACTAGGAAAAAGCAGGTGTTAGTAATGGGGAATTCGATGATTAGAAGCAGAGACAGATGGGTTTGCGAAGACTGGGAGACCGGTACAGCGACTTACCTACCTGGTGTGAAGGCTGTGGATCTCTCAAGATTTCTAGGTAGTAATGCTGGGAAGGAGGTACACGCAGTACACGTAGGAACGAAAGACAGAGGGAAGGCCAGGAGAGAGGTTCTGAAGGCCAAATGTAGGCTGCTAGGAAAGAGATTGAAATGCTGGACAGCTATGGTGGCATTCTCTGAAAGGCTTCTAGTTCCATGGGCAGGGCCAGCTAGAGAGGCAGAAATTCAGAGTCTAAATGCGCGAATGAGATGATGGCATAAGGAGGAGGGTTTAGGTTCATTAGGAACTGGGGAAGCTTTTGGGAAAGGGGGAACCTGTGCAGGAAGGATGGGCTCCACCTGAACCAAACTGGAACCAGGCCGCTGGCACTTAACATTAATAAGGTTTTAGAGCAGTTTTAAACTAAGGGCTGAGGGGAAGCCCATGAGTGCAGAGGAGCCCCTGGATGGGACAGAGACATCTCTTATGAGAGGGCCTATAAATAGGGATTCTGTACATTCCACTAAGGGGAGAGGATTAAAGGTGATAAAATATGGATGAGATCAGATGAGAAACAATCAACTGAAAACAAATGTGTAAAAGACAAAGGGATAGATAGTGACAACTGTTTAAAGTGCTTCTACACAAATGCTTGAAGTCTAAATAATAAGATCGGTGAACTAGAGTGCCTTGTAATAAAGTCGGATGTGGATATAATAGGCATCGCAGAAACTTGGTGGAATGAGGACAATCAACAGGATACAGTCGTACCAGGGTACAAATTATATTGGAAGGACAGAACTGGTCGTGCTGGTCGGGGAGTGGCACTATACGTAACAGTAAATGTAAAGTCAAATGAAGTAAAAAATTGGACACAAATCGAAATATTCCTTAGAATCTATATAGATTAATTCTCTGCTCTAATAATAATACTATAGAAGTAGGTATAAATTACTGACCACCTGACCAGGCAAGCAATAGTGACTATGAGATTCTAAGGCAGATTAGAGAGGCTATCTAAATACTACTACTACTACTACTAATAAAATAATAATAAACCTCAGTTATCATGGGGGATTTAAACTATCCCCACATTGATTGAGTTCGTCACCTCAGGACAGGATGAAGAGATAAAATTTCTTGAGAACTCAAATGACTGCTTCTTGGAGCAGCTGGTTCTGGAACTCCCAAGGGGAGATGCAATTCCTGATTTAGCCCTAAGGGGAGAGTAGTATCTGATGCAAGCGGTACATACAACTGGATCACATGGTAATAATGATGTAATAAAATTTAACATCCCTGTAGTGGGTAAAGCACCTCAGCAACTCAACACTGTGGCATTTAATTTCAGAAAGGGGAACTATACAAAAATAAGGAGGTTAGTTTGATAGAAATTAAAAAGGACTGTGACAAAAGTAAAATCCTGCAAGCTTCCTGGAAACTGTTCAAAAATACCATAGTACAGGCCAACTTAAATGTATACACCAAGTTAAAGAAACACAGTAAGAGTAACAAAAAAGGATCAGTGTGGGTTAACAACCTCGTAAACAAGCAGAGATAAAAAGGCATTGTTTAAAATGCGGAAGTTTAATCCCAAGTGAGGAAATTAGAAAGGAGCACAAAATTTGCTAAGTGAAAAGACATATGAAAAGGTAAGAAGGAGTTTGAAGAACAGCTAGCCAAAAACTCAAAAAGCAAAAGCAAAATGTTTTTAAGTACACCTGAGACAGGAATCCTGCTCAACAACCAGCGGGACCACTGCATGATTGAGATGCTAAGGGAGCACTCAGAGATGGTAAAGACATTACAGAGAAACTAAAAGGATTCTTTGCTACTGTGTTCACCACTGAGGATGTTAGGGAGATTTCCAAACCTGATCATTCTTTTTCGGTGACACATCTGAAGAATTGTCCAAGATTGAGATGTTATTTGAGGAGGTTTTGAAACAAATTGATAAACTTAATAGCAGCAAGTCACCAGCAGCAGATGGCGTTTGCCCAAGCGTTCTGAAACAACTCAAATGTGAATCTGCGGAACTATTAACTGCAGTTTGTAAATTACCCTTTAAATCAGCTTCTGTACCTATTGACTGAAAGACAGCTAGGCTACGTCTACACGTGAAGCCAACATCGAAATAGCGTATTTCAATGTAGCAACATCGAAATAGGCTATTTCGATGAATAACGTCTACACGTCCTCCAGGGTTGGCAACGTCGATGTTCAACTTCGACGTTGCGCGGCACCACATCGAAATAGGCGCTGAGAGGGTACGTCTACACGCCAAAGTAGCACACATCGAAATAAGGGTCCCAGGCACAGCTGCAGACAGGGTCACAGGACGGACTCAACAGCAAGCCGCTCCCTTAAAGGGCCCCTCCCAGACACAGTTGCACTAAACAACACAAGATCCACAGAGCCGACAACTGGTTGCAGACCCTGTGCCTGCAGCATGGATCCCCAGCTGCTGCAGCAGCAGCCAGAAGCCCTGGGCTAAGGGCTGCTGCCCACGGTGACCATAGAGCCCCTCAGGTGCTGGAGAGAGAGCATCTCTCAACCCCCCAGCTGATGGCCGCCATGGAGGACCCGGCAATTTCGACGTTGCGGGACACGGATGGTCTACACGGTCCCTACTTCGACGTTGAACGTCGAAGTAGGGCACTATTCTGATCCTCATGAGGTTAGCGACTTCGACGTCTCGCCGCCTAACGTCGAAGTTAACTTCGAAATAGTGCCTGACACGTGTAGCCGCGACGGGTGCTATTTCGAAGTTAGTGCCGCTACTTCGAAGTAGCGTGCACGTGTAGACACAGCTCTAATGTGACTTCAATATTTAAAAAGCTGGTTTGAGATGATTTCTTCCTGTCAGATCCATGCCAATTGTTCTTTACTTCCATATTATCTTCTAGAGGTTTGCAAATTAATGTCTCTCAGTATCTTTATGGGTGCTGAAGTTAAACTGATTGGTGTCTGTTTCTCTGGGTGGCATTTATTCCCAATATCCCTCACATATCATCCCTTCCCTGTTGTGTTCCTAGCAGAAAAGAATCATCATCTGATGGTCCACAATCTGCTTGTGGACCATTGTTCAAGAAGAAAGAGGTGTACCAGGAAGGACAAAGGACAACTGGAGTTGCAGCTAGCACAAGATGTGAAGGACATCAAGAAAGCTTTCTACAGGTATGTTAACAACAAGAATTACACCAAGGGAAGTGTAGGACACTTACTGAATGGGAGAAACAACTTAAAGTCATGTGATGTGGAAAAAGCTGAAGTACTCAAGGATTTTTTCTGCCTTGGTCTTCACAGGCAAGGTTGGCCCCCAGATTATGGCATCTTTTACCACAGTATGGGGAGGAGGTGAACAGCTTTCAATAGCGAGAGCACAGGTTTAAGCCTATTTAGAAAAGCTGAATAGGCACAAATCTGGGTGTGAGTCTAATGTATCCAAGGCTGTTGTTTGATGGGATTGCAGAGCCATTGGTCATTACCTTTCCAAACATTTGGTGGTCAGTGGAGGTCCCAGATGATTTGAAAAAAGAGAAATGTGGTTCTTTGTTTAAAAAAAAATAAAAGGAAAGAAAGAGAATCTGGAGAAATACAAACAGGTCAGCCTTACCTCAATCCTAGAAAACTCACAAAGCAGGTTCTCAAGGAGTCCATTTTGAAACACTTGGAGGAGAGGAAGGTGCTCAGGAGTAGTAGACATAGATTCACCAAGGGAAAATCATGCTCGACCAACCTAATTGACTCTTATGATGACATAATTGGTGCTTTGGCTACAGGGAAAGCAGTGGAAACGATATAGCTTGAGTTTAGCAGTGATTTGATATGGTCTTTCATGGCTTTCTTCCATCAAGTTAAAGATGAATGGCATGGATGAATGGGTTGTATGGTGGTTAAAATTTGACTAGATAGTCAGGCTCCACAGTAGTTATCAAAGACTCTGTCTAGCTGGCTCCCTTATCCAAAAAAGTGCCTCAGTGGCTGGTCCTGGGACCAGTTTTGTTCAACTTCTTCATTAATGATTTGGCTGATGAGAAGCATTGCACCGCTAAATGAGGCGGAGAGGCTGATATGATGAAGATTAGTGAAAGGGTCCATAGTGAGCTAGACCAATCAGAAGACTGGGCCTAAAGAAATTTGTTGGAGTTCAAAAAAGACAAGTGCAGAGGGTCTAGAGGTCTACACAGTCATGACAGAGGTCTATACAATCATGACAGTTATGGAGAAAATAACTAATAAATTTATTTCATCCTAATAACATGAGAACTAGGGGGTCACCAAATGAAATTAATAGGCAGGAGGCTTAACAGGAACGTGAGAAAGAATTATTCCTATAACAACCAAGCTGTGGAACTCCTCACTGAGGGATGTTGTGAAGGTTAAGAGTATAAGAGGGTTGAAAAAGATTAGATAGGTTCTTGGAGGATAGGCCCATCAATGGATTTTAGCCAGTATTGACAGAGTTGGTGTCACTAAACTGTTTGACAGAAGCTGTGAATGGACAACTGGGGATGAATCTCATGATTATTCTCTGTTCTGTTCATTCCTTCTTGGGCAATTGACATTGGCCACCATCAGAAGACAGCATACCAAGCTTGATGTATGTTGGGTCTTACCGAGGATGACCATTTTTACACTTTATGGAACAGGGGCTGTAGACGTGGGTTTGGATATAGACTCTGTGTTACCTTTCACCATGCATTTCATGAAGTGTGTCTTTGCCCACAAAAGCTTATGCTCTGAAAAATCTGTTAGTCTATAAGGTGCCACAGGAGTTCTTGTTGTTTTTGTGGATACAGAGTAACACATCTACCCTTCTGATACTTTTACCATTTATTTCTGCTCCCCAACCCATCTTCTGTTTAGCAGCAAGTGCTGATTCTTTGGGCAGAAGCAAGGAAGACAGAGCTGGCAGGGTTGGGCTGGCTGAGCTCAGCACAGGTGGGAGAAGAAGGGAGGATGGGGGAAAAGAGAGCCTTCATCAGCCAGCAGGGGATACTTCTGTAAAAGGCAGAGTTATCCAGGGAGGGAACTGGGAACCTGAGAGGAGGCTGAACCCAGACCTGTTGGTGCCTGACCTGACCAGACAAAGTGCCTGAGCCTGAGAACACAAAGGCCTGAGAAGGGGTTAGGTTGAAATCCTGGGTTTGGTAAAGTCCAGCCAGGGGAGGGAAGGGACAGTGTTATGGGCAGTCACATGGCACCATTTGCAGGGCATGGCAAAGAGGTAATGGGCACTAGGTTTCTGCAGCTTCACCTTCGCTATGGTTTCAGTCCATGATTGACTCAACCTGTGATCATACTGACAAGCAGACCCAGTGCTGTCACATGTGAGGTCCCCTGCCCTGGTCTTGCTTCTGCCAGAACTGGCAATGCCAACTCTAGAGGCTGCAGTGAGCATCACTTGGCTGTGCCGGTTTTATAGACCAGGCCTCCCCCGAGCTGAGTCTCCCTTCCCTGATTTATTGTGCCCTTCCTCACAGACCACATGAGCTCCGGTGAGCACAGCTGGGGCACCAGGGGCCAACCATGTCGGCTGCCAACCTGACGCCTTCTATCCCTGACACGTTCCTGCTGCTGGGCATCCCGGGGCTGGAAGCAGCTCACCTCTGGATCTCGGTACCCGTGTGCACCATGTATGTGGTGATCATCGTTGGGAACTGCACCCTTCTCCTAGTCATTGCCACAGAGCCCGCCCTGCACCGACCCATGTGCTATTTCCTGTGCATGCTGGCTGCCATTGATCTAGGATCCTCCGCCTGTATCCAGCCAAAGCTGCTCTGCATCTTCTGGTTCCAGGCCAGGGAGATCAATGCCGGAGCCTGCCTGGCCCAGTTGTTCTTCATCCACTCCATTTCCATGACGTGGTCTGGCGTGCTGCTAGCCATGGCCCTGGATCGCTATGTGGCCATCTGCGCGCCCTTGCAATACAATTCAGTCTTCACCAGCCGCCTTGTGGCCAAGCTGTGCATGGCAGCTCTGGCCAGGGGGATGCTGCTCATGAGCCCCTGTCCCTTCTTGATCAAGAGGCTGTCCTTCTGCCGGGGCAATGTTATCCCACACACGTACTGCGAGCACATGGCAGTGGTGAACTTGGCTTGTGGAAACACCATCGTTAATCAGGTCTACGGCCTCAGCGCAGCTTTGTTCGTCATCGGTGGGGACCTGCTGTTTATCGGCCTGTCTTATTGTCTGATTGTCAGGGCAGTGCTGCGCCTTTCGTCCCGGGAGGCCCGGATCAAGGCCTTTGGTACCTGCAGCTCCCACATCTGTGTCATCCTCATCTCCTACACCCCGGCCCTCTTCTCCTTCTTCACCCACCGCTTTGGCCACCACGTGTCTCCCCATATCCATGTTATTCTGGCCAACCTCTACTTCATGCTCCCACCTCTGCTGCACCCCATTGTGTATGGGGTGAGGATCAAGGCGATCCGGGAGGGGGTTGTCAGGGTGATCCTGCGGGGCACAGTTTCCTCCTAACCTAGGCCCACCTGGGACGCTCTCGTTCAAAAGCCACTCAGCCAGTTCCCCTCAGCAGAGAATCCTTTGCACATTGTGCTCCCTCCTGGGACAATCATCTCAGCATCTGTGAAGCAGCAGCTTCGTGTTGCTCCCGGCTAGATTGCACCATCCAGGAAAGACTCATATCCCAGCTGCAAGGCATGGCAGCCCCAGGTTCCCCCAGCAGCATAGACAGTGAACCTGTCAGGTAATGCAGAGAAGCCGTTGCCTCCACTTCCCTTCCCTGACCCTCAACCAGCCCCAGATCCATAGCACAACATGGGACACTATGTCTTCGATATCAGCAACCAAAATGAATTTATGTCATTGTGACCAAGGAAATCAAAATGAGTCCCCAGTGTGAGGCTGTGTTATACAAGGATAACTGGACTTTGGGTGTATAAATTGCAACAGGGAGCTGAAGTGTACTCTGGTGCCAAAAGTACAGCAGCTCTTGTGTCCACAATATCCAGAGATGATGCAAAATTAAAGGAGCAGAAAAGAGCCACACAGATCACACAGAATCACACACACAGAATGATAGGGCTGGAAGGGACCTCAGGAGGTCATCTAGTCCAGCCCCCTGCTTCAAGCGGGATCAACCCCCACTAAGTCATCTCATCCAGGACCTTGTCCATCCAGGACTTAAAAACCTCAAGGGATGGAGAATGCACCACCTCTCTAGGCAATGTGTTCCAATGCTTCACCACCCACCTGGTGAAGAAGTTTTTCCTAATATCTAACCTACACCTTTCCCTCTTCAACTTCTGGCCATTACTCCTTGTTCTGCCATCTGACACCACTGAGAACAATTTCTCACCCTCCTCTTTAGAGCTCCCCTTCAGGAAGTTGAAGGCTGCTGTTAAATCACCTCTAAGTCTTCTCTTCTGTAAACTAAACAAGCCCAAATCCCTCAGCCTGCCCTCACAGTTCTTGTGCTCCAGACCTTAATCATTTTTATTGCCCTTCGCTAAACCTGCTCTAGCAAATCCACATCCTTTTTATACTGGGGGGCCCAAAACTGGACAGAATATTCCAGATCTGGCCTCACCAGTGCCGAATAAAGCGGAATAACTACTTCCCTAGATTTGCTCGAAATGCTCCTCCTAATGTACCCCAATATGCCATTAGCTCTCTTGGCTACAAGAGCACACTGTTTACCCATATCCAGCCTTTCATCCACTATAACCCATAGGTCCCATCAGGTTTGGGGGCTGGAGTGGAGACATGCCCAAGTCACAAAAGACTTAAAGAGCTTTCCCGTTAGCTCAGGGGTCAGCAACCTTTCCAAGGCAGAGTGCCGAAATTTGACCTTTTGACCTCCATGTGTTCGGATACACCTACACAGCAACTAGAGACCAACAGATGGCCCATGACAGCTGATTCAGACTTGCAGAGTTTTGTCATTGTGCTCTTCATTACCTACCTTTTCAACAGTTGTTGCATCTTCTGAAGATTTCATCAGGAACAATTTTTGTTTGCTTCTAGCTCGCTGAATACAGTGTTTATGTAGTTTAGGGACAAGAACAGATCCCTGCAGGGCCCAGCGATAAACAACTACTCAGGGATGAGTTCCCATTTTTATCAGACTTTGAGACCTGTGCATTTGCCAGGTTTGAATCCATTGAATGCGCACATGAGACACAGCTGGCCATTTTTGTTGTCTTTCAGATGAATATTGTGTGTGTGCCTCAGTTCCCCGGGGTGCTGAATCCAGATCCTTCAGGGTTACCATATGGGGATGCTCCATTTTAAGATGAGCGCTGGTTGAAGCCAATGTTTTGTCCCGGGGGGGGATGGGGGGGCTGCGCTTTCCCAGGTCACTGGCTGGAGTGAACCCCTTGAACACAGGCTTGAAAAGGGGAGCTGTGACACGGTTGGGCAGGCGTTGTAAGGTCAATAATCCTTGTGTACCCCTCAGCTTCCCTGCGTGCTGCTCCCGGTTTAACAAGCTGGTGGAAGAGGACTTGTTGTTACAGGGGACCACATATAACCTTTGTCCCACTCTTGATGGGGGACCCTAATGAGCAGTGAACCGGTGACTTGGGAGGCAGCGCGTTCTGGCCAGCCAGAGAACCACGGGCTGGGGAGAGAGGATCCCGGGGGACAAGAGAGGCAGAGTCAGACCCCAGTGACCTGTTCAGGGGAGGAAGGACAAAGCACAGGGAGCCTGGCTGCGGGAGGGGCCTGGACGGGCTGTGCTGGAGGACTCCAGGCCTGAGGGGCTGGAGACGGTCCTGCGCTGTGTCCAGACACCCAATAAAACCTCCTGGTTTACCACAGAGTCTGGGGGAGGCTTTGGGGACCAGAGCAAGTGGACTCCCTGAGGAGAGCCAAGGCAAGAGCAGGTCCCCTGTAGGAGACCCCCCCAACTGCCCCACATCCTTCCCACTGCAGTACCCTGGGGGAGACTCCCCAGCTCCTCAACCCTTCCATCCCCTGCAGTATCACTGGGGGAGACCCCCCCAACTGCCCCACATCCCATCTACTGCAGTACCCCTGGGGAGACCCCCCACCTCCCCTGCCCCATCCCTCCCCCTCAGTGTCCCTGGGGGAGACCTTCCCCAGCTCCCCACCCTTTCTCCCCCCCACAGTGCCCCTTGGGGATACCCCCGCCAAGCTTCCAGCCCCAACAAATCCAGAGTGATCAAAGACATAACTTCTCTACACCCAATGGAAGAGTAATGTCACCCAACTTTGAAGATGATATTAAAGAAGTATGTCATCTTGGATTCCAAACATACAGGACACCTGTGCTAGGCATGTCACTCTCTCTCCATCCTCTTTAGAGACCCCATTCAGGAAATTGAAGGTTGCTATCAAATTGCCTCTCACACTTCTGTTGTGCAAACTAAATCCCGAATCCCTGAGGCTCTCCTCATAGGACATGTGCTCCAGCTCCTTAATCATTTTGGTTGCTCTCCGCTGCCCTCTCCTTAGTGTGCCCATATCCACTTTATACTGGGGGCAGGGAGGGCAGAACTGGATACAGTACTCCAGATGTGGCCTCACCAGTGCTGAATAAAAGGCAATAATAACTTCTTTAGACCTGCTGGAAATGCTCCTCTTAATGCACTCCAACATGCCACTAGTCTTTGCTACAAGGGCACACGGTTGACCTGTATCCAGCTTCTCATCCACTTTAATCCTTTGGTCCTTTTCTGCTGCACTGCTACTTCATCAGTCAGCCCTTAGCCTGTAACAGTATTTGGGATTCTTCCTTCCTACATACAGAACTCTGTAATTTTCCCTTTGGAACATCATTAGATTTCTTTTGAACTAATCCTCCAATTTTTCCAGGTCCTTCTGGATCCTATTTCTACCTTCCAACATATCTACCTCTCCCACTAGCTTAGTGTGATCCATGGATTTGCTGAGGGTACAATCCATCTGCTCATCCAGGTCATTAATAAAATGCTGAACAATACCAGGTGTGGATTCTTGGGGCACTCCACTGTAAACCAAGCTCCAACAAGACATTGAGTCATTGATCACTACCTGTTGGGACCAACAATCTTTCTGTTTTCTATCCACATTTCAGTCCATTTATCCAATCCATACTTCCTGAACTTGTGGGCAAGAATATTGCGGGAGACTATCATGGCAGCACTTTGTGAAAGCTGGTGCAACACCGTGGCATCCCATCAAAAATTATTAACCTGATCCATTCACTGTAGGCCCCTCAACTTTCCAAGTTATTCACAATAACGTCTGAACAGAATCCTTCATCAGTCTCTCAGGAGTGCAGCAAAGGTAATTATTGTCACCTTTCCCGTTCTTGATCACAATGGACTGAATTATGAGCAGGACTACAGATGACCATCAATAGGGCATTAAGTGGGCACTTTTCAAACAGCTAGAGGACACTGATTTTACTGACAATGTGGCCCTCCTTTCACACTGACTTGAAAGCCTGGAAGAAAAGGTTGCACCACTGGACAAAACTTTCTCAATGACTGAACATTAACAATGGAAAGACCAAAGTATGAGAATCAACCACTCTGACAACAACACCGTCACACTGGGGAGGGATCATCTGGAAGATGTGAAGCAGTTCACCTACTTGGGGAGTATTATGGGAAGCAATGGAGGAACAAAAAATGATATCAGTGCTAGGATAGGGAAAGCAACATCTGCCGTCAAGACTCTCCATCCCATATGGAGTTCATATATAATATCTGCGAAAGTGAAACTTTAGCTCTTTAACACAAATGTGAAGAGTGTGTTCTGGTATAGATGTGAGACCAGGCATACTAACACGTCTTTAAATCACAAGCTCTAGACATTCATAAACATATGCCTGAGGTACATCCTTCACATCAAATGGACAAGGACCACTTGACATTCAAATCAAGGGACGGAAATGGGGATGGTTGGCCCCACTCTCAGAAAACCATCATTCAGCATAGTCTGTCAAATTCTCAAATGGGACGTGCAAGGAAAATGCAAAAGAGGAAGATCTCAGACAATGTGGACAAGGCCTACTGAGACTGAAGCATAACAAGTGAGGTACTCCTGAGGTCAGCTAGAAGTTTCGTCCCAAGACAGAGTGATGTGGATAAGAATTATAGATGACCTGTGATCTACACGAAATACTAGGTTTTAAGTTAAGGAAGTCAAAGTATCAAATGCTTTGTT
The DNA here is from genome assembly GCF_033958435.1 of Carettochelys insculpta. NCBI lineage: Eukaryota > Metazoa > Chordata > Testudines > Carettochelyidae > Carettochelys > Carettochelys insculpta. The sequence goes on from NC_134137.1 coordinate 8,136,821, forward strand.
AAAGACATGGTATACCACATCCATTGACTTCCCCATGTTCACGGAGCCAGTTACTTCATCGCAGAAGCTAAACAGATTGTCCTTGGTGAACCCATGCTTTCCATGTTTGATCACTTTCCCCTCTCGCACATGTTTCAAAATGGATTCCTTGATTCCACGACTTTTGGCTGATAGATCTATAGTTCTCTGGATTACCCTTCTTTTCTTTTTTAATATGGGAACTATAGTTGCCATTTTCCAGTTATCCCGGACCTCCCCAAATTTTCAAAGATAATGGCCAAAGACTGCAATGACATTTGCCAGCTTCCTCGGTACCTTTGGGTACATTAAATCCAGACCCACAGACTTGTGTTATGTCTAGCTCTTCTAAATGCTTTTCTTAGCCTTATCTTTCCCCACCAAGGGCTTCCCACCACCTTCCCATAGTGCATTGCCTAGCGCAGTAGTTTGGGAACTGACCTTTCCTCTGAAGACAGAGGCACAAAAAGCATTGAGTATTTCAGCTTTTCCCACATCATCTGTCACTAGGTTAATTCCCTTATCCCATAAGAGCCACACAACCTCCCTGATTACACTTTTTACTGTTAACATGCCTGTAGATACCTTTCTCGTTACCCTTCACATTCCTTACTAGCTGCAATTCCAATTGCGCTTTCATTTTCCTGATTACTCTCCTACATTCTCCAGCAATATATTTATACTCCTCCTTAGCCACTTGTCCAGGTTTCCACTTCTTATAAGCTTCATGCCTAAAAATTGGTTGGCACTAGATGGATCAGGCTGAACAGGCACCAAATCTCTGTGAGACTCTCGCATTTGCCACGGGGATGCCTACTTTCCAGAAAAAAAGTATTACTTGACAAGGGGAGAATTCTAAAGTGTCTTCTCTTTGTGCTCACCTCCAAGAACCTGATTTTTTTTTTCAGTCCAAAAGGCAGGCTTCAAAGGAGACACTGGCTGCAGAAAAACTACTGGGGCTCTGAGGTTGCCAATGCTCTGCAGCCTGTCTTACCTTGTCATTGTCATGGACTCCCTGTGAGGTCACCCTCCCTCAGCTTCCTTTGACCAATAAGTTTAGGTCTTGCAAAAAGCCCCTGGGATGTCACTGTTAAATTCAGTGCTAATGTCCTGCTCCTGATTCATTTTTTTCCAATAAACTGTTTACTGGAAGATAACAGTTTGCCTTTGCATGATCGAGGGAACTATGTACAGGTGGGAGGGGCAACAGTTAATGCGGGGCTGGGAGGAACATGTACAGGGGCATAGTGGCCCCTGTAGAGGCACCCTGGGAGCTCTGGGGGACCAGGCTTGAGGTGGGGGGCCTTACCCCTCAACCTGGGTTGATGGCCCAGATCCCTGTCACCTGCATCCGCCCCTTTCGGGGGGCCCTGTTGGGGCTGGGCCAGGGCTGGTGACATGGGGAGGCAGGGGTGTGGCTCAGGCATTGTCCCCGTGGCCTCCATGGGGTCAGCATGAGAGAAGCAGCAGGGAGAGGCCTCTACCTGTCTGGCTCTGGCCAGCAACATGTGAGCCAGCTGCACAAGGCTGTCTGGGGGGAGGTGAATTGGGACCAGGGATGTGAGGTCAGGCTCGTGGGGAGGGCCGCTGTGGGCAGGGTGGGGTGGGAGGTGGAATTGGGGTGGGGGGAGAAGAGATGGCAGGCGGGTGATGTGGGCATCGGGGATGGTGGGGTGGGGGCAGGAGGGGCAGGTGGGAGGGTGGCTGTTGATGGGGCGGTGGCCAGGGCCAGGTGGCTGACCACTGCCTGGGTCAGGGCTTCCTGGTTGGCTGCCGCCTGGTCCCAAGCCTGCCACTCCATGGCGAGTCACTCCTGCAGCACACCCATCAGGTCCTGCAGAGGTGCAGTGTGATCTGCATCCCCTACCTCCTCCTCCCTGCCCTGCTGGTGGCCCCACGCTACCTCCTGTTGGGCTCTGGGCTGCTCCCCCTCGCCCTCGGTGGTCGGGCTCCCTGGGCCCATGACAGGGCTGGTCCGGCTGCCAGCTGCTGGAGCTGTGGAGACAGAAGAGGAAAGAAGAATGGGCCATTAGTCCTGAGTGAGGCTCCCTGCACCCCCCCCGCCCCCCATCCCAGGGGCCCTGTGGGGACCACATCCTAGGGTTCCCCTTCTGGGTGCCATGAGCATGAGCTCCCCTCTGCCTTCCATTGGTTTCTTCACATCCAGGTGGCCCATGGTGCTGTCCTGGTCATGTGGTGCTGAGTTCCGCATATTGGCCCTCTGAGGCCAGGGAAGTAGGGCCATCCGGCCACATGTGTCCTGGGGCTGACGGCTGTGTGGGTGGTCTGCAGCCACCCCAGGTGGGACTGAGCACCCCCTCTCCAAGCCCTGTGGTGACTGGCATGCATGGCACATACCTCTGGGTCCCTTCAGGAACTTGGATGAGGCATGGTGAGAGGGGGCCTGGCTGGATAAGACAGATCCAACATTGATTCCGAGGGCCTCCTAGCTCGATCCCTCGTCCTCACTAGTGTTCTGGAGCCTCTGTGGGTGTCTGGTGCTGGCTGCTGCTCCCAGATTGTCCTCCCCCTCAGTCTCCATTTTGGGCTACAGCTCCGTGTCAGGGTCCACAGTGTCAAGGACCATGGCCTGGGGGTCCCACCTCCTTGGGACCAAGAAGGTGGTCTAGTTCTTTCAAGTAAGGGCAACTGGTGGGTTCTGACCCCAACTGCCCAGCCGTATCCCAGGCCCTGCAATAGCCCTGCCTGAGCTCCTTGACTTTGGACCTCACCAGGTCTGAACTGCAGGTGGGGTGACCCTGGCCAGAGAGGTCCTTGGACAGGCACTTGAATGCCACAGTATTGCAGCACCAGACCCCCATCTTGTGCAGGTCCTCCTCATCTTCCCAGAGGGCGAGGAGGTACCTCAGCTTAGCCTCAGTCCATGACGGGGCCCGGTGCTTTGGGGCCTGGCTCCCCTCCTGGGAGGATTCCCCGGTGTCCTTGGGTGACCCCTGGTGTGGGCGGGGGTCCAGGGTGCCAGCCGTGGTGCCACCAAGCAGAGCGGGATGGCTGGGGCCTTGCATCTGGGAGCAGGCTGTGCAGCAGTGTGGGCTCCCTGCTGCCTGGACACTCAGCTTCCTGCCTGGGGATTTGTGGGATCCTGCGTCCTTAAACATGGCCAGACACAGGAGCCATAGAGCTTCGTTTGTACTGTGAGTGGCACTACTGCCTGCCAGCTGATCGCCACCATGGAAGACTCCCTCTTTTGAAATTGGGGGCCGCTCTTTCAAAATCATCTTTCCAAGTGGGCTGCCCTTCCCACCATGGGAACAGAGGATGGACTCTGACAGAACAGCCCCATTCTTTCAAAGTTAGTTTTGAAAGATCGCGGAGTGTGTATTGACGCTCCACGGGTTATTTCGAATGAAGGCCATCTTCCAGCCTCAATTTCAAACGTACCTGCTAGTGTAGACACACCCTTTGGGTTTTCTTGTTCAGTTCTTACACACTTTGTAAGAATATTTTCAGGGTTACATCGTCTGTATTCTCTGTAACTTGCCGATTTGAGACATACGTAATGTAGAAAAGTGCTGATCTAACTGAAACTCCATTAAACGGAAACAGGAAAATTAATATTCATCACTTGTTTATTAATATTCTTTGCATGGGAGCTTGCCTTACTAAACTAGGTTTTTACATATGAAGGCCGCGTCTACACATGCACGCCACTTCGAAGTAGCGGCGCCAACTTCGAAATAGCCCCCGTCACGGCTACACGTGTTGGGCGCTATTTCGAAGTTGAAATCGATGTTAGGTGGCGAGACGTCGAAGTCGCTAACCCCATGAGGGGATGGGAATAGGGCCCTACTTCGAAGTTGAACGTCGAAGTAGGGCATAGGTAGACGATCTGCGTCCCGGAACACCAAAATAGCGGGGTCCTCCATGGCGGCCATCAGCTGAGGGGTTGAGAGACGCTCTCGCTCCAGCCCCTGCGGGGCTCTATGGTCACCGTGGGCAGCAGCCCTTAGCCCAGGGCTTCTGGCTGCTGCTGCTGCAGCTGGGGATCCATGCTGCATGCACAGGGTCTGCAACCAGTTGTCGGCTCTGTGGATCTTGTGTAGTTTAATGCAACTGTGTCTGGGAGGGGCCCTTTAAGGGAGCGGCTTGCTGTTGAGTCCGCCCTGTGACCCTGTCTGCAGCTGTTCCTGGCACCCTTATTTTGATGTGTGCTACTTTGGCGTGTAGACGTTCCCTCGCAGCGCCTATTTCGATGTGGTGCTGCCCAACGTCGAAGTTGAACGTCAACATTGCCAGCCCTGGAGGACGTGTAGACGTTATTCATCGAAATAGACTATTTCGATGTCGCTACATCGAAGTAAGCTATTTCGATGTAGCGTGCACGTGTAGACGTAGCCATAGATTGGAAAACTGTAATGCCAGAAGAGTCAATTACATCACATAATGTATCCGAGGGGTAGTTGTGTTAGGCTGTATCTCCAAAAACAACAAGAGGTCCTGTGGCCCCTTATAGGCTAACAGATATTTTGGAGCAAAAGCTTTTGTGGGCAAAGACCTTCAGCTTATGCTTATGCTTCAAAATATCCGTTAGTCTATAAGGGGCCACAGGACCTCTTGCTACCACATAATGTGTCCCACCCATCAGTCAAGCCCCCGTGTATATCACAGGCCTCCTCCTTGGCACAGAAAAAGTTTTGAACCAAAGGCCTCTCCAGAATTTTGGGCCTGCCCCTCCCTTTTACAGACCCCTGCATGGCCTGTAGACTGTTGAAGTTGGGGTGAGGCTCTGGAGCTCCCACCTCCAACTGTCCTCCTGTGGGCTGAAGTCTGTGTGGATGGGAACTAGGGTCGGGGGACAGACCCAACCTCTAACAGCCCCTCCACCTCTTGGATAGATATCCACTTTGGCCCTCAGGAAGGGATACAGGCAAATATCTTTGTTTTCAGGGCCATGGCATTGGCCAACACAGGATGACAGTGACTTCTTCAGAGGCTAATGAAATGGATATAATAACTGCACAGGCCATAAGGAGGGGTACGCCGCTAAGCTCACATGAAAAAGGTTTTTGACCCCATCACTTGTGGCAGCATGGCCTCACATAGTGCAGATGACAGCACATTTCACACAGAAAAGAAGCCACCATCAGTAGCTAGGCTGAACTGGCTGCAAATCTCAGTTTGCCCTGACAGTCCGAGCCCCTGGTATTGGCTAATTATCTCTTCACTCTGTGGGCCAATCTCAGGCTGAAGTCCTCTGGGGCCTATTATCTGCACTTCTGACTCCTCACAGAGCTGAGGGAATAGTCTCGGAGTCATGGTCAATCTGGTAGCCCACAGGGACTGTGCCGGGGAATTACAAAGGCCGCCGTGCAGCATGAAGAGTGTTAAACATGTGAGATTCATTCACCGATTCTCAGTCTCTGCCTTCCTGTAGCAGGAAGGAGCTTTCCTCTTTCAACTGCGCTGGACTTTGGTGAGTAGCTTCTTCCTGCATTACAGCTAGTACCGAGGGCTCAGGAAAGGATCCAGGGTTCCAGTCAAGAAGCGTCAGTGCAGCAATTGTGTGTGTGTGTGTGTGTGTGTGTGTGTGTGTGTTAGTACTTGCCGGTACTGTGTGCCTGTCTCAGTAGCTTCCTTCTTTATGGATAAAAAGGATTTTTGCTGGAGGTAGGGGAGGGTTCAGGGCTCTGCTCTTTCTATGCCTGGGTTTGGAGAGGATGAGAAGCAACAAACTGCAGTGAAAATGACAGGAGGTTTCTGACTCAGAGAAAACCAGACCTTGTAGAAAATCTCACTGCGGAGGGCTGGAAATACTCAGTGTGTGTGTGCCTTCACAACACAAGAACTAGGGGTCACGACATGAGATGAATAGGCAGCAGGTTTAAAACAAACAATAGGAAATAATTTTTTCACACAACACAGAGTTAACCTGTGGAACTCCTTGCTGGAGCATGTTGTGAAGACCAAGACTATAGAAGAGTTTAAAAAAGAACTAGATAAATTCATGGTTGGCAGGTCCATCAATGGCTATTAGCCAGGATGGGCATGGAGGGTGTCCCTAGCCTCTGTTTGCAAGAGGCTGGAAATGGGCAACAGGGAATTGATCACTTGATGACTCCCTGTTCTGTTCATTCCCTTTGGAGCACCTGGCATTGGCCACTGTCAGAAGACAGGATACTGGGCTTGATGGGCCCATGGTCTGACCCAGTATGACTGTTACTATGTTTTTATATTGTGTTGGGGAGTGGGGCGGGGTTCTGGCAGGATGTGCAGTATCCAGATCATTATGGGCAGAGCTGTGAAACTGGGAGTAATAGGGTATGGACATCATGCCCAACGCAGACCAAAGAGGTGTCATAAGGACTCCTGGGCAAGGGATGTCTTTGACTGTAGCGGAAAGTGAACCACAACCACATCTGACAACTTCCCTCATTGCTCCTTGGGTGAGCAGCTCCACTGTATTCTGCGGCAAGGTCATCAATGGCCAGCACAGAAAGGCAGCCTCGGGAAAGTGTGTGTGGGTTTTAGAGAGGGAGCCGTGTTAGTTGGTAGCTTCAAGAACAACAAGAAGTCCTGTGGTACCTCATGGACTAACAGATATTCTGGAGCATAAGCTTTTGTGGGCAAAGACCTGCTTCATCAGATGCATGAGTGGTGGTGGTGGTGGGGGAGTTCAGAGGGGTATTAAAGAGTGGAATCCCAGTTCAAGGGAGGGCCAGACCTGACAAGGTCTATTCAGTCAGTGTGGAAATGGCCCATTATCAGTAGTATGTATCAAAAGAGGGAAAAAGTCAGCTCACACGGGGAGTTTGTAACGTGAAGGCTTTGTGTTCTAGAAAGGGTCACTCACACTGGTTCCTCTGAGTCTCTGCACCTATCCTTCCACTGGGTCTGTCCCTCTCTGCTCCCATGCACCGCTGAGCTGCTGCTGGGGTTCCCTTCACCCCAGAAAGGCAACTAAAGCTGAGCACAAATTTTTGCTTGTGTGAGCCGAGACTGAATTGAACCTAGGCACTGGAGGTGTTTCTGGCTACGTCTACACGTGCAGCCAACATCGAAATAGTTTATTTCGATGTTGCGACAAGGAAATAGGCTATTTCGATGAATAACGTCTACACGTCCTCAGCTGCGTCTACACGTGCACGCTACTTCGAAGTAGCGGCACCAACTTCGACGTTAGGCGGCGAGACGTCGAAGTCGCTAACCTCATGAGGGCTACGTCTACACGTGCAGCCAACATCGAAATAGATTATTTCGATATTGCGACATCGAAATAGTCTATTTCGATGAATAACATCTACACGTCCTCCCCAGGGCCGGAAACGTCGATGTTCAACTTCGACGTTGCTCAGCCCAACATCGAAATAGGCGCAGCGAGGGAACGTCTACACGTCAAGGCTGCGTCTACACGTGCATGCTACTTCGAAGTAGCGGCAGTAACTTTGAAATAGCGCCCGTCACGTCTACACGTGTTGGGCGCTATTTCGAAGTTGAAATCAACGTTAGGCGGCGAGACGTCGAAGTCGCTAACCCCATGAGCGGATGGGAATAGCGCCCTACTTCGACGTTCAACATCGAAGTAGGGACGTGTAGACGATCCGCGTCCCGCAACATCGAAATAGCGGGGTCCTCCATGGCGGCCATCAGCTGGGGGGTTGAGAGATACTCTCTCTCCAGCCCTTGCGGGGCTCTGTGGTCACCGTGGGCAGCAGCCCTTAGCCCAGGGCTTCTGGCTGCTGCTGCTGCAGCTGGGGGTCCGTGCTGCATATACAGGGTCTGCAACTAGTTGTTGGCTCTGTGTATCTTGCACTGTTTAATGAAAGTGTGTCTGGGAGGGGCCCTTTAAGGGAGCGGCTTGCTGTTGAGTCCGCCCCGTGACCCTGTCTGCAGCTGTGCCTGGCTCCCTTATTTCGATGTGTGCTACTTTGCCGTGTAGACGTTCCCTCGTTGTGCCTATTTCGATGTTGGGCTGAGCAACGTCGAAGTTGAACATCGACGTTGCCAGCCCTGGAGGACGTGTAGACGTTATTCATCGAAATAAGCTATTTCGAAGTTGGGTGCACGTGTAGACGTAGCCCAAAGTAGCACACATCGAAATAGGGATGCCAGGCACAGCTGCAGACAGGGTCACAGGGTGGACTCAACAGCCAGCCGCTCCCTTAAAGGGCCCCTCCCAAACACAGTTGCACTAAACAACACAAGATACACAGAGCTGACAACTGGTTGCAGACCCTGTGCCTGCAGCATAGATCCCCAGCTGCCGCAGAAGCAGCCAGAAGCCCTGGGCTAAGGGCTGCTGCCCACGGTGACCATAGAGCCCCGCAGGGGCTGGAGAGAGAGCATCTCTCAACCCCCCAGCTGATGGCCGCCATGGAGGACCCAGCAATTTCGACGTTGCGGGATGCGGATCGTCTACACGGTCCCTACTTCGACGTTGAACGTCGAAGTAGGGCGCTATTCCTATCTCCTCATGAGGTTAGCGACTTCGACGTCTCGCCGCCTAACGTCGAAGTTGGTGCCGCTACTTCGAAGTAGCGTGCACGTGTAGACGCAGCTGAGGAGATAGGAATAGCGCCCTACTTCGACGTTCAACGTCGAAGTAGGGACCGTGTAGACGATCCGCGTCCCGCAATGTCGAAATTGCTGGGTCCTCCATGGCGGCCATCAGCTGGGGGGTTGAGAGATGCTCTCTCTCCAGCCCCTGCGGGGCTCTATGGTCACCGTGGGCAGCAGCCCTTAGCCCAGGGCTTCTGGCTGCTTCTGCGGCAGCTGGGGATCTATGCTGCAGGCACAGGGTCTGCAACCAGTTGTCAGCTCTGTGGATCTTGTGTTGTTTAGTGCAACTGTGTCTGGGAGGGGCCCTTTAAGGGAGCGGCTTGCTGTTGAGTCCGCCCTGTGACCCTGTCTGCAGCTGTGCCTGGCATCCCTATTTCGATGTGTGCTACTTTGACGTGTAGACGTTCCCTCGCTGCGCCTATTTCGATGTTGGGCTGAGCAACGTCGAAGTTGAACATCGACGTTGCTGGCCCTGGAGGGCTGCGTCTACACGTGCACGCTACTTCGAAGTAGCGGCAGTAACTTCGAAATAGCGCCCGTCACGTCTACACGTGTTGGGCGCTATTTCGAAGTTGAAATCGACGTTAGGCGGCGAGACGTCGAAGTCGCTAACCCCATGAGCGGATGGGAATAGCGCCCTACTTCGACGTTCAACATCGAAGTAGGGACGTGTAGACGATCCGCGTCCCGCAACATCGAAATAGCGGGGTCCTCCATGGCGGCCATCAGCTGGGGGGTTGAGAGATACTCTCTCTCCAGCCCTTGCGGGGCTCTGTGGTCACCGTGGGCAGCAGCCCTTAGCCCAGGGCTTCTGGCTGCTGCTGCTGCAGCTGGGGGTCCGTGCTGCATATACAGGGTCTGCAACTAGTTGTTGGCTCTGTGTATCTTGCACTGTTTAATGAAAGTGTGTCTGGGAGGGGCCCTTTAAGGGAGCGACTTGCTGTTGAGTCCGCCCTGTGACCCTGTCTGCAGCTGTGCCTGGCTCCCTTATTTCGATGTGTGCTACTTTGGCGTGTAGACGTTCCCTCGCTGTGCCTATTTCGATGTTGGGCTGAGCAACGTCGAAGTTGAACATCGACGTTGCCAGCCCTGGAGGACGTGTAGACGTTATTCATCGAAATAGACTATTTCGATGTCGCAACATCGAAATAAGCTATTTCGAAGTTGGGTGCACGTGTAGACGTAGCCGAGGACGTGTAGACGTTATTCATCGAAATAGACTATTTCGATGTTGGCTGCACGTGTAGACGTAGCCCTCCAGGGCCGGCAACGTCGATGTTCAACTTCGACGTTGCTCAGCCCAACATCGAAATAGGCGCAGCGAGGGAACGTCTACACGTCAAAGTAGCACACACCGAAATAGGGATGCCAGGCACAGCTGCAGACAGGGTCACAGGGCGGACTCAACAGCAAGCCGCTCCCTTAAAGGGCCCCTCCCAGACACAGTTGCACTAAACAACACAAGATCCACAGAGCTGACAACTGGTTGCAGACCCTGTGCCTGCAGCATAGATCCCCAGCTGCCGCAGAAGCAGCCAGAAGCCCTGGGCTAAGGGCTGCTGCCCACGGTGACCATAGAGCCCCGCAGGGGCTGGAGAGAGAGCATCTCTCAACCCCCCAGCTGATGGCCGCCATGGAGGACCCAGCAATTTCGACGTTGCGGGACGCGGATCGTCTACACTGTCCCTACTTCGACGTTGAACGTCGAAGTAGGGCGCTATTCCTATCTCCTCATGAGGTTAGCGACTTCGACGTCTCGCCGCCTAACGTCGAAGTTAACTTCGAAATAGCGCCCGACGCGTGTAGACGTGACGGGCGCTATTTCGAAGTTGGTGCCGCTACTTCGAAGTAGCGTGCACGTGTAGACGCAGCCTCTGTGAGCTGTGGCTGTGGGATCTGGCACTCGGCTGTGGTCCTGGGTAAGGGATGTCAAGTGTCCCTCAGTGTGGTTTGTGAGGCAGCGAGTGTGATATGCACAAGTCAGCAGGAAGCACTAAGGGGTAGGAAGGCAGGGAACAGAGAGTGTACGGCCAGGCAGGCTGTGCCGGGGGCTATGGGGAATGGGAGGGAAGTGTACACAGAGAAGCAGGTAGGGCTTAGGTTTATACAGAGGAAGAGGAGTGGCCCTGGGAGCACTGGGGTGGGAGAGATATGTGAACAGGCTGGCAGTGCTACTGAAATTATCTTTTTCGTTGTGTTTGTTGGTGCAAGGCAGATCTGGAACCTTTCCTGTCCCCACTTCCCCTTCCCAGTGTGTGTCAGCTTCAGGCAGGGTCTCTTTGCCCTGGGAAGCGAGGAGCTATAGCTGGAGTGTCAACATCTTTACACAGTTTTGCTTTCGACGGTTCTTGTTGCGGTTGTTGTTGTTATGTAACTTCAGGCATCTCACCAGGGGAAGGAACCGTTGATCTTTGTGTCACACTGCAACCCATATCCTTCATGGTGATACACTCATGCCTTGCTGTACGACCACAATTGGCTCCCAGATTTCTGCTCATAGGCAAAAACTCATAAGAGCAACACTAAATTCCCATTAAAATACATGTAAAAGTCTCCGATTCGTTCCAAGTGCTTGTAACTTGACATAAACAAGTTGAGTTTAGGCGCTTTTCTGATGTATTTGAATAGTTTGGCACCAGAAATAGGATGTCGTGTATGTATGTAGAGCAGGGATTCCCAACCGATGGGTCGGGACCTGAACATGGGTCACCATTAAATTAATTAAGGGTCGCCAGCTGGGCAGTTCCGAGCTGCATGTGGCTGTTAAAGAAGCTATTTGCAGTTTCTTAACACTGTTCCCTCAGGCAGATATCTATCACTAAAGATAGCAATTAACTTATGCCTAGGTGCTGAAAGCTTAACACTGGAGTTAATTGCTTTTAACAACTGTTACCTGCCGGGAGCAGGAGGGCCGGGGGAGCCACCCAGACTAGCAGCCCCACTGAAGAGGCTGCGGGAGGAGTAGGAGTGTTTAAGACTGGGGCTGTTTAGGGCTGCGGTGGGGTGGGGGCAGGGGGATCTAAGGCTGGGGATGGTTTAGGGATGGGGGGGGTCTAAGACTGGGGGAATTTGTGGGCTGCAGGGAGGTTCTTAGTCTGGGGTGAGTTTGGGGCTGCTGGAGGGGATGCAGGTCATATTAGCATGGGAGGTTCACTCATTTAGTGAACATAGGTGGGTATACATGTCCCTTGTTTTAGTGAGTACTCATAAGAAAAGTACTCTTTAAATGAGGGATGAGTGTGTTGTTATTCTATGATTGTAGCATAACTATGATATTGTGCATGATGGCTTCAGTAAGACACCATTGGAAAAGTGATGTTCCATTTTTCTATCTGTATAATATTTTATCTGAAGTTATAAATATTGACTATGTATCTGTATTTCAAAGGTAATGAATACCAGGCCCGCTGCATTCAGTCTAGACAGATGGTTGGGATGGGTGGATTCAGAGCAATCCGTCATTAGAAGAAACATAAAAAGATTTACGAGACACATCTTCCACCTGGTGAGCCTTCCTGAGAACACTCCGGAGATCCTGTAAGAAAGGGGTGCTATCATAGGGACTTATTTAGCTATAACCATTCAAGAGAGAGATCTTGGAGTCACTGCAGATAGTTCTCTGAAATCACCCACTCAGTGGGCAGCAGTAGTCAAAAAGCAAACAGGATGTTAGGAATCATTGTAAAGGGATGAAGAATAGGGCAGAGAATATCTTATTGCCTCTGTGAAAATCCATGCTACACCCACGTCTTGAATACTGTGTGCAGGTGTGGTTGCCTCAGCTCAAAAAAGATATATTAGCATTGAAAAATGTTCAGACAATGGCAACAAAGTGATGAGGGGTTTGGAACGGGTGCCATATAAAATGACTGGGACTTTTCAACTTAGAAAGAGAAGATTAAGGGGAATATGGTAAAGGTCTATGAAATCAGGACTGGTGTGGAAAAAGTGAAAAAGGGAAATGTATTTATTTGTTCCCATAACATAAGAACTAGGGGTCTCCAAATGAAATTTATGGGTGGGAGGTTTAAAACTAAGCAAAGGAAGTTTTCGTTCATGCAGAGCATGGTAGGACTGTGGAACTCCTTGCCAGAGGATGTTGTGAAGACCTGGATTTTAACAAGATTCAAAAAAGAACCAGACAAATTCATGGATATTAGGTTCATCAGTGGCTACTATCCAGAATGGTAGGACTGGTGTCCCTAACTTCTGCTTGTCAGAGCCTGGGAATGGATGACACTGTTCTGTTCACTCCCTCTGGGGCATCTGGCACTGGCCACTATCAAAAGACAGAATACTGGGCTAGATTGACCATTGGGCTGACCCAGTATGGCCGTTACTCTATTCTTATGACTCTACAAGGATATTAGACCAGGCTACATTACTCTGGACCCCATCATGGGGAGTTTGTATTGTTCCCTCAAACAAGTCTGGAAAACAAGTTCTGAAACAAAGCGTTCCTGCCCTATGCAAAATCTCTATGAGGCAAGAGTGGCATTTGTTTGGTGGTTCCTCACCTCCCCCAACACAAGAAGGTGCCTGGAACGCCTGATGGGAGAGAAAAAAAACTGAAATAGGAGAAGAGCTGTGCCCAAGCTGAAGGGATTTCTAGCCTGTGTACGGAACCTTAAGAAATCCAAGCAGCCAAACCAGTTCATCTATACCTTTGGGGGCCGGAAGAATCTGTGTGGTGCTGGGTGAAACAAGCTTAAGAGTCTCTCACCTTAAGTTGGGGGTTGTTGGTCTGGGCTGGTACAGCAGCTGAGAAATCAGTGGGTTTGCTTGTGTGGTTTCTGGCTGGTCAGTGGGTCTGGCAGAGGTGCTGTCGAGGCTGGCTGGATTTGCCTCAGCGAGAAGGAAATCCCAGCCTGGGGCTGTAAGTCACCCAAACTTTAAGAGAAGATACCCTGGATTGATTTTTCTAGCTGTACCCAGAAACCCAATCCTATTACACCCCTTGCAGCTGAATGAAAGAGTGGGTCTCCATAACACAGTGGTAAAACCCAGGATGCTCTGAGACCATTTGCTTTCATGCTCTGTTAGACATTAAGGGTGGGGTTGAACATTCATTCCTCATTATGGAGATCTACTGGGGTCAAGCCATTATTTGTCCCACTTAGAAGTTTCACCCAGTCTCTGTGCCACAGGATCCCTCAGACACAACCAACACCCACTTCTTTTAACATTTCCCAGGGAATGCAGGCAAGAGAATTTCTACCTGAAGGGCTAGATTGAACTCAATCATAAGTCGAAAAATGTGCCTTTGGTGAGGTCTGTCATGAGCTTGTGGCAAAAAACCTCCAGCAGACTCCTGGGGTCATGTTAGTTGATTCCAAGACCAATAGGGAATGTAGTGAAGCTCTAGTCTGTATAACACAAGCATGAGAATTTATCCTAAATTATTAGTAGAGCAGATCATTAAGACTCAAGTTCAAGCTCAAGAGATATACCACAAAAGTGACCAAACCAGGACTGAGATTCAACATGGAGCAGCTGAAGGATTTAGAGACAAGATCCAGTTTCCAAGTGGCACTGTCCAACAGATATGCACTTCTGGCAAGCCTCATCACAAAAGATTCTACAATGGAACAAATTTGGGAACACACCAAAACAGCCTGGAAAGAAACCTGTGATAAAACATTGGGAAAGAGGACAAAGCATCACAGAGAATGGATTACAGCAGAAACTCTGAGAAAAGTGAAGGAACAAAAGGACAGAAAAGCAGCCATCAACCACAGCAAAACAAAAGCATCCAGGGCAGAAGCTCAGAGACTGTATTCAAAAGCCAAGAGAGAAGTTAAAAAGGCTGTAAAATGGGACAAGAAGAACTTCGTGGAACACCTGGCACAACAAGCTGAACAAGCTGCAGGACAGAGAACCTTGAAAAAGTCTATAATATCACCCGGAAGCTAGCTCGGCCACAGCCCACAGTGGATCAACCCGTACAGGATAAGGAGGGTCGTGTTCTAATAAACCCAAGTGAGCAGCTCAGTAGATGGAAGAAACACTTGGAAGAGCTACTGAACCACCCGGCCCACATGGAACCTCCTGAGTTACCACCTGCAAATATACTTCTGCAAATTAACAGCAGCAGACCTACAAATGAAGAAATCAGAAAAGCTACTGCCCAACTGTAAAGCAGAAAAGCACCTAGTCCAGAAAGCATCCCTGCTGAAGCAATCAAGGCAGGTAGTGAGACATCAGTCAACATGATGTATAATCTATTTACAAGAATTTGGGACACTGAAGAGATCCCAAAAGACTGGAAACAAGACTACCTTATGTAGCTTGCAAAGAAAGGCAACCTGAAGGAACATAAGAACTGGATGGGTATCATGTTACTATCTATTCCAGGAGAAGTGTTCAGTAGGATTCTCTTGGAGAGAATGAAAACAGAAATTGACAGACAGCTCAGGGAAGAACAGGCCGGCTTCCGAAGCAAGAGATCTTGTACTGACCAAACAGCAACTCTTGGAGTGATCACAGAACAGTTGCTGGAGTGGAACTCCCCCCTGTACATAACCTTCACAGACTTTGAAAAAGCCTTTGGCCGTGTAGATAGAGACACTTTGTGGAAACTGCCGTAACACCAGAGCGTCCCACCCAAAATTATTAGCTTGATTCATTCAGCATATGAACCCTCAACATGCCATGTTGTTCACAATGGTGTCTTGACAGAATTCTTCTTCATACTGTCGGGAGTGCAACAAGGGTGCCTAATGTCACCTTTCCTGTTCTTCATCACAACAGACTGGATTATGAACAGGATGACAGATGGCCACCAATGAAGCATTCAGTGGACGCTTTTCAAACAGCTAGAGGACATTGATATTTCTGATGCTATTGCCCTCCTTTCACATAAACATGAAAGCATGGAAGAAAAGGTCACAACACTAGATAAAACTGCCACAGTGACTGGACTGAGCATTAACAAGGGAAAGACCTAGACAATGAGGATCAACCAGTCCAGCAACATACCATCACATGACCTGGAAGATGTGGAGCAGTTCACCTATTTGGGAGTATTATGGGCATACTTGGAGGAACAGATAAAGATATCAGTGCCAGGATAGGGAAAGCAACAGCTGTATTCAAGACTCTCCATCCCCTATGGAGTTCACAAATAATATCTGCAAGGACAAAACTGCAGATCTTCAACACAAATGTGAAGAATGTGTTCCTATATGGATGTGAGACCTGTTGTACTAAAAAGTCTTCAAGTCACAAGCTACAAGCATTCATAAACAGATGCCTGAGGTCCATCCTTCACATCAAATGGCAAGACTTTGTCACAAATGAGGCACTTTGGAACAGGGCAGGACAAGAACCAACTGACATTGAAATCAAGAGAAGAAAGTGGGGATGGCTATCCACACTCTCAGAAAACCATCATACAGCAGAGTCCATCAAGCTTTCACATGGAACCCACAAGGAAAACACAAAAGCGGAAGACCTCAGACAACACAAATAAGGTCTACTGACATTAAATGACAACAGCTGGGGTACTCCTGGAACCAGCCAGAAATTTTGTCCCAAGACAGAGTGAAGTGGAGAAGACTTGTAGATGACCTATGCTCCAGACGGAGTACAAGGGTTAAGTAGTAGTAGTAGTAGTAGTAGTAGATCATTAAAAGAAATCTCCAACCTTGATTTAAACATTCTCAGGAATGAACAATGTGATAAGACTCTTAATAATGTCAATGGTTATCTACTATGGCTGTTTAAAAACATGCACCTTATTCTGAGTCGTATTTCTTTAACTTCAACTTAGGGCCATTGGATATTCATACAGCATGGCATGCTAGGTTCTTGAGCATATTATGAAATACTGGTTTCCCCATGTAGGTATTTACAGATTACTATCAAGTCACCCCTTAAGCAGCTTTGTTTTTTGAGCAGGTTTTCTAAACTTCTTTTCGTTATTATCTCAGATTTTTGCAGTCTATCAACATCCACCTTGAATCACGAGCACCACAACTGGATTTAGCATTACAGCAGGAGTTGCACCAGTACCAAACATAGAGTTAAAATAACTTCTCTACCTCTTCTTGAGAACTCCTAAGTTATCATCTCAGGAATACATTGGCTCTTTTGGTCACAGAGTCACAGTGGGAGCTCAATGTTTAGCTAATTATCCTTTCATGTCCCAAATCTAGTTCAGAGTCATTGTGCATCCCAGGAGACTCCCGCATTGTGTGAACACCACTCATATTCTTCATTCCTATATGTAACTATCTACAAAGCTATATTAGAAAGCATATACTTTGCTTCTGTCCCCTTAACAAGCTAATCATGATTATGCTCATGATTATGCTGTCCTCTTCATGATTTATGATACCCCATTTCTGAGTCATCTACAAACTTAATCAATATTCAGGCTGCCCCTCCACCTGGCTTGGTTAGAGCCCTCTGAGGACTTATCTGGACTTCGCTATGACCTAATAATCTGGTACCATCTACATATGTTGATATCTCATTGCTCACCACACTTTCTAGATCGGTAATAACTAAAATATTTACTGTACGATTTGTTATAAAGTGCGTAAGTCCCATGACTGTGTTTCTTTCCCTTCACAGGCATCTTCGGCATTTCTAAGACTGATCAGAACATCAACCAACTCATGGAAGCTTTCAACCTCACCTCCTCTGAGCCTTCAACATTCATCCTCTCAGGAATCCTTGGCCTGGAAGCTGCCCACATCCAGATTTCCATCCCTTTTGCTACATTCTACATTATCAGCCTGGTGGGAAATGTCATGGTTATTTTTGTAGTAGGCAAAGATCAGGCCCTACACAAGCCAATGTACCTGCTGATAGGCATGTTGGCACTCACAGATATCGGCATATCCACGTCCGTCGTGCCAAAGGCACTGTGTATATTTTGGTTCAATTTGAAAATCATTACTGTCATTGGCTGCTTCACCCAGATGTTCTTCCTTCACACAGTTTCTCTTATGCAGTCAGCAGTACTATTGACAATGGCCTTTGATCGCTATGTTGCCATATGCAACCCTTTGAACTATGCCACCATCCTCACCAATGCACGAATAGCTAGGCTGGGGCTAGTGGGTTTGATAAGAGCTGTTCTCTTTGTTCTGCCCCTGCCTGTTCTGCTGAGCTGGAAGCCATTCTGCACCAACCGTATTATCCCTCACACATACTGTGAGCATATAGCTGTGGCAAAGATATCGTGTGGGGACACCACAGTCAACAGGTTGTATGGGTTAGTGACAGCATTTGTAATTATTGGGTTGGACCTGATCCTTGTTGCTGTGTCCTATGCTCTGATATTCAGGGCCGTCCTCAAACTCTCCTCCAAGAAAGCCCACCAGAAAGCCCTCAGCACCTGCACAGCCCACATCTGTGTGACAGTGACTTCTTTTACTCTCTTCTTCTTCTCTATTCTTACACAGCGGTTTGGTCAGGGCATCGCTCCCCATGTTCACATCATCTTTGCCAACCTCTTCTACCTCTTCCCACCTGTGTTCCACCCTATCATTTATGGAATCAAAACAAAGGAGCTTCGTGAGAAAGTGGGCAAATACGCCTGCAGAAGGTGATGGCCAATTGCCACCTACTTTATACCTGTGTGACAGGAGCAGGTAATGAACATCTCCTTGTTAAGGTTAATGTCCCAGTTTGGCTGAGCTCAGTATTGTGGAAGTTTACTGTCTGAGAACTTCCTCACACGCCTTATCACTCCATCATGCAAGCACAGCTTTCTCGGCTGCTGACTTCCCTAACTCTGACATTCATCTGATCTCCTTCATTGTCAACTATCAGCCTTCAGTCCTACACAACTTGTCTGTCAGCCTTTGCATGACTCCCAGACCACCAGAAGGCACTGTAGCTTTCTGAGGCAAGGTAGTTTTCCATTTACAGTGATCCAGTTAGAGAAAAATGATCTGATTTTGCTCTTTCCAATCCTTCAGGAAGTCTTGAGGGTAATCTAAGTATTTCAGTTGGAAAGTGACAATACAGAAAAAAACTGCTGTAGAAATTGATGCTAGTCTCCTAGAGCATTTTAATGAGACTCATAAAACTGTATTTTTGTGAATGGGACTGATGTATCCAACTATGACCATAGACGTGAAGGCAAAGTACTGACCACTTCACACAGTTGCTTTTCAGCTGTAATTTTTGAAACAGACATTAACTATTTGCATTGTTGAAGACTTCAAAAGTAGTTTTCAAGAATTCATGTGGAATTTTTAAAAGTGATAAGAAAGAGAAACATGCAACCAAACATGATAGCAGTTTTCAGGTATCTAAAAGGGTGTCATAAGGCAGAGGGAGGGAACTTGTTCTTCCTTGCCTCTGAGGATAGAACAAGAGGCAATGGACTGAAATTGCAGCAGGGGAGGTTCAGGTTGGACATTAGGAAAAAGTTCCTAACTGTCAGGGTGATCAAACACTGGAACGAATTGCCAAGGGAAGTGGTAGAATCTCCATCACTGGAGCTATTTAAGAAGAGGTTAGATAGATGGCTTTCAGGGATGGTCTAGAAAGTGCTTGGTCCTGCCATGAGGGCAGGGGGCTGGACTCGATGGCCTCTCAAGGTCCCTTCCAGTCCTACTCTTCTATGATTCTATGAAACACCCTGGTGATTTAATTGCTTGCAGTACAAGATCCTTCTACTCTATTACTAAGTCCTTCGACTGCTCTAAGCTCTCCATGAACTAGCCTGGGTGAATTGTTTGCACTGTCATTACCATTGTTACCTTTTAATAACACTGTAGCTTAAACATGAGACTAAGGTTGAAGGTTCCCCAGAATCCTGTGTCCAGTTGTGTCACCAATACAAAGACTCTGCCACAAAGGAAGGTGGAAGGAGAGTCCTTCAGATCACACAGGCCTCTGGGTAAAGGGAGTGGAAACATAGGCTGTGTCTACCCTAGCCAAAAACTTCAAAACTGCCATGCAAACGGCCATTTCGAAGTTTACTAATGAAGCACTGAAATACATATTCTGCGCCTCATTAGCATGCGGGCGGCCCCGGCACTTCAAAATTGATGCGGCTCGCTGCCGCGCGGCTCATCCAGAAGGGGCTTCTTTTCGAAAGGACCCCGGCTACTTCAAAGTCCCCTTATTCCCATCTGCTAATAGGAATAAGGGGACTTCAAAGTAGGCGGGGTCCTTTCGAAAAGGAGCCCCGTCTGGACAAGCTGCGTGGCGGTGAGCCGCGTCAATTTTGAAGTGCCACAGCCGCCAGCATTCTAATGAGGCGCTGAATATGTATTTCAGAGCTTCATTAGTAAACTTTGAAATGGCCATTTGCATGGCCATTTCGAAGTTTTTGGCTAGTGTAGATGTAGCCATAGTCTCAGACTCTTTCAATAACCAATTCCATCAGCATAATTCAGAAGCCAGGAATGTTCCCCGTAATAAAAGAACAATTCCCCATTTACAATAGATAAGTGAGGCAAACTGTTGGGTTGGGTCTTAGTGACATATAAAGAGATGTGTAACTTGTGATTTATATGTGCAAATGATAAAAGCTGCCCAATGCGTGTATTTGGGCAGCACTCTTTCTGCCTAGGGTGAATGTAATGTGACTGCATGGTATGGCTACCCAGATAATAGTATCATGTTGAACCTTCTCCCAGGGCTATTTTCTTATGGGGTTAGCACTAGGATGTCTGAGAGCGCAAGTGGTGAATCAATACAATATCCAACAGTACACTAAACTGAAAGCGTACAAGGCTGTAGTGCTGATCAGTCTCCTGTATGGCTGTGAAACCTGGACCTTGAACAGAAAACATACTGCTGGAGCGCTTCCACGCTCACAGCCTGAGGTCAATACCGCACATATGATGGCAGGACAGAGTTACGAACCTGGAAGTCCTGGGCAGAGCAGGAACCACGAGCATCGAAGCAGTAATTCTGAAAGCTTCGCTGGACAGGGCACGTCATACGAATGGAGGAGTCAAGAATCTCTAAGCAGCTCCTCTACGCTGAACTCTCCCAGGACAAAAGGAATCAAGGTAGGCCTCGCAAGAGTTACAAAGACTGTGTGAAGGCCAACATTGCTCATGCTACTTTAAAACCAGATCAGCTAGAGAAGCACACAAAAGACCGAACAGGCTGGCGTGCTCTCATACGACAAGCGTATGACAACTTTGAAGAGCAGCGACGCGTACGCCTCATTGATGCTAGTGAGAAGAAAGCAACAGCAGCAGCCACACCAACAGAGCCAGGACATTTCCCTTGACCCCTGTGAACACCCACGCCACTCAAAGCTTGGACTTCTCAGCCACATGAGAATCCACAACCGATCAGCCTGTGCAAGCTCAAGACATCATCATCGGACATGACGGACTAGCTACTACTAGAGAAGTAAACGTGGCATTGTTTATTTGTTGTCCCGATCATATTTTATAACAAATGAGACCTTGGTCAGAGAATTGACTACACAATTATTCAGTAGCCAGTATAAGTTTCTTGCTCTTCTGAGATTTAATATTTATCTGCAATGAGGACACCCACTGATACAATTATCCAGAGGAAAAATGCTAATAAAGTTTATGAACCTTCCACCAAAAATGGTAGTTTTGTTTTTCGCACTGTGTTCCAAACAAAGATTGTGGAAATGGTGAATGCTGTTTCAACACTGCTCTAATCCAAAGACACAGACCAGTCCAAAGCATCAGTATTAGTTCTCAAAGTCACTGAAATTGTAGCAACATTTCAAACTGAGTTCACACAAGACAAAGATTCAGAAATTAAGTTACCAGGAAAACAGAGCAGAGAAATCAAGTTGCATGGGGCATGCATGCGGAAAATAAAAAAGGCAGGGGGGCAGCTCCTGTGAGGCAGGCCTTGGAGAATCATAGAATCATAAGACAGGAAGTGACCTCAGGAAGTCATCAAGCCCAGCCCCCTGCCCAAAGCAGGACCAACCCTGACTAAATCATCCCAGCCAGGACTTGGTCAAGCCAGTACTGAAACACACCTGAAGCTGGATATTCTACCACCTATCTAGGTAGCCCATTCCAGTGTTTCACCACCCTCTGAGTGAACTAGCTTTTTTCTTAATATCCAACCTAGACCTCTCCTGCTGTAACTTGAGACCATTGCTCCTTGTTCTGTCATCTGTCACTACTGAGAACAGCCTCTCTCCATCCTGTTTAGAACCCTCTTTTGGAAGTTGAAGGCTGCTACCAAATCACCTCTCCCTCTTCTTTTCTGCAAACTCAGTAAGACCAAATCCCCCTCTTTTTGTAGGTCATGTGCTTCATCCCCCTAACTATTTTTGTTGCCCTCAACTGGACCCTCTCCAATGCATCCACATATTTTTTGTATTGTGGGGCCCAGAACAGAACACCATACTCTAGATGTGACCTCCCCAGTGCTGAATAAAGGAGAATAATAACTGCTCGAGATCTGCTGGAAATGCTCCTCCTATTGCAGACCAATATGCTACTATCCCTCTTCACTACACGGGCACACTGTTGACGCACCTCCAGCTTTTCATTCATTGTAATCCCTCGGTCCTTTTCTGCTGCACTGTTACATAGCCAGTCAGTGCCCAGCGTGTAACAATGCTTGGGATTCTTCCATCCCAAGGACAGGACTCTGCACTTGTCCCTGTTGAATTCCATCAGATTTCCTTTGGCTCAATCCTCCAATCTGTCTAGGTCACTCTGGACCCGACCCCTACCCTGTCAGCTCCAGGGGTGGAGAGCCGAGGGAAGGTAGAATCTCCCCCTAACTACTGCCCAAAGAGAAGTGATGGCCTTAAGCAGGGACAACCTAAGATGGAAACTTTAATCCCCCATATGAATGTTGGATTGACTGTGGCCCTTCCTTTGCTGTTTGGTCCATCCCCATGGGGGAAAGCTCTGAGAGTGAGCTGGCTCTCAGAATCTGGGTCATACCAGAGTAAGAGAACGTGCTGCCCAAGATGAAAGGAAAATGACCTCACCACACTATTCCCTGGTGTGCTGATCATGCCACTGACACCCACCTTCCTGCTGTCTGGGGCACTCCACCGCCCTGTCCTGCTGAGCCAGATACTCTGGTCTCCCCCAGCCAAGGCACAGAGTTGGGGTTATCGCCCTCCTGCAGAGCAATGAAGAGACTGTTTAGCCACAGCCCTGGGTGGCTGCAGTTGTAGGGCACAGCACTCATGGTATCCACCCCCAGCAGGGAACAAAACCCCCAATAAATGTGTCTCTGTGCAAGAGATTTGCACAGGGAGGGCTCATTGGGAAAGTAGTCTGCATCAGGGTAAGGGGGATGTGCACAGTGGTAGTTCTCCCCAGGTAATAATTTACACCAGGTTTGATTACAACCAGAGAGTTTTATTAAGCAAAACGATAGGATTTAGGTGTTTATAAATAAGGACAAGCAAATCAAAATGAGTTACCAAATCAAATCAAAGAGAAAACACACAGCTAATTCTACTCTTGTGAGTTCTTACCCTAAAGAGCTGTCTTAATATCAGGTGAAATCCTCAGGTCGAAATGATCTTATCCTGATCTGGATCTCCAGTAAGGTTCTCTGACTTTCTTAGGGCATGTCAAGGAATTTCCAAGGCAGGCTGAAGACAGAAGATGGAGGAACCCCATGGTACTTCTTATACCTTTCCTCTGTGGAGGGAATTCCATTGTTCTCCTTAGCTGCGTCTACACGTGCACGCTACTTCGAAGTAGCGGCAGTAACTTCGAAATAGCGCCCGTCACGTCTACACGTGTTGGGCGCTATTTCGAAGTTGAAATCGACGTTAGGCGGCGAGACGTCGAAGTCGCTAACCCCATGAGGGGATGGGAATAGCGCCCTACTTCGACGTTCAACATCGAAGTAGGGACGTGTAGACGATCCGCGTCCCGCAACATCGAAATAGCGGGGTCCTCCATGGCGGCCATCAGCTGGGGGGTTGAGAGATACTCTCTCTCCAGCCCTTGCGGGGCTCTGTGGTCACCGTGGGCAGCAGCCCTTAGCCCAGGGCTTCTGGCTGCTGCTGCTGCAGCTGGGGGTCCGTGCTGCATATACAGGGTCTGCAACTAGTTGTTGGCTCTGTGTATCTTGCACTGTTTAATGAAAGTGTGTCTGGGAGGGGCCCTTTAAGGGAGCGACTTGCTGTTGAGTCTGCCCCGTGACCCTGTCTGCAGCTGTGCCTGGCTCCCTTATTTCGATGTGTGCTACTTTGGCGTGTAGACGTTCCCTCGCTGTGCCTATTTCGATGTTGGGCTGAGCAACGTCGAAGTTGAACATCGACGTTGCCAGCCCTGGAGGACGTGTAGACGTTATTCATCGAAATAGCCTATTTCGATGTCGCAACATCGAAATAAGCTATTTCGAAGTTGGGTGCACGTGTAGACGTAGCCCTTGTGTGAGAGTAAACTCCAACACAGAAACTGTCACATGAGCAGGTCACCTGTGCAAGTTCCTTTTAGACAATCAGCAGTTGCCTGCCCGCCGGATTCCATGGTTATGGACCAGAGCCTCCAACGTGGATTTCTGCCCATTGAAGGATCTTTGATGGCTACATACTGCTATCTCACCACAAGCCATACTCTCACAATAGGGTAGCAACACCTCCTGTTGAGATCTTCACAGAGACAAACATTAGCAACACAAATATATAGACTATTCTTATAACTTTGACTACTGAAAAATAGGATTTACAAATCCAGCAAGTTATACAGAAAACTCTTTCATATCTGGCACCCGTGGAGTGGGAGGCTGCCGGATATTCAAATATTCTGAATACTAGACACTAAAGAAAAACAAGATTAGATATTAAGAAAAAATGTACACAGAGTACTTCACTTATAAACATCAGTAATCTTGTACACTGTAAACTTATACTGTATTTGATGTGTTTACTTGTATGTACATTCATTATATCGTACTTATGGAAAAAAGGTAACTAAAATTTTACTTACGGTTAAAATGTCGGTTATTTGAGAGTTCTGTGTGACAGAATGCCAGATACACGAGCATGTACTGTAATATGGAAATGATAGATCACAGACCACAGCTTGTCTAAACCATTTCTGAGTTATGCATATTTACATTCAGAATCACTTTTCAATAGCGCATGGGGCAGGTCCATCTCCAAACTCTCTTTCAACAGCCTGTCAGACTCTCTGAGATGTCAGGTAAACTGATACCAGTTTTGGGGTACAGATTTAACCCCCCAAATCAGCCAGTCCATAGTGTGGTTTTGAGGGGCAGGAGGCTGAGTGTCCTGCCCCGTGCCCCCCATTCCTAAGGAATGGCTCCACTTACTAGAGGGGCTTTTGGTGTTAAGTCCCCCCACTGTAATGGAAATGTGTTTCTGATTATGAATAATCATATCTCAAAGATGCTTTGTGTGAAACAAGGCAGGTTACCGACCATTTAAGAACCTGCCATTACCCAAATATGTATGTTCTACTAGAAGACTTACTCAGGGCAGGGCATGGGGGTGCAGGAATTAAGGAAGGGGACTGGAAGGAGCAGGAGGCCAGAGGAGGGAGAGGGGGCTCAGGGCAAGGAGTGAGGGTGACCACCGGCTTCATCTTCTGCTGGCAAGGTGTGGGGCATTCAGCTTTACCTTGGACTTTTCAATTTGGTGGGCTGTACACTATGTGTGCTGGTTTGCCCCTGGAGGCCATATAAGTTAGCCCTGTTGGGACTGCACAGGTCAGTAGGGCGGCTTCCAAGCTGGAAGGCCCTGTTGTGCTGGGTCATGGGCTGGGGCTCCTCCAGGAATTGTCAGGGCTTTTGCCCCATCCCCCAGTCAGAGGGAGCATTTCCTTGGCTCCACAACTTTTGCTCTGGCACTGTGGCCAAGGGCTGTGGCTGGAGGGCTTTGTGGCTGGGCTGTGGCTGGAGGGCTTTGTGGCAGGGGTGCACTTACTTGGTCAAGCGGCTGGCAAGATGGACAGCCCCAGCCCCAGCTGGCCACTTCCATGGTGGGGTCACCCCCCTGTGAGCATTCTGCAGTATGACTCAGTCTCCTCTCACATCCCTCCATCCTTTCCTTTCTGTGTTATGCTGAACCATCAGATTTCAGGCACATACAATTTTCCTGGCACAACCTAACCCTGACACTGCCGTAGGTTAGGATAAGAGGAAACTGCATATCAAATTTGGTGCTCTTAGGTCTTACAGTTTCAGAAGAGCTCTTCAACTAACAGACTCACAGATGTGTTAATGGATGGTCTCATGGGCAGAGAGGGAAACCAAAATAGAGAAAATCCCAGTGTCCTCCTTGAGTCTACGGAAGAAAGGCCTAAATGGGAAAAAACATCTCCCACCATAATCTAGTGTTTTCTGGGCCTACAGTTTGGCTGACTTGAGATGGATCAGGATGAACAGGATTAATCTCTGAGATAGTTGTATCATTTACAGGGATGCCAACTTTCTAGTAAAATTAACAGTAAGAAAGGGAGAAATTATAAAGAGTCTCCTGCTCAGGCTCACCTAAGTGAACCTGATTTTTTTCAGTCCAAAAGGCAGACCTCAAAGCAGACACTGGCTGCAGAAAGCCAGAAGGAGCTCTTTGGAGACTGACAATGCCCTGCAGCCTGTCCTGCCCGGTCACTGTCGTGGCCTGTCTGTGAGATCATCACTTCCCTACCGGCTTTGACCAATAAGCTGAAGTCCCACTGAAGGCCCTTGTGTTATCGCTGCCAAATTTACAGCTAATGTTCTGCTCCAGACCATCACTTCCACTGCTAGTTTGGAGGAACCAGAAGTAATGACAGAAAGGGAATTGACTCCCACAACACACTTGTGCATCTGTCTTAGGATACATACACACAATGGAACTTCACTAGGGCTGTACAAGTGAGCCTTAATTAGATGTTGCCTAATGCTTAAAGACCTGGACTAGACCCATTTCTTTGTACGTATTAGAAAAATTTTGGACAGGGATGTATTAATTTATTTACTTCTATGGAAATAGTTCTCCCAGCACAGCTTCTGTTCTGTGCACAGTTGTATCAGCATGGCAATGCTTTACACTGATATAGTGTATTCCCCTAATTCTAATAGCATAAAGCAGCTTTCTAGTGGTATGGCTGTGTCCAGACCAGGGGACTAGACCCTTGAGCTACGCAAGAACTGCTCAAAAAGCCCAACTTCCTAGTGCACTTTTCTCAAACTCCATTGCACCACATCACTTTTCTGACAAGCACATGTCATTGTATCACATCCTCCCTCTGACAATATATAGCATGATATGACCCGGGAGGAGGGACTGATGACTGAGCCCATCTACTCCTCACGTTCCTGTGTTGATGGGCAAAGCCCAAGAGCCACAGCTCCAAGGGAGGAGGGCCAAAGTTTAACCCTCGAGTGAAACTTATAGGCGACACCGGCTACAGCAAACCCCGAGGGAGCTCTGAGATTCCCACTGCTTTGCTGCCAATCCTACCTAGTGTTTGTCATGGGCTCTGTGGGAGGTCACAGCCTCCCATCCTACTTTGACCAATACGCTTGATGCCTCCCTGACCAGCTGCTTTGCATGTTTGATCTGGTCCCCTGTATCATGCCCGCTATGCTCCCTGCTGCATACGGCATACACGCAGGCAAACCATAAAAACATCAGATGCTGCACAGCATGTCACACACAAGCTTTCATAGATGTGTACCCTTTAAGACCATGAGCCCATGAGATCATCTAATCTGTCCCCACCACATCCATATCACAGGTCTCCTGTATGAGGTAGAAACAAATTTTGGACCAAAGCACTCTCCAGAGAGACATCCTTCTTGGAAGTCATTAGGAGAAACCATCTCTATCCTTGGTAGCTTGGAGAAAAAAAATGCAGTGAAGGGAAGAGAGCGCATCCCAAGGCCACTCTTTTGAGTCTGTATCATAGCACACATGCTCAAGAGACGGGCACTCAGGTTGTACACGCGGCCTGAATTCTGTTTTTTCCCTGATGGTAAAGTCCTGTGCTACACATAGTCCTCTGGATGTACAGAACTATTTTGGGTCAGGATGCATTGCTTTATTTATGTCTACTGAAAGAATTGTCCCAGGACAGCTTCTGTTGTGTGTATGGTTATATCTTTATGGAAGTACCTTGCACCAAGGTATAGCTTCTTCCCTGACTACACTAACATAAAGACCTTTATGCTAATTTGACCATGTCCATACCACGGGGATTTTTACCACTTGTACTCTTTTAGTAGAACTCCATCAGTGCACCTTTCTAGGGTAAACAAGACCCATCTCCAGAACACTGAGGTATGTTTAGATGGAATTAAAAAAAAAAAAGTCAGACTCTTGTTAAAAGGGTAGAGAGATTGCCTCCCCTCATGCTAATGACACTCAGATACTTGTCCCTCAGATATGCCATTTCTAGTTGTGGTCAGATGTCACTGATGTGATGTCCTGACAGGTTTCTTGATTGATAGCCATTCCCGTGAGCTCTGCACATGCAACTGGCAGAGTGGTCCTTTAGAAAACCACTAATTACTATCCAATCAGATAAGGCATGATAGCACCAGGCCATATTTATTGTGAAGGAAAGAGTGGTCTCTATCTCCACAGATTAGATGTCTGCAAGTCTCCTAGAACATGGTTCCTCCTTGAGAATGCACTACCTCACTCAGTGTAGAAACTTCCTACTGCACCTTTGGCCAGATATTGACAGACCCTCTGAGATACATGGTTATACCCAGATATAAAGAAATTAAGTGTCACTCATGCCTAATTAGGGTGCCACCTTCTGATGCAACTGGGGGCCACTCATTCCCTGCACATGTTTTGATGAACACCTCACTATCCTGGTCAGAATGTTCTATTTATCTATGGAGAGTGTGGATCAGTTTGAAGATGGTAGATTATCACTGTTAGGCTACGTCTACACGTGCACCCAACTTCGAAATAGCTTATTTCGATGTAGCAACATCGAAATAGGCTATTTCGATGAATAACGTCTACACGTCCTCCAGGGCTGGCAACGTTGATGTTCAACTTCGACGTTGCTCAGCCCAACATCGAAATAGGCACAGCGAGGGAACGTCTACACGGCAAAGTAGCACATATCGAAATAAGGGAGCCAGGCACAGCTGCAGACAGGGTCACGGGGCGGACTCAACAGCAAGTCGCTCCCTTAAAGGGCCCCTCCCAGACACACTTTCATTAAACAGTTCAAGATACACAGAGCCAACAACTAGTTGCAGACCCTGTATATGCAGCACGGACCCCCAGCTGCAGCAGCAGCAGCCAGAAGCCCTGGGCTAAGGGCTGCTGCCCACGGTGACCACAGAGCCCCGCAAGGGCTGGAGAGAGAGTATCTCTCAACCCCCCAGCTGATGGCCGCCATGGAGGACCCCGCTATTTCGATGTTGCGGGACGCGGATCGTCTACACGTCCCTACTTCGATGTTGAACGTCGAAGTAGGGCGCTATTCCCATCCCCTCATGGGGTTAGCGACTTCGACGTCTCGCCGCCTAACGTCGAAGTTAACTTCGAAATAGCGCCCGACGCGTGTAGACGCAACGGGCGCTATTTCGAAGTTGGTGCCGCTACTTCGAAGTAGCGTGCACGTGTAGACGCAGCCTTAATGTTGTTGTTCCCCAGAGATCAAAAACTTGTTTCTTGAGCTTTAAAGTGAAGTTACATCCCTGATCAATAAGTATTTCTTTGGGTATTACCATCCTGGAGATCACTTTCCTAAGTTCCTTTGCTTATGTGACACATCTAAGTACATCAAATTTTCCTGGCGCTACCAAATGGATATTGCGACTGCATGGATGGTATGCAGCAGAACATGGCTAAGATCACATGAAAATAGTTCTTGGTCCCATATTTTGAGGCAGCATTGGCACACCTAGTGCAGCTAGCAGTGCATTACACACACACACACATGCACACACACACACACACACACAAACAGCCATCCGCAGTTGCAAGGCTTGACTCTGCAAGTCTCAGTTTGCCCCGACAATCTGAGTCCGTTGTATGGGCTAATCATTTATTAACTTACTACACACCTCCAGCTTCTATCCAGGGTACACCACACGATCCATTGTCTATAGCCAAGCACTAAGGTAGAACCATATTTGCTCCAATCCCTCAGATAGAGACAAATGCCTACGTGATCTTTATCAAGCTTTCCGAAAACTACAATGACCACCTGAGGAAGTGAGGAAACAGATTAACAGGCCTGATGCGTAAGCAGAAACCACTTGCTGCAAGACAAGCCCAACAAGGGCTACGTCTACACGTGCACCCAACTTCGAAATAGCTTATTTCGATGTAGCAACATCGAAATAGGCTATTTCGATGAATAACGTCTACACGTCCTCCAGGGCTGGCAACGTCGATGTTCAACTTCGACGTTGCTCAGCCCAACATCGAAATAGGCACAGCGAGGGAACGTCTACACGCCAAAGTAGCACACATCGAAATAAGGGAGCCAGGCACAGCTGCAGACAGGGTCACGGGGCGGACTCAACAGCAAGTCGCTCCCTTAAAGGGCCCCTCTCAGACACACTTTCATTAAACAGTGCAAGATACACAGAGCCAACAACTAGTTGCAGACCCTGTATATGCAGCACGGACCCCCAGCTGCAGCAGCAGCAGCCAGAAGCCCTGGGCTAAGGGCTGCTGCCCACGGTGACCACAGAGCCCCGCAAGGGCTGGAGAGAGAGTATCTCTCAACCCCCCAGCTGATGGCCGCCATGGAGGACCCCGCTATTTCGATGTTGCGGGACGCGGATCGTCTACACTGTCCCTACTTCGACGTTGAACGTCGAAGTAGGGCGCTATTCCCATCCGCTCATGGGGTTAGCGACTTCGACGTCTCGCCGCCTAACGTCGATTTCAACTTCGAAATAGCGCCCAACACGTGTAGACGTGACGGGCGCTATTTCGAAGTTACTGCCGCTACTTCGAAGTAGCGTGCACGTGTAGACGCAGCCAAGGAAAGCAACAGAACAACACCGGCCATTACCTACAGCCCTCAGCTAAAACCTCTCCAGTGCATTATCAGTCATCTACAACCCATCCTGGACAATGATCCCTCACTGTCACAGACCTTGGGAGGCAGGTCTGTCCTCAGGTACAGACAGCCTGCCAACCTGAAACAAATTCTCACCAGCATCTATAGACCACACCACAGTAACTCTAACTCAGGAACCAATCCCTGCGACAAACTTCAGTGCCAATTCCACAAGTGACACCATCACAGGAGCTAACCACATGAGCCACACCATCAGGGGGTCATTCATTTGCACATCTACTAATGGAATATATGCCATCATGTGCCAGCACTGGCCAAACTGGACAGTCTCTGTGTAAAAGAATAAATGGAAACAAATGAGACATCAGGAACAGTGATATACCAAGTCCTGTAGGAGAACACTGCAATTTCCCTGGACACTCGGTAGCAGATTTAAAAGTCGACATCCTGCAACAAACAAACAAGCAAACCTTCAAAAACAGACTCCAAAGAGAAACTGCAGAGCTGCAATTCATTTGCAAGTTTGACGCTATCAGTCAAGGACTGAATAAAGACCGGGAATGGCTGGTGAACTACAAAAGCAGTTTCTTCACATCTCCACATCCACTGCTGGAAGTGGGCCACATCATCCCTGACTGAATTGATCTCATCAGCTCTGGCCTTCTTCTTGTTTGGTACTCTCTTCTTTTCATGAACCTGTGTATTGAGAGCTGCCAGTGGAATCTCCACCGCATGCATCCGATGAAATGGGTCTTGGCCCATGAAAGTTTTTGCTTCAAAAAATCTGCTAGTCTATAAGGTACTACAGGACTTCTCATTGTTCTTGTGGATACAGACTAACACAGCTGTCCCTCTGATACTTAACTCCCGAGGCACACTCAGGCTGAAGTCCTCTGGGGCCTATTTTCTGTATTTTCCACAGCTCACAGAACTCACGGGATTTTCTGGGAGTCCTGGCCAACCTGACAGTCCACAGAGACTGTGCAGGGGAATTATAGAGGTTGCTCTGCAGTACACTGAGGATCAGACATAGGAGATTTATTCACTGATTCTCAGAGCTCTACCTTCTTGTGTCAGGAAGGAGATCTCTTCCTGCTGAGCAGGACTGTGGTGAGTGGCTTTTTTCTGCCTTAAAGTTAGTGCAGAGGGCTCAGGAAGGGTTCCAGGGATTAAGTCAAGGAGTGACAGTGCAGGAATTCACCAGTATGGAAATTTGAACTGTTTGGTGTAGTCAGAAACACCCAGGGAAATACCTGGTAGAACTGGATCTACAAATGTATTGGAAATAGTCTCAAGAAATATTTATGTTTTCAGATCAATTCCTCATCTCTCACTGTTTCCTTCTACCTGTCTGAGTAGCTTCCTTATTTTAGGAAGTGAGGCTTTTCCTCCAATTTACTCCAGTTTTTGAATTCAGCAGCTTCACTGTGCAATTAAAAATTACAGCCACAGTGTCTGCACCTTATCCTCTTAGAAGGAGTGAGCACATGTGGACTAAAGAAGAACGAACTCAAGAGTTACTGAAATCTCAGACTCTGGCTTAGATGTTCAGAGCAATTAGGATAAAAGGGTTTTTGCAGTGGGTGGGGGCATGTAGCAATCTCTGCTTCATTTTTGCCCCTGTATCTCTGGGTTGGGAGAGGATGAGAACCTCAAAAGTCAGCAAAAATAAAGGCATATTTCTGGCTCAGGGCAAACCGGACCTTGTGGAAAATCTCACTGGAGGCGGGTACAAGAATACACAGAGTGGCTGTGGCCACAGTTGGCCAAAATTTCGAAATGGCCACGCTAATGGCCAAATCTGAGGACACTAATGAGGCGCTGAAATGAATATTCAGTGCCTCATTAGCATGCTGCTGGCCGTGGCACTTCGAAAGTGCCGCTTTCGATTATGTGGGGCTCGGCTACATGGGGGTCCTTTTCAAAAGGACCACACACGTTTTGAAATCAGCTGACAGGAATAAGGGGATTTAAGGCAGCTCCGGTTGCTCTGCAATTTCGCACTGTTGAGGAAGACAGCGCATTGAACCGAGACCCTGGAGGTGTTTCTGTGAACTGCGGCTGTGGGGTCTGGCAGCTGGTGTTGGTTCTGGTTGAGGCGTGTCAGTGTTGTGTGGCTGGCTGGAATTTAGGGGGGGTCTCACTTGGGGAAGTGGTTCTCACTGGGGGTTGTAAGTCAGAGACTGTGATATGCATGAAGAGGCTGGAAGAAGTGCGTGTTATTGGGGCAAGGAGCAGAGAGCTCACAGACAGACAGGCTGTGCTGGAGGTTATGGCTGAAGGAGGGAGGTGCACACAGAGAAGCAGGAAGGGCTGAGGTTTGTGAGGAAAGGTTTGGGGTGTGGGGACAGGGACAGGCAAGTGGATAGGCTGGTAGTGCTGCTGAAATTAATTTATTCTTTGAATGGCTGGCGGAAGTCAAATGGTGGATCTGTTCCTGCCCACTCCCCACGTACGTTGGCCAGTGTCAGAGTCCTGGCTAGTCAGAGAACTGTGGCTGGGGTGTCACAATCTCTATTCAGTTTTGTTTCCATCTGTTCTTGATGTGGTTGCTATGTAACTTCAGGGAACTTACTGGCTGAAAGAACCATTGATTGTTTCATTGACATATCATGATTATATGTTCGTGGCATAGTTATGGTTCTTTTTATGCAAGGTGGGTCATGTAACATCATTGGAAAAGCTGTGATTTTCTGAATCAGATTAGCCAATTTTATGTGTATATAATTTTTTTTATCTGACATTATAAATATAGATGGCATATCTGTGTTTCTAATGCAATTGCAGCAGGGTAAAGCCTACTAGCAAGATGATTTCTCTTTACCTAGGCGTTACGGGTGAACCAATACAGAACAATCAGTCCTTAGGGCAAAGACTATGACTTAGGAAACACTTAGATCTCACTTGGTGAGCATTTCTGAGAACACACCAGACAGCCTATAAGGAAGGGATGCTAAGACTCCACAGGAACATGGAACCAGGCCTCATAACTCTGTGTTCCTTTATGGGGCGTCTGCCCAGTTCCCTCCAACTGGACTGGGAACCAAGTTGTGAAACAAAGGCTACGTCTACACGTGCACCCAACTTCGAAATAGCTTATTTCGATGTTGCGACATCGAAATAGACTATTTCGATGAATAACGTCTACACGTCCTCCAGGGCTGGCAACGTCGATGTTCAACTTCGACGTTGCTCAGCCCAACATCGAAATAGGCGCAGCGAGGGAACGTCTACACGGCAAAGTAGCACACATCGAAATAAGGGAGCCAGGCACAGCTGCAGACAGGGTCAGGGGGCGGACTCAACAGCAAGCCGCTCCCTTAAAGGGCCCCTCCCAGACACACTTTCATTAAACAGTGCAAGATACACAGAGCCAACAACTAGTTGCAGACCCTGTATATGCAGCACGGACCCCCAGCTGCAGCAGCAGCAGCCAGAAGCCCTGGGCTAAGGGCTGCTGCCCACGGTGACCACAGAGCCCCGCAAGGGCTGGAGAGAGAGTATCTCTCAACCCCCCAGCTGATGGCCGCCATGGAGGACCCCGCTATTTCGATGTTGCGGGACGCGGATCGTCTACACGTCCCTACTTCGATGTTGAACGTCGAAGTAGGGCGCTATTCCCATCCGCTCATGGGGTTAGCGACTTCGACGTCTCGCCGCCTAACGTCGATTTCAACTTCGAAATAGCGCCCAACACGTGTAGACGTGACGGGCGCTATTTCGAAGTTACTGCCGCTACTTCGAAGTAGCGTGCACGTGTAGACGCAGCCAAAGGGTTCCAGCCCTGTGCAAAATCGCTATAAGGCAGGAGTGACATTGTCTTTTGGCTCTTCACTCCCCACTCAAGATAGTTCCCGGAAACACGTGAAGAAAAATACAGTAAAGGGAGAATAGCTGTGACCAAGCTGAAGGGATTTCTAGCCTGTGTATGGGAACCTGAGAAATACCAAGTGCAAGACCAATTCACCTTGTATCTTGAGAATCTGACAGATTGTTTGTAGCTATGTAGGTAGATATGTGTAGGCATCCTTCAGTCTGCATAGACTATGGATTACGCCCTTTACAGTTTCAGCTGAGGACTTCATTTACAGAGTCTACTGTGACTATGAAGACCCACACGAGAGTGACAGTCCTTGCTGCATCTTTTGCAGATGTGGTGGGTGTCTGGCAAGTCCTTAGCGTGCTTTCTGTGTGCTCGCTTCTCCTCTGCTAGTTGTCTGATCCTCATCTCGTCCTTCTGAAGGCCCTTGTGTAACCCCTGCCTCCATCTGCTGTGGTCGTCTGTTGGTTCTTCCCCGTTGTCCAGCTCGATGTTTACCTCCCTGAGGTCTCTCTTGCAGACATCTTTATAGCGCAAGTGGGGGCGTCTGGAAGGTCTTTTGCCAGAGGCTAGCTCATCATACAGGATGTCTTTTGGAATCCTTCCATCATTCATCCTGTGGACGTGGCCAAGCCAGCGGAGCTGACGCTGCCCGAGGAGGGTGTGCATGGTTGGGAACCAGCTTGCTCGAGGACGGCGGTGTTGGTCACTCTGTCCTTCCGTGATATTCCAAGGATGCGCCTGAGGCAGCCCAAGTGGAAGACGTTCAGCCTCTTTTCCTGGCGGGCATACAGGGTCCAAATCTCGCTGCCATAAAAGAGGGTGCTGAGGATGCAGGATCTGTAGACTTGCATTTCTGTGTGAGTGTACAGCTTGTTGTTATTCCACACTCTCTCGCTGAGTCTGGACAGAGTTGTGGCCGCTATTCTGATCCTCCTATTTAGCTCAGTGTCCAACAACAGGGTGTCAGTGATGGTGGACCCGAGGTAAACGAACTCGTGGACGACCTCTAACGTATAGTTGTCAATGCTGATTGATGGGGATTCAGCAACATCCTGACAGAGTACGTTTGTCTTCTTTATGCTGATGGTAAGCCCAGAGTCCTTGCACGCTGTGGAGAACTGATCCAGCAGTTTTTGAAGCTGGTCTTCTGTGTGAGACACTACAGCAGCATCGTCTGCGAACAGCATGTCTTTGATGAGGACTTCCCGCACCTTAGACTTAGCTTTCAGCCTTGCAAGGTTAAACAGTTTCCCATCAAATCTTGTGTGCAGCAAGATGCCTTCTGTTGAATGTCCAAAGGCATGCTTCAGGAGGAGTGCGAAGAAGATCCTGAGCAATGCTGGAGCAAGCACACATCCTTGTTTGATGCCGCTCCTGATTCTGAAAGCATCCAGTAATGCACCGTCATATTAGATGGTTCCTCTCATGTCTTCGTGGAACGACTGGATCATCTTGAGTAACCGTGGAGGACAGCCTATCTTGTGGAGCAGTTTGAACAGACCATCCCTGCTGACCAAGTCAAAGGCCTTGGTCAGGTCAATGAAGTCTATGTAGAATGGCTTTCTCTGCTCCCTTCACTTCTCCTGCAGCTGCCTTAGAGAGAAGACCATGTCAACACTAGACCTCTCTGTGCGGAATCCACACTGCGATTCGGGGTGCACCCTCTCAGCAATCTTCTGGAGTCTTCCAAGGATGACACGAGTGAACAGTTTACCAGTGACGCTTAGAAGGGAGATTCCACAGTAGTTGTTGCAGTTGCTTCTGTCTCCTTTGTTCTTATACAATGTTACAATGTTAGGGTCACACATATCCTGTGGAACCTCACCCTCTTTCCAGCACAGGCACGGTAGCTCATGTAGGGGTTCCAGGAGTGTGTCAGCGGCACACTTGATTACCTCTGGTGGTATACCATTCTGGCTAGGGGCCTTTCCTGCTGCAATGCTGTCGATGGCTCTCTTCAGTTCATCCACAGTCGGTTCTTGATCCAGTTTGTCCATTACTGGTAGGAGCTTGACGTCATCGAGGACTGCGTCAACCACAATATTCTCGCGTGAGTACAGCTCGGAGTACAGATTGCTTGTAGCATTGACTGCTAATTCGTAGTATGCGAGAGGGAGCCGTGTTAGTTTGTATTTTGACAAAACAAAAAAGCAGTCAAGTAGTACTAGTAACAGAGAGATAGCCAGAGTTGACTGCTTGTTTGTTTTGCTAATCCATAGTCAACGGAACTACTGTGTTAAGCTTAATCTGTGATTTTATTTATGAGCTAGATAATCTATTATGCTCTGGTATGCCTTAAGGTCATTAAATTTATCTATTCTAATTAATACACTTTTAAATATTTTAATCTGACCCCCAGTCGTTCTCTCCTTCTCCATCTGAGGCTGCCATGATTCAAACAGCATGCTGGCCACTTCTGTCTTCCCCATTGTCCCCAGTCTTCACTGGCTCCCACAACCCCTGCATGGTCCCACAGTAGAGCATGGTGATTCAAACATTGCTTGACAGTAACAACTCATAAGCTGAGATGTATGCTCATTATAGAATGACAGTGGACAACGCCAGGACATGAGAGATCTTACATCAATACAGCTGCCAAATGCAGGACACACTGGTAGCTGAATTAAAGAATGGGCCCTGGAAACACCATGGTAAAACCCAGGATGCTCTGGGACTATTTTCATTCTTGGTCTTTTAGACATTAATGTTGAGGGTTGAACATTCATTCCACAGCATTGGGTTCTCATGGGCCCAAGTCATTATTTTCCCTCTCTTAAAATGTCCATCTATGCTCTGTGCCACAGAATCCATCAGCCACAAGGAATACCCAATTATTTTAACATTTCTGAACCAATTCAGGCAAGAGAATTTCTACTTGAATGGCTCAATTCAGCCTAGTCATAAATAGAAGAAAATATCTGAGGTGAGGTCAGACATGAACTTTCAGCAAAACGCCTCCGACTGACTTCTGGGGACATATTGCACCTATCCCTTGATTTTTAAACTTTCAATTTATGAATTTTTGCTACAACAAACAAAGTAAATTGGTACCTGGTTTTCAATTTACGAAAGAAGAACTAACCTTCATCCAAGCATCTGCTTCATAAGTAATGAATGTGGAGGAATACAGAAGAACATAGTGCCAGTTTGACTTATTTCTCTCAGCCACCCACCTCTTCCCAGTTGGTTCGTGTGCTTTGTTGTATTTGTGTCATCTTGATTGTGAGTGATATTAATCTTCAAATATTTTTGTTATTTGTGACGATCATGGGTCCTAGATGTGAACATGTTTCTTCAGGAGCTGACACTCAGACCAAGAAACCAAGGAAGCAATACCCATGGCTAAGAAACTTGACTTTATTAAAAGAGTTGAAGAGGGCCAGCAATCAAAAGATATGTTTGGCAATGAACTTGTCATAAAGAAAAGATAAAAGAAATGGAAGAAACTTATGTTGCTGGAGCTAAAAGTTACATTAAATAAGAAAGACCAGGGTTGCAATAATGGGTGAACTTGAAATATTTTTAGTACATTGAATCAACAGCCATAATAAATGGATCATACCATTGAGCTTCCCCATTGTGAGGGAGAAAGCCCTGTCTTTATTCAGGTACCTGAAGAAGGAAACCGAGGAAGAGAGGGGCCACTGAAATGGCATTGAAAGCAAGTCACAGTTGGTTTGAGTGCCTTAAAGTACATTCACATTACCATAGTCTGCATGTTACAGGTGAAGCAGCATCTGCTGATGTTCAGGCAGCTAACATTTTCCCAGCTGCATTGCTATGAATAATTGATGAAAGTGGATATTCCCCAAAACAAATCTTTAATGTTGACATATTGGGGCTTTTCTGGAAAAGAATGTCTTCCTGGATCTTTATTTCAAGGGATAAAACAAAAGCAACAGGTTTCAAGGCCTGGAAATTTGGAAGGAGTTATGAAATTGAAAATCCAAGGGCACTTAAAGGCTTAAACAAGGCGTCATTACCTGTGGTCTGGTGTTCTAATCGAAAGGTATGGGTGACAAAGCAGCTTTTTGCAGATTACATAACACATTATAGCTACATCTACACTGGGATGCTACATCGACATAGTTGATTTCGCACTCCACAACCTGGTGGAGAGCAAGGGAGAGGCCTTCTTCCAGGGCTGGGCTGTGGAGGCTGTCAGGGCCGAAGTCCAGCCACCCGCTGCCCCCAGTCGCCAGGTCGACCCTGAGGGGATCTGGGTCTGGGAGGCCCTGCGGGCCCATTTTGACCAGGCTGCGGGGTGAACAAGGGCAGGGCCAGCTGCGGGTGAGCCACCCACTGCACCCTCCCAATCCTCTACAACACTCCCTGCCCCCACGCCCACACCACAGAGAACCTGAGAGAACACCTCCCCCCTCACTTCTGTGCAATAAATGGAATTTTTTAAACAAAACCATGCAACCTGTATTAATTATTAACAGAAGAAGGGGGGAACTATGTACATGGGGGGGCAGGTACAAAACAGGGGTAGAACAAAAACTATTTACAAAGATGGGGGAATATGTTCAAAGGAGGGGGCCAGAGGAGGCCTTGGGGGGCAACGTCCTTGGCCACGCACCCCCTATTGTCCTGCGCCTGGTGTCGGGGGGCATGACCCATGGTCGAGGCTGTGTGGGAGCTGGGAGAACCGGCAGATAGGGCCGGGCGGAGTCTGGAGGCCCATGGTCCCTCTCGGTGGCAGGCCCCAGGACGGCTGATGGTGGAGGGAAGGCAGGCAGAGTGGCGGGTGGAGCGGCGGGCGGAGCAGCAGGGGGTCCAAGTGCCACGCGATGTCCTCGAAGGTGCACATGAAGGCCCCCGAAGCCTCCTGGCGCCAGGCCAGCGCTCGCTCCTGGAGATGGAGCCGCCGCTCCTCCACCTGCAGGCGCCGCTCGAACACCTCCAGCTGACGCTGGAGGGTGGTGAGCAGCTGGGGGTCCGTGGACGCCCACATGGCTCTGCCACTGTTGGGCGCGTCCTGGGGCTGGTCCGTGTTCCGCTGAGGTGCTGGCCTGGTGGGATGGTCCCAGTGGGCTGTCTGGGACCACTGACGCTGCGCCGGTGCTCTCTGGGCCCTCCGATGGTGCAGCTGCGGAACAGAGGGGGGAAGAAGAGTGGAGACAGCTGTTAGTCTGGGCCCTGACCCATGGCCCTTGTCCCCTCCTCCCCGCTGCTGGTTCCCCATCTCCGTAGCCTGGAGATGCTGCTGCTGCTGCTGATGGGTGTCCAACCCAACCCTGGGGGACCCTAGGTTCCGCTCCCCTCATCCCCAGGGATGGGTCATGGTGCTGTCCTGCTGGGGGGCAGGGACTGATGGACTCTTCTGAGGGACATGCCACTGCTGTCCTCAGGGCCGTAGTCATCTGGGGGTGTGGAGGGCCCTGGTCATGTTTCTTGTCCTCGCCCCTAAACCCCGAGAGTGTGCACCAGGGGGTACACACCTGACGGTCTGCTCCCACGGTTGGGGGACACCCATTGGGTGGACAACCTGCTGGAGTTGCGGGAGGGGAGGTCTATCAGCAGCCCCCCATCACTGGAGGCCTCCTTCTCCTCCTCCGGTGTCCCGGGGTGGGCTCCTGAGGGGGCCCCTGGGGTGCAGGGCTGGCCTCTGGGGCGGACTCTGTCTCCAGGGCCTGCTGGGGCTCATTGCCCAATGTGTCAAGGGTGGCCAGGGGGTAGAAGGTGTACTGGAGGCCCAGGATAGCCCTGAGCTCCCTGTAAAAGGGGCAAGCAGTGGGGGTGGCCCCAGATCGGCTGGCTGTGCCCCAGGCCCAGGAGTAACCCTGTCACAGCTCCTTTACCTTACTCCTGACGTGGTCAAGAGTGCGGGCAGGGTGACCACGGGCAGCCAGGCCCTCGGCCAGCTGAGCAAACGCATCTGCGTTCTGCCTTTTGCTCCCCATTACCTGGAGCACCTCCTCCTCACCCCAGAGCCCCAGCAGGTCCCAGATCTCAGCCTCCGTCCAGAAGGGGCCCCGCTGCCTCTTCCCCCACTGGCTGGCAGGCTGGGAGCCCTGGGTCCCCTTGGAGGAGGTGCCCTGTGGGCACTTGGGGGGCTGGCTGGATGCCATGGGGTGCAAGGTGGTGGGTTGGGGCTGCTGAGGGACGTGCAGGCTGTGCACGTGACTGTGCTGCTTTCTGCACGAGCTCTCAGCTTCCTGCACAGGAAATAAGGGGGCGGGGAGCTTTAAGGGGCTGCTGCACACAGCGACCATAGAGCTCAGGGGCTGGAGAGAGCGTCTCTCAACCCCTCAGATAATTGCCGCCATGGAGGACCCTGCTATTTCGATGTTGCGGGACTCAGATCGTCTACACGTGCTCTACTTCGACGTTCAACGTTGAAGTAGGGCGCTATTCCCATCTTCTGATGAGGATAGCGACTTCGACTTCTCGCCGCCTTACGTCGATTTCAACTTCGAAATAGCGCTTGGCATGTGTAGACGCGGCAGGCACTATTTTGAAGTTGGCATGGCTACTTCGAAATAGCTGGCTAGTGTAGGTGTCTTGTAGCTGCGTCTACACGTGCACGCTACTTCGAAGTAGCGGCAGTAACTTCGAAATAGCGCCCGTCACGTCTACACGTGTTGGGCGCTATTTCGAAGTTGAAATCGACGATAGGCGGCGAGACGTCGAAGTCACTAACCCCATGAGGGGATGGGAATAGCGCCCTACTTCGATGTTCAACATCGAAGTAGGGACGTGTAGACGATCCGCGTCCCGCAACATCGAAATAGCGGGGTCCTCCATGGCGGCCATCAGCTGGGGGGTTGAGAGATACTCTCTCTCCAGCCCTTGCGGGGCTCTGTGGTCACCGTGGGCAGCAACCCTTAGCCCAGGGCTTCTGGCTGCTGCTGCTGCAGCTGGGGGTCCGTGCTGCATATACAGGGTCTGCAACTAGTTGTTGGCTCTGTGTATCTTGCACTGTTTAATGAAAGTGTGTCTGGGAGGGGCCCTTTAAGGGAGCGACTTGCTGTTGAGTCCGCCCCGTGACCCTGTCTGCAGCTGTGCCTGGCTCCCTTATTTCGATGTGTGCTACTTTGGCGTGTAGACGTTCCCTCGCTGTGCCTATTTCGATGTTGGGCTGAGCAACGTCGAAGTTGAACATCGACGTTGCCAGCCCTGGAGGACGTGTAGACGTTATTCATCGAAATAGCCTATTTCGATGTCGCAACAGCCTATTTCGATGTCGCAATATCGAAATAAGCTATTTCGAAGTTGGGTGCACGTGTAGACGTAGCCAGTGAAGAATTGACTAATTATGTAATTCAGCTGGATGCAGGAATGTTATCAGAAAAGGAGGAGGAAGAATTGAAAGACCCACAAAAAATGCTGGACACTAAAAACACTCCCGAAATTCTTCAGTGGATTAGAAGCAACTACCCAGTTTTTGACAGCAATGGCCCAAACTTAGAACAGAGTTCACCATGCAAGTGACAATTTCATGAAGCCATTCAATGCTATCAGGAGTTGTATGACAGGAAAAAAGAGGGCTGCCATACAAACTTCAATGTTATCATTTTTTCAACCCTTACCATCATCACTTCCTTCTAAATCCTCATAACCATCAATGGATCCTCAACCATCAACTTCAAAAGCTGAAAATAAGCCCCCAATTAAGGAGGTTGAAGTCATTATGGAGCTGTTTCCATTAACAACACACATGATCCCATGGAACTCGCATGAATATCACCTTCACCACTAGTTAATTACTAGCTAGTGGTAAAAAATGTCATAAAAAAGCAATGGAGTAGCACTGTT
The DNA here is from genome assembly GCF_033958435.1 of Carettochelys insculpta. Taxonomy (NCBI): domain Eukaryota; kingdom Metazoa; phylum Chordata; order Testudines; family Carettochelyidae; genus Carettochelys; species Carettochelys insculpta. Next base: position 8,178,854 of record NC_134137.1, read on the forward strand.
CTTATTTTTATGATTGTAACACATGTGGGAGAAATACTGGGTAATTTCTCTGGGAGTTGAGAACCGGTCAGAATTTTTTACATTGAAATTAATGGAAATTTCATTTTCAGTTTATGATTTTTCAATTTACAAACAGTTTTCTTGGAATTAATTATGTTAGTAAATTGAGGGATAGTTGTAATTGATTCCAAAACCAAGAGGGAATGATTGTTATCATACTATCTGTAGGACATTGGCCTCAGAATTTACCCAAATCATTCACAGAGCAGAAACATCCAACTTAGATTTAAACATTCTGAGTGATGAAGAATGGGCGAAGACACAAGAATTTTTCTAATGTTTAACTACTCTGGATGGGTCTAAAATGTGTAATCCCAGAATTACTGAGACCACTGGCCAGGGAAAGCAACATTTGATTTCCAGACTTACCTGAGAGCCAGTTGGCTTTTATCTTATGCTGTGGAGACACATGGCTTTAGCCCCGAAGGTCGCAGCTTCATACTCTCCTGCCAGCAACCCGGTTCTGTCAGCCTTACAAATATGTTCCTTATTTTGAGTCAGTATCATGTCAACTTCTAACCATTCCAACTTGTTATACCTCTGCATGTTGAGCTGAATAGCCCATTATTAAATACTGATTTTCATGTGTAGTTATTTACAGATTGCTATCAGGTCAACCCTCAAGCATCTTTTTTGAACTAAACAAAATGAGCTCTTTGAGTCTATCAGCATAAGGCAGATTTTCTAGCCTTTTTCTAATTCTTATCACTCCTCTTGACCCTTTACAGTCCATCAATCTCCATCTTTAATTGTGGGCAGCACGGCAGGATTCAGCACTATCACCTCAGTCACATCAGTGCCAAATATAGAGGTAAAATAACTTCTCTACATCTCCCTGAGATTTCCTGGATTGTGCCAGGGTGACATTGGCTCTTTTGCCTACAGGGGCACACTGGGAGCTCACCTTCTGCTAATTATACTTTCATGCCCCCAGTCTACTACAGTCTCTGTCAATCCCAGGAGACTTCAACATTCTGTGACATCTCCTACGCTCTTCATTCCTATAGGTAGAAATATACAAAGCCATATTGGAAATATATTGTGTGCTTCAACCCTGTTCACTCGTCAGTCGTGATTGTGCTGAATTAGTGACCTGTCCTTCTCATTGGGATACTCCATTTTTATGTCCTCTACAACTTTCATCAACACTGAGGCATGAACAGGGTGAGCAGTTCAGTTGTTGATATGTGTCTCTGCTATCACTTGATAGTTCGTATCTGTAACTTATGGCTCAGGTAAAGCAAGATGGCTGGAAGAAAACGTCTTACTTAACCAAACGAGGGATGAAATTGAGGTCCTGGACTGTAACCCTGAGTACCAAGACTCTTGTGCCCTTCATGACCATTTTGTTGAGCACAAAACTGAGTTCACAGAGATAAATTAGAACCTTGTTAGCCATGTAACACATTCCAGCTTTTCCCTCCAATGGGCAGAACATTGTGGTTACCAGTACAGAAGCTTGTTTGCCAGCATATAGCCCATTCATTTGGCTTGGTTATCTCCCCCGACTTGATTATTACCTAAGTAATCTGATGATTTCACTAAATGTTAGCACCTCACTATTCACTCAGTCCCTTTTTCTACTTTGGTACTTACTTAAAGACCCTGATTATTTGGCATAATGGACAGTTCAGAAAGGCAAGGCAGACCCCACAGAGAATGGATAGATTATATAATAGGTTGGTGCAGAGCTAGACTACAGAAACTAAGTCACTCCTCACTGGACAGGGAAAGATGGAAGGAAATAGTGTGGAAAGCATCAGACAAAAAATGGGCACTGAGCCCATGGTTGTTGTTGTTGATGATGATGATAATAATGTAAATACTGACTATAGCACTTATTATGAAGTGATTAACTCCCATCACTGTGTTTCTCTCCTTTCACAGGCATCTTCAGCATTTCTGAGACTGAATCGCACATCAAGAAACTCATGGCAACATTCAACCTCAGCTCGTCTGACTCTTCAACATTCCTCCTAATGGGTATCCCTGGTCTGGAATCTGCCTACATTTGGATTTCTATCCCTTTCTCTACAATCTACATTATTGGCCTTTTGGGAAATTTCACAATTCTTTCTGTTGTAGGCAAAGAACAGACCCTGCACAAGCCAATGTACCTTCTGATCTGCTTGTTGGCCCTCACAGACATCAGCATATCCACCTCTGTCATTCCAAGGACACTGTGTATATTTTGGTTCAACTGGAAAGGAATTACTCTGGCTGGCTGCCTCACCCAGATGTTCTTCCTTCATACAGTTTCTCATATGCACTCAGCTGTCCTAATGATAATGTCTTTTGATCGCTATGTTGCTATATGTAACCCACTGAGATATTCCACCATTCTCACCAACACACGAACAGCTAAGTTAGGGCTACTGTGTTTGATGAGACCTGTATTCCTTGTTTTGCCCCTTCCTGTGCTGCTGAGCCGGCAGCCATTCTGTGCCAACCCCATTATCTCTCATACTTGCTGTGAACATATGGCTGTAATAAAGATATCGTGTGGAGACACCACAGTCAGCAGGATATATGGCTTGGTGACGGCCTTTACAGTTATTGGGCTAGATATGATTCCCTTAGCCCTGTCATATATTCTGATCTTCCGAGCTGTCCTCAGACTGTCCTCGAAGAAAGTCTTCCAGAAAGCCCTTAACACCTGCATAGCCCACATCTGTGTGGTGATGATATCGCTTAGTCTCTTCATCTTCTCTATTCTGACACAAAGGTTTGGTCAGAACATCTCATCCCATGTTCACATTATGTTCGCCAACATCTTCTACCTCATTCCCCCCATGCTCAACCCTATCATTTATGGAGTCAAAACCAAAGAGCTTCGTGACAAATTGGGCACATACAGCTGCAGAAGGTGTTTGGCAGTGGACACTTACTGTAAGTCTGTTTGACAGGCCAGGGTGGGAAGTGTAAGGACATCTCCTTCTTAATGAAGGGTGCCCTGTCCCAATTTGGCTCAGCTTAATATTGTGGAAGCGCATGATCTGAAAACTTCCTCACTTATGTCTTATCATTCCATCATGTAAGCATAGCTCCCTGCACCGCTGACTTCCCCACCTCTGATAGTCACCTCATTGCTTTTAGTGTCACCTGTCAACCCCTGATACTATAAAACTTATCACTTGCATGACTTCCAGACCACCAAAGACACTGCAGCCTTCTGATGCAAGGTAGCTTTCCATTAGACATTGTCTGAAGTGGTGTCTTGATCAGTTCAATGAACTAGAACTAACACTTTCAGATCTCAATAGATAAAAAAGAAACAATAATGCTGAAATGTTTTATCATATTTACAGTGATCCAGTTAGAAAAAAAAAATTACCTGACATAACTCTTTCTAGTCCCTGAGGGAATCTTGAGGGTAATCCAAGGATTTCAGTTGGAAAGTGACAATACAGGAAAGCTACCGCAGAAATTGATGCTATTCTCCAAGAGCATGTTAACGAGACTGGCAAAACTCTATATTTTTGTGAATTGGACTGAAGTATGCAACTATGACCATGGCCATGAAGACAAAGTACTGACCATTTTACACAGTTGCTTTTCAGCTGGAACTCTCAAAACACACATTCACCATTCATGTTGTTGCAGACATCAAAAGTAGCTTAGAGAATTCATGTGGAATTTTTGAAAGAGATAAAAAAGGAGAAATATCAAACCAAGCATCCCAGTGACAGAACTGCTTTCAATACAAGGTCCTTCTACTCCCCTACTAAGTCCTATGATGGCTCACAGCTTTTCATGACCTTGATAGGCTGAAGCATTTACTCTTTCACTACCTTTGCTACCTTTTAACAATGCTGCAGCTTGAACATTCTTTCCTGAGAGGACCTTGTCAATTCTGTTACCAAAGTGCTATTTGTTATAAAATATGATCTGGACATCAAGGCTACGTCTACACGTGCACCCAACTTCGAAATAGCTTATTTCGATGTTGCGACATCGAAATAGGCTATTTCGATGAATAGCGTCTACACGTCCTCCAGGGCTGGCAACGTCGATGTTCAACTTCGACGTTGCTCAGCCCAACATCGAAATAGGCACAGCGAGGGAACGTCTACACGCCAAAGTAGCACACATCGAAATAAGGGAGCCAGGCACAGCTGCAGACAGGGTCACGGGGCGGACTCAACAGCAAGTCACTCCCTTAAAGGGCCCCTCCCAGACACACTTTCATTAAACAGTGCAAGATACACAGAGCCAACAACTAGTTGCAGACCCTGTATATGCAGCACGGACCCCCAGCTGCAGCAGCAGCAGCCAGAAGCCCTGGGCTAAGGGCTGCTGCCCACGGTGACCACAGAGCCCCGCACGGGCTGGAGAGAGAGTATCTCTCAACCCCCCAGCTGATGGCCGCCATGGAGGACCCCGCTATTTCGATGTTGCGGGACGCGGATCGTCTACACTGTCCCTACTTCGATGTTGAACGTCGAAGTAGGGCGCTATTCCCATCCGCTCATGGGGTTAGCGACTTCGACGTCTCGCCGCCTAACGTCGATTTCAACTTCGAAATAGCGCCCAACACGTGTAGACGTGACGGGCGCTATTTCGAAGTTACTGCCGCTACTTCGAAGTAGCGTGCACGTGTAGACGCAGCCCAAATCAACAATGCCGGGTTTACTGCTTTAATACCTTAAGAAAACAGCACTGGGAGAAGGTTTAATATGTTACGAAGGGGAGAAGGATGAGAACCACATGGCGAAGTGGCCCCCAGTGGGTGTTCTGAGGCAGAGGGTAGGATGTGCACAAAGAGGCTGGAAGCAGTGAGTGTTATTGGGGCGAGGAGCAGAGAGCTCACAGGCTGTGCTGGAGGTTATGGCTGAAGGAGGGTGGTGTACACTGAGAAGCAGGAAGGGCTGAGGTTTGTGAGGACAGGCTTGGGGTGTAAAGGACAGGTGAGTGGAGATGAGGGTGTGGGGACAGAGAGAGGCAAGTGGATAGGCTGGTAGTGCTGCTGAAATTCATTTTTTTCTTTGAATGGTTGGTGGAAGGAAAATGGTGGATCTGTTCCTGTCTGCTCCCCAAGTACGTTGACCGGTGTCAGAGTCCTGGCTAGCCACAGAACTGCTGCTGGGGTGTCACCATCTCTACTCAGTTTTGTTTTCATCTGTTCTTGATGTGGTTGTTATGTAACTTCAGTGAACTCACTGGTGGAGAGACCCATTGATCGTTGTGTCACACTTCATCCCATAGTCTTGATGGTAATCTTCTTATTACTTAAGTGTAGCATAATTATTATGCATTTTATGCAAGATGGGTCATGTTAGATGTCATTGGAAAACTGATTTTATGAATCAGATTATCCAACTTTAATGTGTGCATCAGTTTTCTTATCTGATGTTATAAATATTGCCTGTATATCCGCATTTCAAAGATAATAACACCTCAGTAAAGACTACTAGGCAAGGTTCTTTCAGTCTAGATAGTTGATTGGGTTATGCCAGGACAAGGCAATCAGTCCTTAAGGGAAACAATATGACATAGGACTGACTTACGTATTCAACTATGGCCATAGCCATGAAGGCAAATTACTATACACTTCACACAATTGCTTTTCAGCTGGAACTTTCAAAACAAGCATTCACCATTCCTGTTTTTGCAGACATCAAAAATAGGTTTTGAGAATTTATGTGGGGATTTTAAAAGAGATAAAAAAAGAGAAATATCAAACTAAACATTCTGGTGATGTAATTGCTTGCATTGCAGGGTCCATCTACTGCAATACTAAGTCCTATGACCACACACAGCTCTCCATGACCTTGATGGCCTCTAGCGTTTTCTCTCTCACTATCTTTGCTACCTTTTAACAATGCTGCAGCTTGAACATTCTTTTCTCACATGACCTTGTCAATTCTGCAACCAAGGTCCCATTTTTTATAAAATATGACCTGGCCACCAAACATCAACAATTTAAGCTTGCTTGCTGGAATGTACGGACCATGCTGACCGGCTTGACTGAAGATCTTCAGGCCATCAGTGACACCCAAAAAACCACTGTCATCAACGAGGAACTGAAGAGGCTCCGAGTTGATATCGCTGCACTGCAAGAGACGCGACTCGCAGATTTGGGATCTCTAAAGGAAAAGGATTACACCTTTTTCTGGCAGGGTAAAGCCCAAGAAGAACCCAGAGAGCATGGTGGTGGCTTTGCTGACAGAAACACCCTTTTACAAATGGTGGAATTAGTCATGGGTGGATCAGAAAGACTTCTTCGGATCACGCATCAAACTTGCGCCGGTCCAGTCCACCTGATCACCGCTTATGCTCCAACCCTGTACGCCACACCAGAAGTAAAAGACAAGTTCTATGACGTGCTTAGTGCTGCTGTAGTGCAAATACCTGCTTGTGAACAACTGTACATTGTGGGTGACTTCAATGCAAGAGTTGGAGCTGATTGGGCCTCCTGGCCTTCCTGCTTAGGAAACTTCGGTGTGGGAAAAATGAATGACAATGGATAGCATCTCCTTGAACTGTGCATGTACCACAATCTGTGCATCACAAACACATTCTTCCAAACAAAGCCACAGCACAGAGTGTCATGGAGACACCCACGCTCGAAGCACTGGCATCAACTAGATGTGGTCATCACTAGGCATAATAATCTCAAAAACATCCTTCTGACACGCAGCTATCATAGTGCTGACTGTAATACAGATCACTTGCTAGTTTGCTCCAAGCTCAAGCTGAAACCCAAGAAGCTGTACCACTCTAAACCAGCTGGAAGGCCCTGCATTGATGCCAGAAAGACGGCAAACTCGGAGAAAGCTGAAAAATTCAGAGACCCTCCAGGAAAATCTGTGCAGCGGCCCTGGGGGCGCCAATGCAACATCCAAATGGCAACATATGAGGGATACAGTTTACAACACAGCCTTGTTGGTGTTTGGAAGAAGAGCCTGAAACACGAACGACTGGTTTGAAGCTAACTCCGATGAGATGATTCCAGTCATTGAAAAGAGGCGCGCTGCACTCCTGGAGTACAAACGCTCACCGAGCCAGAGTACCCAGCAAGCACTTAGAGCAGCCAGAAGAACAGTAGAGCAAACAGCCAGGCGCTGTGCCAACAACCACTGGCTCCAGCTATGCAGCAGCATCCAGACCTGTGCTGACTTTGGTAATCTCAGAGGAATGTACGAGGGTATGAAGAAGGCATTAGGACCCACCCAGAACAAGATGGCACCTTTGAAATCCACATCTGGTGAAGTCATCTCTGACAAAGCCAAACAGATGGAGCTCTGGGTTGAGCACTACTCCGAGCTGTACTCACGCAAGAACGTTGTGGTTGACGCAGCCCTTGATGCCGTTGAGCTCCTACCAGTAATGGACGAACTGGATCAAGAACCAACTGTGGATGAACTGAAGACAGCCATCGACAGCATTGCAGCAGGAAAGGCCCCTGGCCAGAATGATATACCACCAGAGGTAATCAAGTGTGCCGCTGACACACTCCTGGAACCCCTACATGAGCTACCGTGCCTGTGCTGGAAAGAGGGTGAGGTTCCACAGGATATGCGTGACGCTAACATTGTAACATTGTATAAGAACAAAGGAGACAGAAGCAACTGCAACAACTACGGTGGAATCTCCCTCCTAAGCATCACTGCTAAAGTGTTCGCTCACGTCATCCTTGGAAGACTCCAGAAGATTGCTGAGAGGGTGTACCCCGAATCGCAGCGCGGATTCCATGCAGAGAGGTCTACCGTTAACATGATCTTCTCTCTAAGACAGCTGCAGGAGAAGTGCAGGGAGCAGAGGAAGACACTCTACACAGCCTTCATCGACCTGACCAAGGCCTTTGACTTGGTCAGCAGGGATGGTCTGTTCAAACTGCTCCACAAGATAGGCTGTCCTCCACGGTTACTCAAGATGATCCAGTCGTTCCACAAAGACATGAGAGGAACCATCCAATATGACAGCACATTATCGTATGCTTTCAGAATCAGGAGCGGCATCAAACAAGGATGCGTGCTTGCTCCGACATTGTTCGGGATCTTCTTCGCACTCCTCCTGAAGCATGCCTTTGGATCTTCAACAGAGGGCATCTTGCTGCACACAAGATCTGATGGGAAACTGTTTAACCTTGCAAGGCTGAAAGGTAAGTCTAAGGTGCGGGAAGTCCTCATCAGAGACATGCTGTTCGCAGACGATGCTGCTGCAGTGTCTCACACAGAAGATCAGCTTCAAAAATTGCTGGATCAGTTCTCCAAAGCGTGCAAGGACTTTGGGCTTACCATCAGCATAAAGAAGACAAACGTACTCGGTCAGGATGTTGCTGAATCCCCATCAATCAGCATTGACAACTGTACGTTAGAGGTCATCCACGAGTTCATTTACCTCGGCTCCACCATCACTGATACCCTGTCATTGGACACTGAGCTAAATAGGAGGATCAGAAAAGTGGCCACAACTATGTCCAGACTCAGCAAGAGAGTGTGGAATAACAACAAGCTGTACACTCACACCAAAATGCAAGTCTACAGAGCCTGCATCCTCACCACCCTCCTTTATGGCAGCGAGACTTGGACCCTGTATACCCGCCAGGAAAAGAGGCTGAACGTCTTCCACTTGCGCTGCCTCAGGCGCATCCTTGGAATATCACGGAAGGACAGAGTGACCAACACCGCCGTCCTCGAGCAAACTGGTTCCCAACCATGCACACCCTCCTCAGGCAGCGTCGGCTCCGCTGGCTTGGCCACGTCCACAGGATGAATGATGGAAGGATTCCAAAAGACATCCTGTATGATGAGCTAGCCTCTGGCAAAAGACCTCCCGGACGCCCCCAGTTGTGCTACAAAGATTTCTGCAAGAGAGACCTCAGAGAGGTAGACATCGAGCTGGACAACTGGGAAGAACTAGTAGACGACCGCAGCAGATGGAGTCAGGGGTTACACAAGGGCCTTCAGAAGGTCGAGATGAAGATCAGACAGCTAGCAGAGGAGAAGCGAGCGCACAGAAAGCACACTAAGGACTTGTCAGACACCCACCACATCTGCAAGAGATGCAGCAAGGACTGTCACTCTCGTGTGGGTCTTCATAGTCACAGTAGACGCTGTAAATGAAGTCCTCAGTTGAAACTGTAAAGGGCACCATCCATAGTCTATGAAGACTGAAGGATGCTTACTGCCTGGCTACCAACTAAACAATGCCAGGTTTACTCCACTGACCCTGTAAAAATAGCACTGGGGGAAGATTTAATACAATACCATTTCCTGGGAGCCTGCACCATGCGGTGTTGTTAGATCCAATGTGTCATTAGTCTTTTTGGCTACAAGGGCACACTGTTGACTCATCTCCAGCTTCTCATCCACAAAAATCCCTTGGTCCTTCTCTGCTGCACTGCTACTTAGCCAGTCAGTTCTCAGCCTGTAGCAATGCTTGGGATTCTTCTGTGCCATGTGCAGGACTCTGCACTTGTGCCTGTTGAACCTCATCAGATTTCTCTGACCCAATCCTCCAAGTTGTATAGGTTCCTCTGGACCCTATCCCTACCTGGTCATCTCTAAGGCTTGAGAGCCAAGGGAAGGCAGAATCTCCCCCAAACAACTGCTCAAAAATCCATCCCAAAGCGAAGGGACAGCCTGTGGCAGGGACACCCTGTGAGAGAAACATTGATCCCTCATACTAGCGCTGGGCTTGAATGAGTTCCTTTCTTTGCTGTTTGGTTCACCCCAGTGGGGGAGGGCTGTTGGGGTGAGCCAGCCCAAGGAACTGTGTTGTACCACAGAAAGAGAAAATTGCTGCCCAAGATGAAAGGAGAACGACCTCACTACATACAGTCATCAGAAAGGGTGGTGGGGTGAGCAGACATCCTTCAAGCAGCCGTACCCCAGGCAGAGACCTTGGGGAAATCACTGGGAGGTGTTTGTAAGTGGCCCTAGGATGTCTGCTTGACATAGGAATTGGGCACAAATAGACTAACTTTAGAGAGCAATGTTTTTTTTTTAGACTTCCTTGGGCTGCATCACTCTTTTACCAACCAAAACCACTATACAATCCAAGAGGGAAGAAGTGATGTTGGAGCTCATCTCTGCCCCATTTCCCTGTGGGGTGGGTAAAGCTCGAGCCCTACCTCTTGAGCAGTATGGGGCCAAAGCTGAGATGAAAGTACCTCAGCCCCAGTCAGGGATCTGTAATATGATGCCCATTGCTAATGCAGAGATGCTCAGACTGCAGGCTGCCCACCTCTGATGTTGATGAAGAAATGCCAGTGCAGAGGTGTCATGTGGCTGCCAGACCCTTGAAGGGGTGTCTGAGCCCAGGCTATGTATGAAATGAAATTGAAAGCAATGAGCCTATGTGGGTTGTTGATTGTCTATCATGCACCTGGCCCTGCTCAAAAGTCTTCAGGGTGCAGATGCCTCGAGGTGTTCTTTGGAAGCTGTTCAAATCCCAGTATTCACAACCTCTGGCAGCAAGAAGTTCCACAGGCTGACTCTGCTGTGTGAAGAAACACTTCCTTTCATTTGCCTTAAGGCTGTTGCATATTCATTTAATTTGATTACTCCTTGTTCTCTTGTTCCTCTGAAAAGACTCAATGGGTGCATCTACGCTCCAACTCTGTTTCGGAAGAACAGCTCTCAAAAGAGAACATCAAAAGATGGCCTTTCAAAATGGAGCATCTACACATGCCAACGGGGACCGAAGGTCTGGTCCATTCTTTCGAAAGGCCCCCCCTGCACACTTTCGAAAGAGAACATCCACACATCCCAGGGCGCTCTTGCAAAGGAACAGGGGCAGAAAGCACCAAAGGCAGGGTCGAATGGCAGATAAGCCCTTCTGGGGCCACCACCTGCTGTCCCTTTAAAGGGCCTCCTCCACATGCCTCAGTGTGCACACACAAGCGACCTGTCCCCAGGCACATCGGGAGAGACAGCAGAGGAGGCATCCCGGGCCCCCGAGGACCCCGAGCAGCATCCCCTCTCCATCGTAGCTGTGGGAAGCGCACTGGCCACGGTCCTGGCTGCTGTGCTCCAGTGGCTCTGGGTGGCTACCCCAATAGCCACCCTCCTGGAGGCCATCCTCAGAGTGCAACATCCCCAGCCAGTCCCCGAGGTCATCTGCTGCCTGTGGAGCTTCCCCACAAGCAGCGACAGGTGGGACCAGCTGGTGCTGGAGGACTGGAGCAATGACCGGTGACTACAGAACTTCAGGATGACCAAGGAGACATTCCTGGATCTGTGCCACTGGCTCACCCCAGTCCTCCAGCACCGGGACACCCGCCTGAGGCCAGCACTCCCCCTGCAGAAAAGGGTGGCCATCGCCCTGTGAAAGCTGGCCACACTGGACAGTTACCAATCTGTCAGCCACCAGTTCAGGGTGGGCAAGGCCACCACTGGGGACATCCTTGTCGAGGTTAGCCTTGCCAGGTCACACCTTGACCACATGTGGGGGGTGGGGGGACCCTGGCAAGGGGCACAATTTGGAAATGGGGGGGGCAGCTCCCACTAGGGACAGCAGTGGAGACGGGGACAGGCAGGCATACCAGGGATAAGGGCAGGTATGGATTGGGCGGGCACACTGGGGACAGGGGAGGGGATGGGGATGGACAGGCAAACTGCACCCCCCCACACACTCACGAGCACACCCCCTATACCCTGCAGGTTGTCTGGGCTATCAACAAGGTGCTCCCGAGGCAGCTGGTCCATATCTGGGACCTGGGCGACACCATCCAGAGCTTCAAGGAGCTGGGCTTCCCAGACTGTTTCAGGGCTCTGGACAGCACCCACCCAGCCATCTGGGCCCTGGAGCACAGCTATGGGGACTATGTGAATCGTAAGGGCTACCACTCGGTGGTCCTGCAGGTGCTCATCAATGCCAAGGGACAGTTCCAGGACATCTGTGTGGGCTGGTCCAGCCAAGCCCATGATGCGAGGGTCTTCTAGAACTCAGGGCTGGGACATTGCATGGCCAAGAGGACCTTCATCCCCGGCGGGAGCTCCTCATCAGGGTCACAACCATGACGCCCTGCATCATGGCAGATGCAGCCTACCCCCTGCAGGCCTGGCTGATGCGGCCGTACACTGGGCACACCCATCCAAGCCAGGACCTTTTTAATGAATGGCTGAACCAAGCCCGGAACACCGTGGAGCGGGCGTTCGGCCGCCTCAAGGGGCGTTTTAGATGCCTGCATGCCAGGCTGGAGGTGGGCCTCCACAACATCCCACAGTGGTTGGGGCCTGCTGCACCCTCCATAACCTGGTGGAGGCCAAATATGAGTTCTTTATGCAGGGGTGGGCTGCCGAAGTGCGGTGTGGGTATGAACAGCCCCCCGCTGCCCTGTGCCACCAGGCCCAGCAGGACAGGCTCCGGGTATGGGATGCCTTGCATCAGACCTTTGAGCAGGGCCCACAGTGAGCCCCACACATCCTGCACACACACATACACACCCACCTACCACCACACACACAGAGGACACAGGGTAAGGCACAACAATAAACTATTTACTACGTAACAAACCGATGCCCCTCCATTTTTGGGGTACTATATACATGTGGTGGGTCTGGGAGGAACTATATAAGGGAAGGAGATGGGAGGGTGAAAGCGGGACTGGGGGGAACTGTATAAAGGCAGGTTGGGAGAGCGCGAACAGGGGGGCCAGGAAACCCTGTCGAGGGGTGTAGTGGCCCCGGGGTAGGCACTCTGGAGGCCTCGAGGAGTCAGGTTCAGGGTGGGGGACTTACCCCTCCACAGGGCTCAATGGCCGGGATCTCCATGTCCCATGACCGCCCCTTCCTCCCCATGAGAAGTCTGGTGAAGGAATGCCCAACATAGTGAATGCTAGTGGGAAAGGGGTAGAGTTAGAAGTTGAAATAAAAAAAGAAGAAGTTAAAAATCACTTAGGAAAATTAGACGTCTGCAAGTCACCAGGGCCCGATGAAACGCACCCTTGAGTACTCAAGGAGCTGATAGAGGGGGGTTTCTGAGCCTTTGTCTATCATCTTTGGAAAATCATGGGAGACAGGAGAGATTCCAGAAGACTGGAAAAGGGCAAATATAGTGCCCACCTATAAAAAGGGGAATAAGAATAACCCAGGAAACTACAGGACAGTCAGCTTAACTTCAGTGCCAGGAAAGATAATGGAGCAGGTAATTAAAGAAACCACCTGCAAGCACTTGGAAGGTGGTAAGGTGACAGGAAACAGCCAGAATGGGTTTGTAAAGAATAAATCTTGTCAAACTAATCTGATAGCTTTCTTTGATAGGATAATGAGCCTTGCGGATAGGGGAGAAGCGGTAGATGTGGTATACCTAGACTTTAGTAAAGCATTTAATACGGTCTCTCATGATACTCTTATAAAAAAAACTAGGCAAATACAATTTAGATGAGGCTACTATAAGGTGGGTGCATAACTGGCTGGATAACCGTACCCAGAAAGTAGTTCTTAATGGTTCTCAATCCTGCTAGAAAAGTATAACAAGTGGAGTTCCGCAGGGGTGTGTGTTAGGACCGGTTCTGTTCAATGTCTTCATCAATGATTTAGATATTGGCATAGAAAGTATGCTTATTAAGTTTGCAGATGATACCAAGTTGGGAGGGGTTGCAACTGCTTTGGAGGATAGGGTCATAATTTAAAATGATCTGGATAAATTGGAGAAATGGTCTGAGGTAAACAGGATGAAGTTTAATAAGGACAAATGCAAAGTGCTCCACTTGGGAAGGAACAATCAGTTTCACACATACAGAATGGGGAGAGACTGTCTAGGAATGAGTACAGCAGAAAGGGATCTAGGGATTATAGTGGACCAGAAGCTAAATATGAGTCAACAGTGTGATGCTGTTGCAAAAAAAGCAAACATGATTCTGAGACGCATTAACAGGTGTGTGGTGAACAAGACACGAGAAGTCATTCTTCTGCTCTCCTCTGCGCTGGTTAGGCCTCAGCTGGAGTATTGCGTCCAGTTCTGGGCACCGCAGTTCAAAAAAGATGTGGAGAAACTAGAGAGGGTCCAGAAAAGAGCGAAAAGAATGATTAAGGGTCTAGAGAATGTGACCTATGAAAAAAGGTTGAAAGAATTGGGCTTGTTTAGTTTGGAAAAGAGAAGATTGAGGGGAGAAATGATAGCGGTTTTCAGGTATCTAAAAGAGAGTCATAAGGAGGAAGGAGAAAACTTGTTCTTCTTGGCCTCTGAGGATAGAACAAGAGGCAACGGGCTTAAACTGCAGCAAGGGAGGTTTAGGTTGGACATTAGGAAAAAGTTCCTAACTGTCAGGGTGGTCAAACAGTGGAATAAATTGCTAAGGGAGGTTGTGGAATCTCCATCGCTGGAGATATTTAAGAACAGGTTAGATAGATGCCTATCAGGGATGGTTTAGACAGTACTTGGTCTTGCCTTTGGGGTTAGGGAGCTGGACTTGGTGGCCTCTCGAGGTCCCTTCCAGTCCTAGTGTTCTATGATTCTATGAGTCTGATGGGAGACTTTAATCATCCGGACATTTGTTGGGAGACCAATACATTAGCATGCAGACAATCCAGGAAGTTTTTGGAGAATGTTGGGGATAACTTCTTGATACGAGTGCTGAAGGAACCGACCAGGGGTCATGCGCAACTTGACCTGCTCCTCACAAACTGGGAAGAACTAATAGAAGAAACAGAAGTGGGAGGAAACCTGGGCTGCAGTGACCATGAGATTGTAGATTTCTTGATCCAGACAAAAGGAAGAAAGGTGAGGAGTAACATACAGACCCTTGATTTCAGAAGAGCAGACTTGGACTCCCTGAGAGAACAGATGAACAGGATTCCTTGGGAAAAGAAGATGAGGAGGAAAAGAGTTTAAGAGAAGTGGTAGGATTTTAAAGAAGTCTTACTGAAGGCACAGGAACAAACCATCCCACTGCATGGTAAGAAATGGAAACATGGTAGACAACCAGCTTGGCTTAACAGGGAAATCTTTAGTCAGCTTAAATTAAAAAAAGGATACATACAAGAAAAAGAAACATGGAGAGTTGATTCAGGAGGAGTATAAACATACGGATGGAGAATGCCAGGCAGTTATCAGGAAAGTGAAAGCACAATTGGAACTGCAGCTGGCAAGGGATGTGAAGAGGAACAAGAAGGGTTTCTACAGGCAAGTGAACAATAAACAGGTTATCAGAGAAGGTGTGGGGCCATTGCTGGATGAGGTAGGTAACCTAGTGACAGATGATGCAGGAAAAGCTGAAGTATTCAATGCTTTTTGCTCCTCAGTCTTCATGGACAAAGTCAACTTCCACATGACAGTTTTAGACGATGCAGTTTGGGAAGGTGGAGGGCAGCCATTTGTGGGGAAGGAACAAGTTCTGAGCTACCTAGAAAAACTAGATGTGCACAAGTCCATGGGTCTGGATTTAATGCACCCCAGGGTACTGAGGGAATTGGCAGAGGTCATTGCTGAAACTTTGGCCATTATCCTTGAAGA